>NC_051071.1:548125-886250 GCF_004664715.2 Peromyscus leucopus | reverse complement strand
CTGGAGCCACACAGAAGCTTCCACACTTTCTGTTCAGATAATCAGCAAAGAAGAGCATACAAAACAGCCAAATGGTTGTTTGATTTTAATTCAAGGGGGAAAAAGTGTTTTTTAAAGCATGGGAAGAGATGGTTTGGAAGGAGAGAGAGTGGGTTGAGGGACAACTGCCTTCACAATACCCGTCCATGACCCCTTGATCAGCAATCACCCATCCTACCATGGCAGGGCTTCCTCACAACTAACTTCACCTACCTAGGCCACCTCTTTGACAGTGTGCAAAAATCAGCAACACCTTGACATAGGCTATGTGGTTTGGATAGGAGAGCCTCAGACAATTTCCTCCAGGCAACCACAGCACAAAAGTGACCCACGGAGGAGGCTCCAGCTACTGTAAATATTCAGTAGCAAAAACTGATGTCATGCATTTCATACAGGGGCTCCCCCTTGAAGCCTGCAGGGCAAGCAGTGGCCACTAGTAGAGGCAGAGTAAATCCCAATGTTTTAGAAAGACTTCTCGGAGCTGGGGAGCCCCAGGCACTGGTCCGCCTGCACTGACAGGTATCCCAGCCTACTGTCTAGTTATCAGACGTGCATTTTCAAGTCTGTACCTAATGGGTTTTTTTTTTTTTTAATTCTCTAAATCTGAAATTCCCTTCCAGAAAAAAAAAAATGTTTGCACCCTAGAAGAGAAGATGGGAAACAGCTCATTCAGTAACCATGAAAGCAGGAGGACAGGACACACAGCTCCATCTCCAGCAACAACATCAAGAGCCAGGTGATGGCACACTCTTAAAATCCCAGCGCACGGTGGTAGAGACAGGCTGATCCTTAGGGCTCGAAGGCCAGACAGACTGGCCAAATCAGTGGGCTCCAAGTTCAATGTGAGACCTGGTCTCCAAAGATAAATTGAAAGGCTTCTAAGAAACACCTGGGGTTGACCTCTGATCTCCACATGTACGCGCGCACGCGCACACACGCGCGCACACACACACACACACACACACACACACACACACACACACACACACACCTAAATTCACCAGTTATTGACCTATCAGGGCAACATATCCGTTTCACAGCAGCATTCAGGAGGCAAACAAGTTCTGAAATTATAAGACAAATTCAGGTCCTAGTCTAAAACACACTACAAGACCCAGAAAATCATTGTATTCTCTAATTTTCCACCTATAACATAGCAGAGAATAAAATATTTGGTCAAGGGATAGGAAACAGGCAGTCCCACATTCTGAGAATAAAATAGAACCTGATAAAGGGAAACTGCCCATGCCAATCAAAATTGTGCATGTGTGCATTCTTGGATTCCACCCTAGGAATTCAATCCACAGACATAATAGCCATTAATTCATGAGAACTACGAACAGCACAGCACAGCCTGTTATTCCAGAAGAATGGGAATGACCTTTCCAGGGATGGTCCAGGGAGACCATGCAACTCTACAGTAACACAATGAATGAACACTCTTCTACGGATGCTCAGCTGAACGTAGCCTCCTGGATGCATTCAAAAGGAAGTGGCAAGGATTCCAGAGCAGCCAAGGCCTCGAGACTGCTGCTGCGCTGTTCAGAGTCAAGGCATTTGACACAAGAGTCAGTGCTGTATCATAACGACAGAATCTAATACTGCCTCACAGGCAGAAGCGCTACACTAGTCAAGCTCACGGGTAAGTGCTGTCCAAAGACGCACAGTTGAAGGCTTAAGGACGCGGAGTGCTCAGAGGCAGCTCTGACTGTGACATTACAGAGCAATGCTGAACGGTGGTAAAGGCATGAACGGTGGTAAAGGATGAAAGGGCAGAAGCAGCACATGCCAGGACAGGGGCACCGAAAAGCACGAGCCACTAAGTGCTTTAGGAAAAGGTTAAAGCTACTGGCTTGATTATGAGTTGATGATGGTGACTAAGAAGCTGAATGCTAACTTGGAGTCTACACCCAGATTATGAGCCTTGAAGCAGGCTTGCAACTCTACCCTGCACCTTAACAGTGGAAAAGACTGAGGGATGCTACACACACACACACACACACACACACACACACACACACACACACACACACATCACGTATGACTTAGCTGTAGATCATCAATAGGAAAAGAGAAGACAGGAAGCTGTCTGATGCACAGAGCCTGGTTTCACTCTGCCATCTTTATAGACAAAAGAATGTAAAGCTGTATCTATTTTGGGGGCACTATCAATATTCTAGAACCGTGTCTATATCTGTCTACCAGCTGCCATAACAAAATCTCACACTCTGGGTGGCTGAACAACAGAAATATATTTCTCAGCATCTGGAAGCCTGGATGTATGGAGGCAAAGAATGCTCTCTTGGGTCTCTTCCCATCAGGGAACTGACCTCATCAGAAGCGCCTCCCCATCTCATCTAGCCCTTGATTAGCACAGCCCCCACCTGCTAGTAACTGTAGTAATTCGCTACACTGGCGTTAGGGATTCATCATCACTAGCATGGGGGAGAACACAAGAGCCAGTTCCCTCCTTTCAATAATGCCTAAAATAGTAAAACAAATAAATAATGTACCTGTAAGTGAACAAGACACTGATCCCTTTATTATCTGATGGCATACAACAGCCAATCAATGATAAATGTCTGATAAGATTTGGAGTCAGAGATAAATGAAATGTCAGCCTGGCAGGGTGGTGCATGCCCTCTACACCCCTACTTGGGAAGTAGAGACAGGAATATCCGGAATAAGGCCAGCTTGGGCTACATTATAAGCTAGAGGTCAACCTGGGTTCTACAAGACCCTGACTCGAACAAAAAAGGAAGTTAGTCACAAACCAACATCACTATCGGCCACACAATTGCCTTCTCATAATTCCGCTGTGTCAGAGTGTCTATGTTCTTCTTTAAACTATTTTCTTTTCATTTTTATGTGTATGAGCATTTTACCTGTGTAGTAATTTGAATGAGAAATGTCCCCTGCAATGGTCTTGGGCATTTGAACACCTGGTCCTCAGTTGGCGGCACTGTTTGGGATCATTAAGTGGAAGAGCCTTGCTGGAGGAAGTATGTCACTGAAAGTGGGTTTTGAGATCTAAAGGCTCATGCCTCTTCCAGTTCACACTCTACTTCACACTTGCAGTTGAAGACGTGAGCTGTCAGCCTCCTACTCCAGCCACCATCCCTGCCACTTATTGCCACAGTTCCCTACTATAACGGTTTCTTATCCCTCTGGAACCTTAAGTCCAAACAAACACTGTCGTCTATAACATTGGTTCTCAACCTGTGGGTCATGACCCCTTTGGGTTGAATGCTCCTTTCACAGGGGTCACATATCAGGTATCTTGCCTAATCAGACATTTACATCAGGATTCATAACAGTGGCAACATTGCAGTTATGAAGTAGCAATGAAAATAATTTTATGGTTGAGGTCACCACAACACGAGGGACTGTATTAAAGGGTCGCAGCATTAGGAAGATTGAGAGCCACTGTTCTATAAGTTGCCTTGTTCGTGGCGCTTTATCACAGCAACGAAAAGTACTAAAACTGCCCGCATTGTTTGTCTGTGTGTCATGTTTGTGCCTGGTACTGGCAGGGGCCAGAAGAGGATATTGGGTCCCCTAGAAGCAGAGTTACAGAGGGCTGCAAGCTGTGGCATGTGTGTGCTGGGAACTGAACCCCATCCTCCGCAGGAGCAGCAAGTGCTCTTCACCACTAAGCCATCTCTCCAGCCCCACAGAACACTGTGTTCTGCTTCCAGCATCACTGAATCCCAGTTTATAGACACATCAGGAAGAACCCTTCCAAGTCACACACTTCACAGACGTCTTTGTAACAACAACAAAAGTCACCAAAGGAGTTGCACTGAGGAGGGGACCATACTAAGGCTGACACATAAAAATTTAAAATGCAGACATTTTACATGCAAATAAAAAATAAAGTAGCTTTTAAGGAATCTGACTATATCTTTGAAGCCAGGATGGTATGTGTGTATATGCCTGTGCATGTGCCTGTGCGTGTACATGTGTACACATATACCACATATCTTCCCCCTAGATAAACATTTCATACAAGGATCTAGAGAAAAAGTTGAGAAGACCTTCCTAAAAAGGAATTCACAGTGCTCCAAGGACTCCTTGGGCACAGCTGTCTCCCTGTTATCCCCAGACATCTACAGCAGGTGAGCTCGAGCTTGGCAAGTCCATTGTTTGGGGCATTTGTAGAGGTTCCATCATGGAGGCTGACTAGTTACAGCACTGGTCGTTGCTGGGTAGCTCAGCCTCTAGCCCCATGCTCCCCAGAGGCTGGGGTGGGGCTGAGATTCTCCACCCTCATCCTGCCCTGAGGTTCCTGGCAGCCAGCCCTGAGCCTGAAGCCGCCAATCTCACTGTTATGCAATCCTATTGCTCCAGGAATGCCAAGGGTCTTGGATGCTCCGGGCACTGAGATGGGGTATTAGAAGAAGATGTTCCTATCACCTCCACCGCTCAGAACCAAGAACCAAAACAAGACCCGAGTCCGGATTTCTTACTCCATAGAGCTATACTTAGGAGGATGGGGGGCAAAGAAGTAGGCATGGGGGTTGGGGACATAGGGGGTAACCCCAGCCCTCCCCTTCCACAGTCACATTCTCACATGCTCTCCCTCTCTCTCCCTGCTCCTACTTCCTGCTTCTCTCCTCCCTCTCCTCTCTCCGCTGTCCCCCTTCTTCTCCTCTTCTCTCTCCCTTCTCCCCTCTCCTCTCTCTCCCTCCCCTGCTCTGCTAAAACATTCAAAGCGATAGCCCCTAGGGATCGGAGCTGGGGTGGACAAGGGTAGGGTTGACTGAGATGTTTTTGTTTTAAGCTTTGAAGAACTTTTGACTCTTAAAACTGTGCGCTTGTGTAACTGTGTTTAAAATGGGTATTTGATGTTTAAACAAAAATCTGAGACTTGACCGACAAGATGATAGTACTAAGTGTGCATTCCTAAACTTTAGGGAGCCCAGCCTCTTTGAAGACATGTGGAAAGCTGTAAATCCTCTCCCAGGAAACGCACGCCCACACACAAAACATCCGCACAGGAGTTCAGGGCATTCCTCTGTCCATGAAGCTTGGGCTCTATCTTAAAATTAAAGGTTCTGGGCTCTTTTTATTATTGCTATTCTTTTTTTTTTTTTTCTTACAGAGGTGAGGGTGAGACCCAGGGCATCGTGTACCCTAGGCAAGCATTGTACTGCTGAGCTACACGCCAGCCCAGATTCCGGTTGATTCTGGTTCCTCCTAAAATTCCTTTCAGAGCAGAGCTGTCCTTTACTACACAGAGACGGGAGTGGGCAAGGAACTGGATAAATGAGGAACAATCAAAAGGGCCATGCTTGGTCTTACACTTGGTGGTCCTCTCGAGTGCCCCCTTGACCAGAGACACACTGGCTCCCATTAAGGAGACCCAGGCATTATTTACCGGGCTTCCCTTCCACCTTGAAACAGCGGATGTGCCGACCCTTGGAGTGTGACCGACAGCTGAGCTGACTAAGCTGAGTCCATTCCAGAAACAAGGGATCCTCCATCTAAACCTCAAGAAGGCAACTTCCCAAATTCCCCACCTGAGTGTTTCTTCCAACAGAATCAATCTCTCTAAGGACTTCTTGGCAAAACTCGAATCTCAGCAGGCCACATCAGTGCTCCAAAACAAACCCAAGCTGAACATGGCTGATCTAGCTCGGATACTGTAAACCTCCACAGAAAGTCAGAACAATATGTCTTTGTTTTCCAAACAGGGTCTCCCTATGCAACCTGGCCTCAAACTCTCAATGTAGCCCAGGGGGCCTGGAACTCACGACATCCTGCCTCTGCCTTCAGGGTAAAAAAGACTTGCCACAAAAGCCTGACAACCCAAGTTTGATCCTCAGATCCCAGCATGGGAAGGGCAAACCAACTCTGGAAAGTTGTCCTCTTACTTACACATTTGAGCATGTGTGCGCACGTGTGTACACACACACACACACACACACACACACACACACACACACACACACACTCATACATACAAACACAATGGAATCTCTGTGTCCTTGACAATTTGTTTAAAGTGTAGGTGCCTCAGTTTACATGTCTGTGAATGGAGAGTAACAAAGCAATCTCACAGGCTGCTTCAGTCAGAGGACCAGGTGACTTCAGTGGTCTAACTGCTACAGACATCCATTCCCAAGCCCTGGAAACTGTGACTGTCACAATACATGGCAAACTGACTCTTCCTGGATTATCTAGGTGGTCAATCTAAACACATCAGCCTTCAAATCGACTTTGGAACTTTCTCTGGGTAGAAGACCAATGTGCATAAGGAATATCACACATCTTTGACAGGAAGCCACAGTCTGATCTGAAGGTCACATGTGGGAAGGAAGGGAGGAAGGAAGGAAGGAGAGAAGGAAGGAAGGAAGGAAGGAAGGAAGGAAGGAAGGAAGGAAGGAAGGAAGGAAGGAAGGAAGGAAGGGCTTTTCAGAGCTGGGGGGAGAAATGGGAACCTACTCCTATGGTTGCCAGAAACACCTAACGGCCAACAATACACTGAGCTCCAGCAACTCTTGTGGGGCTGAGCAGCGCGACCCTGCCAACTTCTGCAGGAGCAGTGTGAGACTGTGTGTGTTAGCTGACGCGGTTAACTGTGTGGAAGTCAGAGCAGCAATAGGAAACTAATGCAGTGATATCAGTTGTGAAATAACTAGAGCATCCAGCAGTGTGGGATTCAGTAACTTCCTTAAAGCTAGAGGCAGGGCTGGGGGCTAGGAGTTCATTTAGCAGCAAAGCACTTGCCTAGCAAGCCCAACGTCCTGGGTTCAGCTTCAGGCAGGCACACACACACACACACACACACACACACACATACACACACACACACCACAAAAGGGAGGAATGGCTATATTCCACCCAGAACAACAAATCTCAGTCTTTCCTATCGTCACAGATTTCTGGAATTCTGATTTGCCTAGAACATTACAAACTTTAAGTTTCCCATAATACACTGCCTTTCCTTTACCCTGTAAGTCCAGCATTACCAGTGTTCCTGGGAAATTGAAGCATCAATCCCCATAGGGAATGCTGGCCGTGCTCTGCTGGAGTCCAGGTCTGCTCTCCTGCTGGACTGAGCCTGGTTCTTCCTGTCTGAATGACTGGTCCCAGTACTGAGCGCCAGGACTGTGCTTCCACACACCATAGAAATTCTGTGTGTCTGTTGATGCCACACAGGATGGTGTGTGTTAATATTTGCATTTTTAAACAGGAACCTTTGAAGCCCACTGCTGAGTTTGTGAGCCTCTGTGTTCTCCTGTTGCAACATTAGATTCACACGTGTTCATTTGAAGTTGGTGAAGAAATGGGGACAGGCCCCACAGCTGGGCCTGAGACACTGTATACCTTCCAAGATGGCTTGCTTCAAGCAAACCTGTTACAAGAGCTGGACTCACCCTGGCACTTGCTCCTCACCAGTGGGATACTGAGTTGCAACAAGTGGCTACTTTCTTGGCCTTGGCCTTTGACTGCCCTGACCTTTGCCTTCCCCAGCCTCCAGTAAGGTCCCTTAGGAACCAAAACATCAAGAAATAAATCAGAGGGGCAGTGGTGGCTCAGGCCTTTAATTCTAGCACTTGGGAGGCAGAGACAGGCAGATCTCTGTGAGTTCCAGGCCAGCCTGATCTACAGAGCGAGATCCAGGACAGGCACTAAAACTACACAGAGAATCCCTGTCTCGAAAAGGGAGGGAGGGAGGGAAGGAGGGAGGGAGGAGGGAGGGAGGGAGGAAGGAAGGAAGGAAGGAAGGAAGGAAGGAAGGAAGGAAGGAAGGAAGGAAGGAATCAGTCATTAAAAGAAGATGCTTGTAAACCAGGTGGTGGTACACGCCTTTAACCTCAGCACTTGGGAGGCAGAGGCAAGCGGATCTCTTGAGTTCTCTGCCAACCAGGCCTATAGAGTGAGTTCCAAGACAGCCAGGACTACACAGAGAAGCCCTGTTTCGACAAAGAAAGAAAGGAAGGAGGGAAGGAGGGAAGGAGGGAGGGAGGGAGAGAGAGAGAGAGAGAGAGAGAGAGAGAGAGAGAGAGAGAGAGAGAGAGAGAGAGAGAGAGAAAGAAAGAAAGAAAGAAAGAAAGAAAGAAAGAAAGAAAGAAAGAAAGAAAGAAAGAAAGATCAAAGCTCGGTCTCTCTCTCTCCTCTCTCTCTCTCTCTCTCTCACACACACACACACACACTCGTTTTCACACGAGCCATATAAAATTGGAATCCGATCTTGATGATTTCCTCAAAATGTCTCTCAAATGGTACTGATCAAAGAAAGAAAGAAAGAAAGAAAGAAAGAAAGAAAGAAAGAAAGAAAGATCAAAGCTCGGTCTCTCTCTCTCTCCTCTCTCTCTCTCTCTCACACACACACACACTCATTTTCACACGAGCCATATAAAATTGGAATCCGATCTTGATGATTTCCTCAAAATGTCTCTCAAATGGTACTGATCATTCAGGATGTAAAACAATGTTAAGCTAAGTTTCCTGACACCGCATCTAGGACACTGCATGTACAGAAAAGCAGAGGAATTCAATCCTTAGTGCAGCATTCTTTTATAACTTTGGCAATGTAGTATTTTACAACTTTAAAATACTCTTTATATTTATAATTGCATTGAATCTTCCAAATAATCCAAATAAACTCCTTGTTGTTTGTTTATTTTTAAGGCATTACTAAGACCTAATGCACTTGCACAGGTCAAGGAACTGAAGCTGAGAGAACCTGACTGTAAAAGCCTTGTTAGGGCCGAAATCTAACTTAAGTCTCCTCCTGGAGAACTACGGGAAGCTATCCTTAACACCACTGACATCTACATCCTGTCAACACACAGGAAGTTTCTGGGACCAACTACAATAACAGACACCGGAACCTAATGATGGAAAAGGTAACCTGGGAAACTCTGGGTGGTAGTGACTCCACAGACCTAGACATACAGTCTGAGAAAAATCACTCTTCTGCTGTTATGTGAGGGATATATGGAGATTACAGAGGTATCAAACTCCAGAAAAAGGGAAGTGACATCATGGTTTAAAACCCTCCTGGCAGCCCCAGAAATCTCCCAGACACTGTGTGGACAGAAGGCACCTAACCAACGTGGTATGTTCAGGTGATGGGTGAACATGGGCAAAAAGACAATACAGTCAAAATCTACCCCTGTCCCTGTACAATCTCTCCACAGAGACCCCCATCGCTTTCTCTGCACAGAAATCAAGGTGGCTGCAAATGGAAAGTACTCATTGCAATGAGCCTGAGAAGGCTAGAGTTAAGCTAAATATTAAAAAAGGAAGAAAGAAAAGAAAACCACAGAGAAAATCCAGTGGACTTTAAAGACACCTCATAAAGTAAACTTCCCCAGCATAGCAAATCATGTGGAGTACTGAGCAGATGAAAGAATTTCAAATTAAAAGGAGATATGTATCCTGAGTAAATGTTGCAGTGAGGAGCATCACCCTTGGACAGAATCGCCATCATTACTTTCAATCCCTGTCATTATCTAAACAGCAGGAAGAACTGTGTCCTTTCTATAGACCGACACCAGGCCAGAAGAAACACTGCGCATGGAATTCCCACCTCACCACATAGACACACGAACTAGCATTGAAGGGCTGGTTCTGCTCCTTAGAACTCCTTAGTCATTTGATCTTACATGCATTAGGATCATATGAGGTTTTCAACATCTAGACAGAGCTCAGGATAGCTACTCAGGGTACTCTCAAAATTCCATTTGTTTCAGAGTCTCCCAAATACAATCTCAGCTATAAATTGGGACCTGGAAATGCACACAGTTGGCAGACTTCATATGACAACAGACGAGCAGATGCTCTAGGAAACAGAGCTGCACCCAACGACTCATTAAGGGAGGAATGTGATACAGTGAAGATGCAAACAAAACACGAGTGTAAAGGGTTTGCAGAGGGCTGGAGTGATGCTGGGGAGGAGAGTGGAGCAATGACTGAAAGGCAGCTCATGCTCAACGGCGCTTGCTGTTCTTTCGGTAGACAGAATTTGGTTTCCAGCACCCACATCAGGAGGCTCACATCTGCCTGCAACTCCAGATCCAGGGGATCTGATGCCCTCTTCTGACCTCCGAAAACATTCCAGCATGTGCGCGCACACACACACACACACACACACACACACACACACACACACACACGGGTGTAAGTCTTTAAAAAGGCCAAAAAAAATTTAATTCTAATTTTTAAAAAAGCATGCAAGACAATACCAAAAAGTGCAAGCTTCCATAACAGACACCCAACATTTTAAAAAAATATTTTTATTTATTTTACTTAATGTTTCTGGGCGTTTTGCCTCCGTGTGTCTGTGTGCCACATGCATGCAGTGCCCACAGAGGCCAGAGATGGCGTTGGATACCCTAGAGCTAGACCATGTGGGTATAGGGACTCACCCCACACCCGGTCCTCTGCAAGAGCAGCCAGCACCCTTGACCATGAGCCTCTCTTGGCCCTTGTACAACCTTTGTAAAAAGAAACTGGAAAGCAAGGAAGTAACTTGCTCTTTAGACTACATTTTTCAAATAGCTCCTTTATTTATACCTTTGCCATAGGCCAACTTCCCTCTGCTATATTTGGTTAAAAGAATGAAGGGTTTAAGGGCCAAGAATGTTCTTAAAAGTTGTCTAGTTTAAGACCCTCAAAGGTGAGAAGGCTAAAACATAAAGAAGAAACTACCCAGGAACAGACAGTAAATCAACTTCAGGGCCAAAATTAGACTCAATAAACCTGTTCAAGTACTCTACACCATAAAACAAACCCCAGTCAGACAGGAAAAAAATTTAAACGACTTTGGAGAGTCAAGGCTTTGTAGCTTTAAAACAACATGAAAATACCTGGATTCTTGGTGTAGACAAAGGACCTCTCATTTGGCCCCACCTCCTGCCTGCTCTGGGTACAAACTGGGTCTGTGTCTATCTGAGCGTGTTGCAAGCTATGCCAGGTAGCCACTTTTGGCCCAAACTCACAATGTCCCTTTAGTTCACAGGCTAGGTCCTGAAGGACAGGACTAACGCAGGAAGTCTCAGAGAGAAAGTACTGAGAGGCAGCGGCTGGCTGGAGCTAAGCACCCAGAGATTGGCAGAAGGGTAGAGGCAAGAGAGAGCAGAGACTAAGTGTGACTCTTATAAGGAGACCATGATGGTTAGCAGCTCAGTTTTGTATTGTGCCCCTGCTGTTAGACATGGGTTATCTTTAAGAACACATTGCAGGTGGCTTATTGAAACTTCTTGCTCCAACTGCCACCTGCCCTCTACACCCTAGAAAACCATTGTCCTGATTTCAACACAGACACACACACACACACACACACCATCATCATCATCATCATCATCATCATCATCATCATCCCTGAGACGTGACAAACGGATTTTAAAGCACTGGAAGAATCGGTAATTAATGAATGGCTTCCACTTTAGTTATTAACTAAGGAGGGCCCAGCCTGAGGGGCAGCATCATCGGGTCCCCTCCCTAGACCTCACCCCAGGGCTGCCTTCATAAATCTGATCTCCAACTGTAACTGCTTTGGCCTGGTTCCCTGGGTGTGGGTTTTCTTGATTCAAACGCACTCTGCAGTCCGCCAAGTTCTTGGGAGAGTTTCCTCCACTTGCCAGGCGCTGGCTGGGAGCTACAAAGTCAACTCTGGCTTCCCAGACTTTTTTTTTTTCTTTCCCTTCCCAACGGAAGAAATCAAGAAGCAGAGGGCAGAAAGGCGCTACTCTCTCCAATCAGCAGGGCTCCTGGGTCGCCAAGCCTCGGGCTGGAGTAAAGAAACTCCATGGCTGGACTCCCGGCTCCCAGCACAGTGACAGCCCCATCCCAGGACCCTCAGGGTGAAGGACAGGGATCCGTGGGCAGGTTACTCGGGAGCCCGCGCAGCTTGTTCCTCGCCCCCCACCCGCCATTGTCGTCCCCCCCCCCCCGCGGCGCTTCAGCTCACTGGGCAAGGACAATACCAATACATTGAAGACCTGGTGGCCGGTGGCCGAGGTCCACTTTAGGCCAACTGCGCCCAGCACGCACAGAGCTTGGTTTGTATCACCGAAACACCAGTGTCCGGTGCGCACCCAAAAGCAGGGGCTGGGACTGGGTGGGCAAAGCCTGGGCCGACAAGCCATGGGACACAGGAAAGACCTCCACACAGTAGCGGGGGCACCAGGATCCCACGCGTGCGTGTCCACGCTGTCACCCTCAATGACACACGAAGAATCAGTCGTATCAATACAGGACAGAAACAGCCTTCCCCATGCGCAAGCTTCCCCATACACTAAGTCCACGTAGTTACCTCCGGAGCCACCCACCACAGAGGGGACTAGGAAGGAGAGGCCTCACACAAGAGTCCCTCCCAAGTCCCTCTCGGTGACAGTCAACCAGCTACACATGGGAGCCCTGGGTGCCACCCGGCAGCGAGACAATGCCAGGGCGCACGGACTCGCGAGTACTCAGGTCCCATCTGGTCTAGTCCCCTAGGGGTCCCCGTCCCTCTGAAGCGCGAGGCAGCTGCCACAACCCCGGCAGCTCACGCTCTGACCGGCTTTGGCCGACCGCCGAGCCAGAGACCACAGTTCAGCCTAGCGACTGCCCTGAGTCCCAAGACGTGGTCTGCCCTTTGGGTCTCCGATGCCAGGATTTTTGTCCAGTCCCCGAAAAACCACCCCTGCCCGCCGACCCTGCCCAGCCTTGTCTGAGGACCCTGCAGGGCCTCGGGGACCCTACCTGGCCCTGGGGACTCTGTCCTGTCCAGGGACCCTGCTTAGCCCCGGAGACCCTGTGTAGTCCTGTATAGGGACCTTGCCCTGTCCGGAGACGTTGCCCTGTCAGGAGACCCTGGTCAGCCCTGTCTAGCACCCTGAAGGGCCTCGGGGACCCTACCCGTCCGTGAAGACCCTGCCTAGTCCTGTCTAGAGACCTTGCCCGTCCTGGGGCACCCTGCCTGGGGACCTTGCCGAGAGACACCCTGGGACACCTGGCTCCTTTTGGGTTCAAAGCCGCCGCCGCCGCCTCACCTCAGGATCTAGTGGCTCGTGCGCTCCGGGCGGCCGAGAGTAGCGCAGCCCGCGGAGAGCCGGCTGCCTCAACAATGGAGCCCGGGGCGGGGCCCTGCGCGGCTCAGTGCTCGCCTCCCCGTCGGAGCCCGGCGCAGAGACAGCCGGTGCGAGCTGTGGCCGGAGGACTCTGCGCAGGCGCGCTAGGCCCCGCCCACCGCCAGAGCCCCACCCCTCTGAGCCTCTAGACCCCGCCCTCTAGCCAATAAAGAAGGAGCTACGCAGAGTGGGCGGGGCCTGGAGGAACAAAGAGAGGTTGGGCGGGGCCGCGAGTCAGGGCCAGCGTCCGAGACCCTTCGCTGACCTGATTTCGCCGCTGGGCTCAGCGCCCACGTGGACTCGGCTCAGCCGCGTTCAGTGCTCATCCCAAACCTAGAATTCTGGTTTCTAAAGCTGAGAGCCAGAGACAGGCCTGCTTGACAGAAAGGAAAACTGAGGCTCAAGGAGCAAGATCTCCTGTCATTTGTATTACGATCCTCATAGCTTTGCCATCTTCTGATCACTCAGCAAACATTTTGAAGGGTGTCGATATCGTTAAGAGTGGAAAGGAAGCGAACTTGGGCCCTCCCTTTAGGAGCTGTACCAAGCAGGCCCGTTTCTTTGCCACGCTTCAAGAGCCCAGCGTTAATCTCGTCCTTTCCCTTCAGAGCTTTGGGTTTTGCAATCCCTTGCCAGGCGTGACCCCTCTCCACCTACCATCCCCATTTACCCATGTCTTTAAAACTCGCGTAAGCCTTAAAGGATTCTTCTCGAAGTTATCCCTACAACATCGTGGGTTTCTCTCTACCTCACAACCTCCAGGATTTTCCCTCTGCCTCTGACACACAGCAGGGCTACCAGGGCTGGAGCCAGCGTCCTTCTCTTGGTATGGATACACTGATCAGGAGCCCCTTCCACATACATGGTCACTGCAGGATCCAATCCAGCCAGCAGTGACCTCCACCAGACACCAGTTGGACTGCACAAAAACCCAAACCGCTTACTGCCAAAACAGCTTCCCCTATTTGGTGAGCTGCCTCTTCAGAATACAGGAGTCCAGGTAGAGTCTCTGTCCTCCTGTCCGACTCCACCAACCAACAGGTGATCTGCTTTCCAGGCCCTGGGGCCTCTAGGTACAGTCCCTTCTGAGAAAAGAAAAGCTAGCCTGGGGGATGGGTTTGATTGGTGTGGTAGGTGCTAATTGTCAATTTGATGGGACGACCTGTGAAGGGTTTTTTCATCTCTGGGCATACCTGTACCAAGATTTGGTTGAGGTGGGAAGACCGACACTAAATGTGGGTAGCACCACTCACTGGGCTCGGGTCCTGGAGAGAACTGTCTGAGCTCAGGTATTCATTAGCCTCTGCTTCCTGATGGTGGGTATGATGTGACCAGATGCCTCAGGCTCCTACCTCGGTGACTTCCCCACAGCGATGGGCTGAACCCTCCAGCTGTGGACCAAAACAAGCCTATCTTCCCTAGATTGCTTTTGTCTGGATATCTTGTCACAGCACCAGAAAAATAACTGTGACACTTGGGGACAGCCTCCTGCTATAAGGGCCTGGGCTGGGACAGAGCAGCCAAGTGCTGAATTGTTAGGCTCAAGAATGGGAGCAGCTATGTTTGGGAACAATAGGGTGGCGGGGTGGGGGATAAAGGGAGTTGAGGGAGGGGAAGAGAGGGCAGGGTGGCCGTGAGACAGGAAAGGTGGCTATTATGGCCTGGAACATCTTAAGAGTAGGAATGTCTACGGCCAGTCAGCCCAGTCTGTGTTAGCCTATCATCCTGTCATCAAGAGCTGTTCTGTCCTCCAGTGGCTTCAGGCCTGCTTTGTGTGGGCTGACAGGAGTCTAGGGAGGGTGGGGGTGGGGGTGCTGGTTCAGGCTGGAGTCAAGAGAGGGTTGGCTGTGAAGGAGTCCTCCAGAACATCACTGCTTTGTCTGAAGTTCAAGCAAGTTCATGCATCCCAAGTTTTAGAATTTTAGAATGCCTCTTCCTAAGAGGACAGATGGGGTTGACATCTGCACAGGTTTCTGGCCAGCTCACCCCACAGCAATACAATGTAGATGTGGACCGTGCCCCAGGCTCCAAACCTAAGTGCAGATATTTCCTTCTAGGGTAGGTCACAGTTCATGCAAAATGCCTTTACTTATTTCTGTCTGAGCCCCCTGCGCTGACTCTGGTCTGTGCTGTACTGAGGGTGGAGGGCATTAATCTCTGTCCTGGCTCTGGGAGCAGGTCCCCTCTTTCTCCTTCATGCTCAGGCTTCCTCCTTTACAACCCGAGTCAGGGACAAGAAGGCCTCTGAGGCCCCGCCCATGCATGTGCCTTGGCTTCCCTGAGAACCATGATGATCTCAGTTAAATTCTCCATCCTTCCTCTGGTAAGCTCTTCATCCTCCCAAACACACATTTGGCCAAAGTTGACCTGGCATTAGTGGTGAGCTGTGCTGCTTGACCGGCACACAAACACAGTGCTAACTAGTACTTTACTTTTGGCTCCTCCCCACCACCCACCTCTAACGATGGCCACACCACATGCTGTGTTGCTGACTTTGACTTGGGGAAGGTAGAGGAGAGGAGAATGCCAAGAACTGAGGGCAGGGCTTAGAGCTCCCAAGTCCCAGCTTGAGTCCCAAGACTCCCCTAAGCTGCAACAGCTCACCAGCCTCCTGCCTCAGCCTCTTATATGCTGGCCAACACAACTTCTTTTTCTTTTTGTTTTTTTGAAACAGGTTCCCCTGTGTACCTCAAACTGGCTTTGAACTCTGCATTTATCGGGGATAACCATGAACTCCCAATCCTTCTGCCTTAGCCTCCCAAGAGCCAGGATTAGAGGTGACAGAGGTGTGAGCCACCATGTCCAGCTTAGTGTCTTGAAGATAGCATTGTCAGTTCAGATTCCAATGCCATGTGCATATTGCCTTTCTCTAATTACATTTCATATGACACAACCCCAACTCCAACAGGACTCCTGAGAACGCTAGCAAAACCATGACATCATGCTTCCCTGCTCCCAGGAACAATGCAGCAAATGAGTTTGTCTAATTCAAGCAATATGTGTGTGCTATGTTCATTTATACAATTCCACTTCCATTTTTCAGAGTTTAATGATTCCCCCAGGGGCTAGAGAGATGGCTCAGTGGTTAAGAATGTTCTAACAGAGGATCAGAGTTCAGAGCTCAGTTGCAGTAACTTACAAATACCTGTAACTCCAGCTCTGTGGTTCCCAACCTTCCTAATGCTACAACCCTTTAATACAGTTTCTCATGTTGTGGTGACTGACCCTCAATCTTAAAATTATTTTTGTTGTTACTGTAATTTTGCTACTGTTATGGATCTTAACGTAAATATCTGATATGCAGGATTTCCAAAATGTGATCCCTGAAGGGGCCAAGACCCACAGGTTGAGAACCACTACTCCAGCTCCAAGAGCTTCAATGCCCTCTTCTGGTTTTCATGAGCACTTGCACAGAAGCACACGTAAAAGCTTTCCTCATGGTACCTAGCTAATACAACAGTCTATAGAGATAGTTATGAGATATATCTTACTTGTAATCTCAACACTGAGGAAGCAGAAGCAGGAGGATTCCAAGTGCACACTGGTCAGCTGACCTAGCCTAATGAGTGAGCCTCAGGATAATGAGAGACCTTGTCTCAACAACAACAAAAACAAAGGCAAGGATGCAGAGAGGTGGTGGGGTGGTTAAGAACATTGGCTGCTCGCTCTTGCAGAGGACCCAGGTTTGGTTACCAGCACCCACATAGCAGCTCATAACCATCGGCAACTCCGGTGCCATGTGATCAATGCCTCTTCTGACCTACACAGGCACCAGGCACCAGGCATGCAGATGCTGCACAGACATACATGCAGGCAAAATACAGACACAAATAAAAGTAAGCAAATCTTAAAAAAAAAAAAAAAAAAAAAAAAGTAATGACATCCAAAGTTGACCTCTGGCCTCCACACATGCACAGTCACACTCACACTCACACATGTGTGCACACCATATACATAACATAATCGTTTTGAGGGGCATTAGTAGGTCTTCAGCTCAGGAAAGAAAGCAGGTGGCCTCTGTCATTCCTGAAACCCGGTTCAGTCATGGGTGCCCAGGGACACACCAACCTCCCCACTCTTTTGGTCAGAGGTGCCCTTGTGCTGGGAACAGGCTTCCCAGCTGGGACTGCACCAGGCAGCCCCCACTCAGCCCTTGAACAGAACAGGAGAGCAGATCTCCCCGCCCCAGAATTCTGTCTGCTTTGGGAGGAGAAGCCTAGCTTCTGGAAGGATCCACAACTGATGTAATTTGCCTGAACCTGAGTGAGCGGGATCTGTGGTCTTCCTCTCCTCTGAAGAGGCAGCCAGGGAGCCTGAAAGGTCAGTAGAGCTGGGAGCAGACCTGATCCAGAACAGCTCTCAGAAGCCAACATGGGGATGAGAGCACTGTCTGCAGGGCTTGGAGGGAAGGTAGGGTCAGCTGATTTGGATGGAGGCAGGGAAGGATGAGGCTGGGGACAAGACAAGGGGGCTATCCACCCAACAGAGGCATGGCTGTAAGAAGCCTCAGAGATGCTTGGTGTCCTTTGGGACTGGGGTCATCTCATGTCTTAAAAATATCACATAACAAAGCAGGCTCAGGACCCCATGGCAGGGCTCCCTGGAAGGAATGTCATTCGACACCCAGAACATAGACACCACCCTTGTTAGGTATGTCCACATGTCCCTACAACTGCAGTCCAGAACCCAGCCTCACCCAAGTCACCTACTGGTAGGAAGTGAGGACACCTTCTCATGCATCTTGAAAGATGTGGCCTTGCAGGACACGTCCAGCCCCTCCTACTACCTGCTACCCAGGCAAATGAGGTTCTTCTCTAGCAGGTGATATAAAGATCCAGGAGTCATAGCCAGCCTAAGGGTGACCCACAGGACAGGCTCTGCTCAGAAGGGGACAGGCATATCTTCAACATACTCAGCTAGGTACCTCTAGGTGTGTGCATGGTGCCTCTTTCAGGTCCTATGAGGACCCCATTTCCCCTGAGAGGGAATGAGGAGGAAACAAGCCACATGGCATGACAGGCTAGGCCAGGTCACATCCTGGTCCTGGAGACACAACCTTAGTTGAACTAACAAGCAGGCTCACCGAGTTCTACCCATGGGACTTGGGTCCAGCTTTGAGGTGAGAATGGGTGGCCACATCCTCTAGCTCATTGGTTCCAGCTTGGCAGTGGACATGGAGATGTGTCTTAGTTTGATTTCTATTTTTATGATAAAACCCTGTGGCCAAAAGCAGCTTGGAGAGGAAAGGACTTATTGGTTTATGTGTCCTGATCACAGTTCATCACTGAGGGAGTCAGAGCAGGAGCAAGCAGAAACTTGGAGGCAGGATCTGAAGCACAGACCATGGAGGAAGGTGCTTACTGGTTTGCTCCCCATGGCTTGTTCAGTTAAACTGTTTATGTACTCCGGGACCACCTATCCAGGGGTGGCACCACCCACAGTGGGCTGGGCCCTCCTGGGTCAATCAGTCATCAAGAAAATGCCCCATAGGCTTGCCTACAAGTCAATTGTATGGAGGCATTTTCTCAGTTGAGGTTCCCTCTTCCCAGAATGACTCTACCTTGTGTCAAGTTGACAAAAAAAAAAAAAAAAAACTAACCAGCACAGGTGAGTGCAATGGGAACCGTGGCAGGCATTGTCCCTGGTTCATCCCCCACCGCAGTGTGTCCTTTCCCTGCTGGCTCCACAGCAGCAGGCTCTGTGAGGAACACAAGCACCAGACACTCGGGATTGCCCTGGCTTGTGCTCTGGCTCTCCTGGCTTCTCCAGTTCTGCATCCTCGCCTACTCCACCCCTGCTCTCATGACCCCCCTCTCTCTGCCATGGCCTCGGCGACTCATGGCTGCTGCCTAGACAGCCAATCTCTGTCCCTCAGAGGACCAGCTGGGCAAATACTTACAGCTAAACAGAAATGGCAGGAGCCGTGGCCCAAGTAATCCTCTGCCCACATGTGGCTACTCAGCTTCACGCTGATTGTCATTTAAAATTAAGCCATGATGGCCATATTTCATATTGATAAGTGGCAGGGCAGATAGCATGGCTCTAGAACACTCCCATCATCACACAGGAGAATGGGGACCATGCTGGTCTACAGCATCACTCCTGTGACAATTTGGAGTGGGCACAGGATGTGGCTGGGTGCCAACCTGGTCATGAAACACCCTAGAACAGTCGTTCTGTGTGTCGGGCTAGTGATGTGCAAGTCTGCCCCTGAGGGCTTAGAGCTAGATGGAGGGATGCAGTCAGTGAACTGATGAAGTGCCTAGAGGGGATGTAGGAGCTCCAAAAGGTACTTGCTCTGCAAAAATGAGGCCCTATGAGGGCCTGTGTTTCATCCCAGCACCCACATTAAAAACAAACAAACGAAGGAATGGCAGTAAGCTCTAATCCTAGCACTGGGGAGGAAGAGACAGAAGGATTCCCCAGTGCTCACTAGCCAGCCACTGTAGCCTAAGCAGTGAGCCCCAGGTCCTGGTGAGAGAGCCTGTCTTAAAAAATAAGGTGGAGAACTCAGGCTTGGTACTGCAAACCCGGTCAGGAGCCCATGTCTGGGGCAGTTATAAACCCCGTGAGAACCAGCTACTGTTGCTTTGTAAAATGTGTATGGTGTCAAGCTGCCTTCTAAATAGTTGTGCTTATACGTAGATCAGTGCTGATAGATCAGTGCTGCTCTCAGTCTGCGTCAGAGGAACCCCTCTTCGTAGTGGGCTACCATTAACGCAAACTCTACTGGGTGAATACTAAGTGACTGCTGAGGGCTCAGCCATAAACGGGACGTCGATGTGACCTCCTCTAAGGCTCTGGGGACATTGGGGAGGAGAGAGCAGGAAGAAAGTTGGTTCCACCGGATGGCAAGGAGTGTGACGAAATGGTGTATTCAGGACATGTCACGGCTGCTGCACCCACAGGCTCACGGCAGCACTGGCTAGGTAAGGTTTACAGAAGTCTGAGTCCATCAACATTCTAGCATGGATGGGGAGGTGTTCTTAATGCTCCACATGACCCCACCCCCCGAGTAGCTCAAGGCAGTTAATGGCTGTTGCAGGGTGAGTGTGTGTGTGTGTGTGTGTGTGTGTGTGTGTGTGTGTGAAACTGAAGAATAACAATTTTTAAAGATAATCCTCTGCCCACATGTGGCTACTCAGCTTCACGCTGATTGTCATTTTTAAAGATAATAAGGTAGAGAGCAACCAAGGAAGACATCCAATGTCAGCCTCTGGTCTCCACAATCAAATGTGCCTGTACAGTCACACACACACACACACACACACACACACACACACACACACACACACGAGACTGCGGGACACACAGCGGGGTATGAGGAAGGTACTAGAGGATTCTGGAGCAGGCTGGAGACTTTGAGTCAGCAAAGAGCCATGTGGGAGCCATTTCTGAGAGGACCTGAGAAGGAAGGGCAGGGCTCTCCTGGGAGGGAAACCAGAGTGCAAGACAAGGTCATGCTACCCAGAGAGTTCAGGATGAGCAGACTGTGTTGTGACATTCAACGGCCCAGCAGGGGCAGGAATGACCAGGGACACTGAGGCTGGAGCCATGGCTCAAGGCTGCTAGATGTTTGGCACTACTGGATTGCTGTTAAGGAGTTTTGCTCTTGACTGTGGGGTGACAATAGAGAGCTCTTGGGAAGAGTAGTGAGTGGTGACCCCAATTTCTAAGACAGAAAGGCTTGTACCTGCACCCGGGGGTTCCTTATCACACTGCCACCATACTGTCCTTGGCTTGTCCAGCAACAGCAGTGCCGGGGTGTGTGTGTGGGGGGAGGGGACACAGGCAATACTTGGCAGGCGGAACTGCCAGGACTCACTATGGGAACAAACAGAATGCACAGACTTCTTGCATTCTGAGAAGCGGCAGACAGCGATGCTCACCAGAATGGACAGTTATTGGTATATGGTTAGAGAGTGTGACACGTTTACCCCAGGATGCCATTGGTCTTCCCCTGAAGACCCCTCCTGGCCTTTTCTTTCCTTCCATCCCTTTCCCCAGCCCATTTCCAGACACCAAAGCTCTCAGAATATATGAGGCCGTTCGCAGCCTCAGCATCCTGCAGCACTGTTCCATCTGCCTGGGGTGCCTTTCCCTGTTAGGCTGATGAGACCTTCCATCTTTCAAGGCTGAGCCTGGGTACCTTCTCTAGAAAGCATGCCCTGACATCAGGGGACACACTGGGGGCCCTTTCGGACCTTTACCCCAGCAGTCAGCCCCCTCATCCTGCCTAGGGTAGGCAGATACCAGCTGCTAGCTAACCAAGCCAGGGCTCCAGCCCTCATGGCCACCCCTGGATGGGGCAGGAGTCCCTCCCAGATGGCCTGTCCTGCTCCATGAACACACCCCCTGCCCGCGCCTCTGAAACCAAGCATGCTTGAACACATTTTGTTCTTTTACAAGTTATAGTGTGTCACCATTTATTTCCCCAGGTGTCCCAGGAAGCAAATAGGACATGACACCTCGTGAGTGAGGAGGTGGGGGTTTCCAGTTGCGCAGGTCCAGACAGCTAAGGGGCAGGAAGTAGATTCAGTACCAAAAGTTCCCCTCCGTGGCCTAGCCAGGCTGGTGAGAACTCCAGCACAAAACAAGACTCAACATGTGCTGGGATGTGAGGAAGTGAGAAGGACGGCCCAGAGGAGGGGACAGCTAGAGTCGCCCGGGGCTACAGTGCCCACACATCCTGTGGCAGGCATGCTCTTTTGTATCTGTCACCAGGGCTCCAGTTAGCTCCCACTTCCAGACACCCAGGTCGGGAGAGGCACCACCTCTACTCAGCGCCCCCTGCAGCACTCGGTGCCGGTGTCGGTGGGGGCTGCGTGTGGCAGCATGGACCCTGTGCATGCGTGTTTTGTGTCGTGGGGCGGCTACAGTGAGTGTCTTTAGGAAGAAGACTGGTCAGGTCCCTGTGAGACTGGGCCACAGTGGGGAAACCTTTATTCCAGGGCTTTGGCCATCAGGGGGCGCTCTTCTCTTTGAGACTTAGGAAAATGACAGTGAGGAAAAAGGAGACGATACACTTCACATGTATTTACAAACGGCACTACTGAGCGAGTCTGTCTTCGAGGCGGTCTGTGTGACACATACAAAGGGCAGGGACGAAGGGCAACAGATGGGCTACTGTCTCTGAGGAACGCTGAGGACTGGAAGCACAGAGGCCCGCACGGTGGGGGTGTAAGGCGGAGGCGCTCCCCTTCTGAGGGACCGGAAAACTAAACTCTGCATATATGTCTTCTTATGTGTAAGGAAGCGATATTTTTAATAAAATAAAAACTTCTGTGTAACTTGAAAGATATCATTTAGGCAACTAAGGGGGCGGTGATTTGGAAGAGCACAGTACACAGAGCACTAGTGTGTGGTGGGGGGGCACCCTGTCAGGTCAACATCCATTCCCCAGAAAAGATCCTTCACAATAACTGCAAAAATCACAGTCCCGCTGCCTCTCAGCCATGGGTCTGGCTCCCCTGCCTCAGCCTGCCTGCCTACTGCTCATGCTCCGAGGAGCCTCACGCACCACCCCTGCCGTGTCAGGGTCTGCCACGGACAAACCTTTCACCCACCTCCCAGACGGTCTGTGCCCAACTGCCCAGCACAGGTGTGGGCACACCGGGTGCTCTGGGGGTGTGGGGGTGCTGGGCTGCCTGAATGCTCTGGCCCATCTCCTAGGATAGCTGGCCACAGCACGGCCCTGATGCCAAGTTGTGACGGGAAGGAGTGGGTCAAGGTGGTACCTGGCCCTAAACTACGGGGCGGGAGCATCCTTGCTACACAAGGGACCATGCCTGCTGGACGCTCCTCGGGGGGCCTGGCCGCGCCCCGCCTCCCACGGGCACCCCGCCTGCCCCGCTGACACAGAGAAGCAGGGCAAAGTGCAGAAGGAGATTTTCGGGGAGGCCAGTGGGGTCCCTCAGCTCTACCCCCCCCCCCAACAGGCTCCTGGAAAGAGGCTGGCAGCTATCAGAACAGCAGGGCTTTCTTCTTGAGATCATTCCTCTTCCACAGGGCCAGGCGGTCAAACTCCTCGATGCTCATCCCAAACACTTCTTGGAACTCCTCAGGTGACAGGTGTCTCTTCAGACAAGGGAAAACAGGGACAGTCAGTGGCATTTGAAACAGGACCTGAGAAGCCGCTTATGCTCTGAGAAACACACCTGGAACCCAGTCGTAATTACAGGGCAGAGACCAGGCCCCTTTGTCTGCATTTTATGTCTTGTCCCTTGGGTCTAATACCTACTTAATTCCGTACATAGACTGGGTATCCTTGCATGGTTAAGCCTATCTCTGTCCCTTGAGGATAACCAGTGCAAAGGTAAGAGCTGAGGCTTTTCAGTCAGTGTTTACCATGTCCCATTCAAGACGGAAAAGGAGCCTGAATGTCTCTGGTCCTTGTTCCCAACCTGCTGTTACCTTGGATTCCAAGAATAAGAGAGACTCACAGACACATCCCCCATGATGAAATCCCACTCTCCCCCCCGACCCCAACATTGCCTCACAAGAACCTTCTTGTCCCTCAAGCGATAAGGACTGCTGAGCACCTGGCAGAACCGGAAGTGACACAGTGACCAACCAGACCCTAGCTGGACCAGGACTGAGTAAGCCTCCACCCCTCTCATCCTGCCCCAGACCTATCTCTCTACAGCTAAAGAGCATGTCAGTGCCTGCGATGGCTGGCATGCTTGCTTTCCATCTTCCCAAGACAGCTGCAACTTGACCTTTGCCCCACTCCACTGGACGTCCTGCTAGGGCCAGTGGCCAAGCCTGATCTACCATGACTTCAGGCTCTTGAGCTTCTGCCCTAGAAATCTGCTTTGCAGCAACATGCATGTCTGCCAGGCCAGCTCTCTGTGTCTCTGCTGAAGCAGGGCCGCCACTGAGGATGAGCGAATTTGTTGGCATGTCCAGGGCCATTTGCAGTGAAAGAAACAAGCCTAGAGGACAGAGTTTTGGTAGGGACACACAGGGACTGGCATGGAGCTACCACAGCACCCTTGACTCCTGCTGACAAAACTTCCCCGTGGCCAAGTTCAATGACCAGGCCCTAAGACAGGATCCTGGCTTGCTTGGAGCCTTCTGTAGAATCCTTTAGGCTGCCTCGTTTACCACCTTCTTTAACTGTGACAGTGACTGCGCAGATGGTATAATGTGTTCTATTCCCATCTCCCTGCTGAGAAAGCCAAGGAGTAGTGTGCTGGGGCATGTCTTCCTGTAGGCTGTGAATATATGCTGTTCCCACTGGTTAATAAATACGCCTTCCCTGCGCTGGTGGTCCTGGGTTCTACAAGAAAGCAGACAAGCCATGTTGAGCAAGCCAGTAAGCAGCATCCCTCCATGGCCTCTGTAGCTCCTGCCTCCAGGTTCCTGCCTGCTTGAGTCCTTGTCCTGACTTCCTTTGGTGATAACCAGCACAGGCAGGAGGGTCAGGAGTTTAATGTCATCCTCTAGTTCAAGACCAGAATGGGTTGAGACCCTATTTCACAATCCACATACCCTTCTAAGAAAAAGAAAAGAAACCACTTCTTGTTCCTTGAGGCACACTCAAGTGACCTCGGGTCCTCTCCCAGGCCCCTCCCTCCCCTCACCAGGGAGACAAGAGGGAAGCTGGAGAGAGGATGAGGTAGCAGGAAGACAAGAGGGCGTAGGCTTGGCTAGGACAACCTCCTGCCAACCTCCTTCCCAAGCAGGGCCTCTTGACAGCTGTGTGGGAAAGAGGCGGGCAGGTCCTCGACAAGGTGATAGAGTGAGGAATAACAGCTCTCCTGCCCAAAGCAGACACCAGAACAGAAACAGGGACTCCCATAGG
This sequence comes from Peromyscus leucopus, assembly GCF_004664715.2. NCBI lineage: Eukaryota > Metazoa > Chordata > Mammalia > Rodentia > Cricetidae > Peromyscus > Peromyscus leucopus. The sequence continues at coordinate 861,335 of NC_051071.1, read as the reverse complement.
TCCCCACGTGCCTGCCTTCACTGCATTCCTCCCAAGGACCAAATGCAGAAACAAGCCAACTTTTGGACAGTGGGAAAACAAGATGCATTGCAGGATCATCCAACCCAGAATGATATGAAACTCTAGGCCTCAAAAACATCAGGCCAAGTGCAAAGAGCCAATCGTACCACATACTGGTGACTTCACTGAATGTAATGTCCAGAGCAGGCCTTAAAGGGACAGAAGTGGATTGCCGGGGTGGGGCGGAGGGGGTGGGTACTGTGACTGATGAAGGGGATGGGGTTTCCTTTCTGGGTGATGAAAATGTTCTGGACCCAGATGCTCATGATGGTTGTGAAACTGGGAAAGTGCAGAGGCATGAGTTGCACACTGCAAAATGGTAAAAACAGTGAATTTTGCAACAATTTAAAAAAAAAAGTATTGGCAAAAGAAGATTACAGTTTCCACAACTTTAAAGCAAAGACACTAAGCTAAAGGTCATTGTAATAATCAAGATAGAAAAATGGATGAGAGTTAGGTGTGGGGGCACACATAAGCAGTCTCATCATTTGGTAAACTGAGGCAGAAGGATCAGGAATCTGAGGTCAGCCTTGGCCACATAGCAAGTTCAAGGCCAGCCTGGGCTATAGGAGATCTTGTCTGAGAACAGACTAGAGAATGTGGTAATCTCCAAAAAGCATAAATACAAATCTTGTCACTGAATCTGTGTTGAGTGCTCTGAGTCTTAGAGCCCCAGCAGTAGATGATCTGGGAGAGGGACCTAGAGTCACGCATGTATGCACACAGCCATGCTCGCAGAATCCAGCAAGCCTCCCCTAGATGGAGGCCTCAGCCTGTGGACTGTCTTATGCTTGTGAACAGGAAAAGCATTTTGGGCTAGAAAGGAACCATCTGAATGGTGAGATCAGGGTGACTCGATTTGCTGAGAAGTCCACTCTTAGATCACCAAGGTTTAGAAGATACTGTGTTGTCTCACCATAGCCCTTTGAAGCCTGCTCCCACTCTTCCAACTTACTATAGGGTGCTCTCAGAGAGGCCAAGGGCACCATAGAGGAAAGGGTGCCTGGTAGGGTGGGATGAGGCCAGTTTAGCAGGACCACCAGAGATGGAAGTGTTGGGAAGGTGACTTGAGGTATGGTCCCCGGTTTTGCTGGTTGTTGTTTGAGACAAGGCCCCACGATGCAATCCGGGCAGGCCTTGAGCTCACTATGTAGGCTGACTTCAGACTCCCATCATATCCTCTGTGATGCTCTCTGCACAGCCCAGGAGAGCTGGTTGCAAGTGGGACCACGGAAGGGGCACACACGTGGTGGCTGGTATCGTGAAGGTGCATTTCTTGGAGTGGTAGGGGTGTCAGGACAGCTGGCAGGGAAAGACCTGAGGCCAGCGGCCCTAGCCCTACCACATCCCCACTCCTGATGGATTGGCTCATCATGGAGGGGGATGAGGCAGGCTTACTCCTCCTTTGGTCCTTACAACCTTCAACCCCTTGGCTGAGACCCACCCACATTTCCTGGGGTAATCATTTTCTCATCGACAGTAATTGATAACCATGCCTACAAAACACCTTTGCAGTAGCCTATAACCAGTATTTGACCAGACCCCCAGCCCTGGGGCTTGGAAGAATTGGTATATCCAATGCAGATATCAAGAAAGGCCGGTGAGGTGCTGGGGGGGCTATTATCTGCAGCTGACGCTATGTGGCCATGTTAATGTGTCACTTGATGATTGGTGGCTCCTGGGTGGGGGCTCTGAGCTCCTCCTGGGGTCACCAGGGCCTGCTGACGGGGAAGAGGCTGCTGCAGAGGGGCCTAGGGTTTCCCTGCTGGTCCTGTCCTCACATTCCCTGAGGCTGGGCGTGTGTCTGCTGGTGCAGTAAGCCCAGGGTGACTGCACCTGGGGAGTGAGGACCCCGAGGTTCAAGTGTCCTTTCCCTGCTCAAACTTGTCCATCCAGTATGATGAGGACAGAGCACCCTGGACCCTGCTGACCAAGGGTGACCATGAGGGGTTCAGAGCCCCTCCCCCCCAGGCCTTTCCTGATTCAGGTGGAGAAGAAGTACTGGAGTGCTGTGTGGCAGGACAGATAGACCTGGGGAGGGGTCTGGTGAATGACAGCTACCAGGAAGCTCACTGTGGAGCAGCAGTGGGCAGAGGCAGGGGGCAGCAGGGGTGCCAGGGGACAACAGTCACACGCGTGTTCCCTGAGGAAGGAAGGGAGAAAAACCATGAACAGAGACCTGCTGCCCTTCTGGAGCTGAGGGTCATCCAGGTTAGCTGGACTTTGGTGCATGGGACTCGGTGTGACCTTGGGGCCCTCTTGGGTACTACAACCCAGGCAGCCTCACCTCTGGAAGAGGTGACATTTGATTTAGGGCCTATAGAATTTGGAGATGTGCCTGGTGAACCAGAGAGAAGGGTGATGAAGGTCCTAGGACTTCCCACCATGCAATGGTGTCCCCCAGGAGTGAGACTGGCCCGCTCCCTGGAAAGGCGCCATGCCAGTCTCTCTTCCTGTAGCTATGAAAGAAGCTTGGAGCCCTTGGCGTTGGCAAGAAGTGCCTAAGAAGCCAGGGGTCAGGAAATAGCTGAGCTAAAACAGCTATGTGGGCCCCTGTAGTCAGCTACACCCTGTAGTTCTTCCTGCTGGGGAGGGCACCTGGCTAACCAGAGGCCCTTCCTACCAGGAGACACTAACAGATCCTCTGCCAGGCACTGGGACTCAACAGAACTTGGACAGCCAAGTCCTGAGCTCAGCCTCTTGAATCACCACATTTCAGAACTACCAGCCCCAAGATTTGTGAAGCTCTCTCTGAGCATGTGCCTTGGCATGTGTTACATGCCTGCATATGCGTGTTTGTATATGTCTGTGTATTTGTGTGCATGTGTATGAATGCAAAGGTCTGTGCATCAGTCTTCACAGGTGGGAGGAAATATAATGAGAAAAGCAATTTAAAGATAGGTTCATTTGGCAATTCATTTACATATTGTAATTGATCCAGAAGTCGGCTAGCAGAGTGGCTCTGAGTGACGAATCCCATCTCTGCCTCTTGGGAACCATGGCCCTGGAAGCTATCTGGATGCCTTGTGGTGTTGTGAAAGAAGTGTTAAAATACGCCATGCGCTTGGAATGGAGCCGACCACACAGAAGGGACAGCAGCACTATCTGCCGTGCTTAGTTGTGTTCATGTTGTCTATGTCTGCCACACAGGGCACTACGAAAGCATTTTGTTCCCATAGCTGAATGCACTGCCCTGCATCCGTGCACATGGTAACACTACTTCTTCCTGTTTTCAGCAATCATCATTTTGGACCACATCCATGGCCCTTCTCCAGGGCAAGCTTGGCATCCACAGGGCTATCACTCAGTTTGGAGGATAGTGTGCACACAGGTGCCCACCTGCTGCTTAACACTGTAGGTGCTCAATTAGGTGTTTCTGAACCTCCATTTAAACACTTGCAGTTGTCCAAAGGACAGGTGTGACCCTTGTCACCTGACAGGTAAGAGATCAGGCCCAGAATGGCTAAGTTACTTGTCCACAGCCACACAGGTAGACATTACAGAGACTAGATTCACTAGCTCACACTGACTCCAAGTGCTCAGCCCCTCCCATGACACCACTGGGGTTGGTGGAAGACTATCTTGGAAGCAAAACAATGCCACCTTTGATGAGCAGGGCAGGGCATGCAGGGAATGGCTCAGATTAGGACATGTTATTCCATCTGGGGCCAACAGAGATCCTGTCCCTTGGACTGGGAATTCTGGGCCCAGAAGGTCTTCAGAATTCAAGCATTCAGAACACACTGGTGGTTGGTTCTCTCTGGGAAGGAGGTCCTTGGTGTACTATGGCCAAGGACTGAGATTTAGATCTTCCAGGACAAAGAGCTCCACATCTGGGGATGGAGACCTGGCTTTTGCTCCATGTATGGATGTTGTGTGATGCATCTGACTCCCTGCACAGTCAAAGAAGACCTTCACAACTGGAACACAAGTCACTGACCTTCACACACAGTCCAGAACTGGGCACCTGTGTGGCACCTTTAACTGCTGCAAGGCTGTGCCCAAATGCCATCACCATTGACCCCAGTGCACCTTGCTCTTCTGGAAGACCACCACATGCCATCCCTCCCAGGCTGGCCACAGTTACGTCAGGAATGCCCTGTCCACAGCCCACTCTTCATGTTTATGGTCTGCGACCTTGACTTTCCAAACACTGCCCGAATTCATCTACATCTCACCTGCAGTCATGCTACCCCTATCCAAGTTACCATCGTGCCTTCTAGATGACTCACATTGCCCCTCATCTCTCCCTCTGTATTCACTGCCAGTCTAAACTCCACAATACAGCCTCAGGACATGTTGTAAACTGCACGCCAAACCTTGTTACTATCACTAGGCTAATGGCCAAGCCGCTTAGCACAGCGCAGAGCCCCGTGAGGCCTGACCTAGCCTTCTCTCTACCTGCTCAGGTATAGTCTTGTAGGTCCACTTCCTCAAACAGCCCAGGTTCCCTTCTGCTCCCTGGCCTTTGCCCACATAGTTTTCTAGCAAAACCCTCACACACTCAGGCACACACATACAAGTATGCTCACTACACCATTATCATCTACTCATTCGAAACAGAGAAGCCCAGGTTCCTGACCTTCAGAGCACTAATGCTGGCATGTGGTTCTGCATACTCATTTGGATAATCAGCTGATGGACACCTCTCTATCAGGCTCATGTCTATTGCTCAAAGACTTCCCTAGGATCCCAGTCAGTACCCATGTCTATGAACGACTGGGACACTTGGCCGACAACTACGACACTGAGTTTTAATGATAATGATTAGCAGTCAGGGGACAAATCCTGCAGAGCTACAGAGGACACCATCTGCTGCTCACCACATCCACAGCCTCTTCCTGCACATGGCTAACTTCACTTCCCAGCCTGCCTTGCAGCAAGTGATGCCATATGACAAGCTCAGCCAATGAACTTGTGAGTGGCAATGCTGTCCTTAGGACCCTTCAGGAAGCTGGCCTTTCCTGTGGCTGCTTGGCCAGGTGGGGGCAGAGTGACATGGACTGGCACAGAAAAGGTCTGTATCCAACCTCAGGGGGAAAGCAAGCGATGAGTTGAGTACACAGTGAGCCTTCCTTACCCAAAACTCCGCTACTGCCAAAGTCGTACAAGAGAGATTTGTGGAAGCTGGTCCACCCTGAAGAGATGGCACTGGGAACTCCCAGAAGGCTTTTCCACTTCCCATTCCTCTTTGTGGCTTTCTGGATCTTTACAAGTTATAACTAGGTTTCACTATAAAACTAAAGCTCTCTCCCATGACACGAACATGGGGTGGGAGTGTGTGGGGGGGCGTCTGCTCCTGCAAGAAAGCCCCACCACACTCCTTCCAGGGTCACATCACTGTCCCCAAGCTGATAAGGAAGAAAGGACAGATGTGTCCCACTGTGGCAACTATTCCAATTCCTGGGGCTGGCTGAGCTTGACAGGGGAAGAAGAGCGGAGAGTCACACTCTTAGGTATGTTCACCTGAATATGAAAAGTTTAATCCCCTCCCGAGGCTACAGCTGCCTTCAGCAGGCATACTCACAAGCAAAGCAGAAGTCACTTGAGACACGCCCTAGCCCTAAAGGGAAGCAGGGAGCCCCAGCAGGCTCTCAGGGGACTGCAGGAGCTGCTACTGATGTCATCTGAGCTCTGAGCATCATCTAAGGGTGAAGCATTTAGTCCACAGACCCTCAGTAACCCACAAGGACACACCTTTTAAAGAGCCAAGACACACGGAAAACAGGGACCCCTCTAGGCCTAACCTGACCCACGAACTGCCAATGGCCAGCAGTACCCTCTTTATACAGTAGCAGTGCTCTTGGCCATGACCCTACCATCAACAAGCCCAGCTTCAGCCAGAGGCCAAGACGCCCCACTGTGAGCCACTGATACCAATGCCACAGTTGATACTCAGACAAGGACTCCTGGGCCCCAGTCTCCAAGACCGCAGGCAGAGCCCTGTCCCTTAGTGGGCTCCAGCCTCGCCCTACCCCGACAATCTCATACAGCCCCCTAGCCAGCCCAGCCGCTGGCCCTTCCCGTGAACGATACATACATCAAAATACACAAAAATGCTCCCGTGGCCTTCCTTTCCTCGTTTGCAATGAGCTTCAAGTATCCTGCGAACCAGGGCTTTGGCTCCGTGGCTCCTTGGCTGGTATGACGGGTATCTACCATGTGGACTGCTCCGAGGGGCTACTTATTGGAGCTCTCACTGTGTTCTGCTATGCCGTCCCCTCCCCGACCGTCCTCGCAGTGGACACTTGCCACCCGCCTGTTGCCCAGCAGCCTCTTTCCATCTCAGATGGCAGCTCTCAGTTTCTTCCAGGAACGACCTGGGTCTCTCCAGCTCAGGTGACACCAGCAGCCCCCTTAACTCCAGACAAACTGGTTGCTCCGGTCATTCTATGCCCTGGGGAGAACTGGCTGGTTTAGGGGTAGGATGGGGTAATGACCACCCAGAGGCTCAGTGTGGGTTGTATGAAGACAGATAATAGAGAGGGTTCCCTCCCCATCCCCCAAGACCTTGAGCTCTGGGGGGGTGGGGGTGGGGGGAAAGGTGAAAGAGTCCTCACTGGAGCCAATGTAGAGGAAGAACAGTCACTGGGAATGGAAATACTGCTTAGTCCTCGATGCAGCCATACCCGAAGGGGCCCTTCAGTCATGTGACTCCATTGGTTTCTAGTGTAAGTCACTATGGGGCTAAGGGCGTCCCCCTCCCTGTGCAGCAGCCCCAGTCACCTCGTCTCTTTCCTGCTGCCACTAATGTGCAGAGGGGCTGCTGTTTACCAGGCCCCAGGGAAAGGGCTTCAACCTCGGACTGCACAATGGCTATCTGAAGCAGCTCTGGGTTTTCATCCTAAGTAGAGACGAAGGCTCCAGGGCACATGACTGGCCAGCTGAGGAAAGCCAGTCCTCTGCTATGATACCATCCCCGCCAGGGTCACATCCCACAAGCTCTGAACAGATGCCTTACTCACACTGCCCTGTTCGGTTGCCCGTGAAAGTCCTGATTGGCTCTGGACAAGCCTGAGCATGTTCTCTGTAACACAGAGAGGACCTTGGCACCCTGTGCCCCAGCACAGTCCCAGGCTCATCTGTGCCACCTTAGAGGCCACCTCTTTGTGAATCTATCTACTGGGTTTCTGCTCTGCCCACCCCCCAAAGCCCCAGCCCTGCTGGGCCCCTTGGATATATCTGTTTCTCCTGTTCCTGGTCACACACAAAGCCATTGCCCATGAGAAGTTTGGGTGGGGTCTAGAACTTGCCCGAGGCATAGGAGGGAGGTAGCCTCTGCCCTCAAGAGCCTGGAGATGCCCTCGCCCCAGCAAGGGGCATGGAAGGGCAGTGCCTATGTGTGAAGCTCAAGAGGGGAATCCTCCACCTACTACCGCCCTACGGCTGTTGATGACTGTGGGGTGGTTTTGATGAACAGAGAAGCATGAATAGGGCATTTTGGCCTTGCCATAGAGTGCTTAGCAGAGTCTGTCCTCCTGGGCACAGTGCACCACCATCTCACACTACTCTGCTGCAGCTGCATGGACCTTTCAGACACACACTCATCTTCCGCGGAGGAACTGCCTGTTCTAGATCAGCAGAGCAGTCCAGAAGTTTCTCCTTCAAGCTGGCCCATCTTTTCATAGCAGCATGTTGGATGGGACCAATGTGGGCCCCTTGGTGCACAGTGTTACCCGGCCTTCCCTACCCCAGCCAGAAGCCAGGGCCCCTCTGCAAAGCCAGCAGAGTTGGGTCTGTGACCCTGTTTCTTTGCCTTTGGAGATCCCTGTGTCCTTGGTTCTGAGCCCTGTTCTGTCACCACAGGGGCACCACCTCCTGGTGTGTATGTGCATGGGAACCTGGTCTTGTGGCTGAGGCCTGTAGAGTCTCAACGCATACCTCCCTACCTTGCCTTACCTCCAGCCGCGTCCGGTCCACATCTTTGGGCAGTTTCACACGGATTCGGTTTGTTACAATAAGGGAGTCATATGGGTATATCTGCAGGGAAGACATTACAGAGTTATCTCAGAGGCAAGGCCCCCTGGGCTGACCAAAAGGCAAACCAGGATACATACTTGCGTGGACTGTGGACATGCACATTTCATAGAGAAAATGCAACAGAAAGGAACTTTGAACCTGGGCAGGCGCCGCGCGGTGGGAGAGGTTGGTTAGTGCAGGAGACCCCTTACCTTGTACTCTGTAAGAGAAGAGCAGAGACCACAGGGCTGGTTTAGGAATGGAAGAATCCATGCCCAGGATGGGTGCAATCCTCTTCCTGGGCAACCCCACCCCCCAGTCAGCAGGTCCATGCTTGGTCTCTGAGCAACCTTCATGGGCCTCTGGTCTTGGATTTCAAGGGAGGGACCAAGGGTCTCCCTCAGAATATTGAGAGCAGGAGGCATGGCCAGGAGGCTGGAGGCCACCCTGGAAGCTGGGTAGTGGCACTGTGCTCCTAGGCTAGGAAATGTCTTTCCTGGTGTTCTGGGCTGTTCTGAGAAAGACACCCATCTCAGTTTACCCAGACGTGCAGTGGGTTCTCCAGGGAAAACTTTCTGAAGGGTGTTGTGGAGTCTGACACCTTTACCAGTACGTATCCTGTCACCCCAGTCTCCTACTGTGCCCCCCCTTTTTAAAAACAAGGTCTCACTGAGCCTAGGCTAGCTTTGAACTTACTATGTAGCTGAGGGTGACCTTGAACTCCCGATTCCCCCGCCTTCCCATCCCAAGTGCTGGGATTACAGTATGCACCATCATACACATGCTGCTGGGGATAAACCCAGAGTTGTACGTGTGTGAGGCAAGCACACTACCACCCAAGCCACACCCCAGCCCCTCTTCACCATGCTTTGCTTCCTACTGTAAAGTGCCAAGCACTGTACACCCCTTTCAACAAGGTTTTCCTTTAGACTTTAGGCGTCATTTCATCGAAGCTAGAGGGGTGCAGATGGCAGGTCCTCCACACATACAGGAAGGGCCGCTAGAATCCTGGCCTCCGATCACTCCGGAAGGAAGATGCCTGCATGAGGCAGGCTCTTGATCTTCCCACTCGGGACTCTGAAGTGCCAGCTCTGAGGCTGGAGACTGGGACAACCACTTCAAGAGCAAGCTGTGACGCCGTGGCGCTGCCATCTATATGTGAACTGGTACGCAAGGGCAGGGTTCCCCCAGCATTCCAGAGGGTAACAAGGAGGTGTGCATGGCCAGGTGCACGGCCCTGCTCAGAGTTGGAAGAGGAGCCATTAGTGGGGTACCTGCCACATGACCAGGTGGCCACCCACATGTATGCCAGTAGATACATAGTGAGTGAGAGCCGGAGACGGGGTTTGATACACTGTTCAGCTCGGCCCCTAGGAGCTGTTTGCTTGTGACTCTGTGCCCTATTCCAAGAGATTCACAGCACCTAAAAAGCCATGACAGGCCCCTGCAGCACAGGATGGAAGAGCTGAGGGGTCAACAGGTATCCCCAGGAGACCCTTCATCCATGGCGCAGAACCTTCTGCCAGCAGTTCCCAGAGGGATGTCTCAGAATGAGACTGGTAGACATGTGCTAGTGATTCTGGCCTAGCCAGAGACCCACAGGGGTCCCCATTGTGTGTACCTCGAGTGCCCCAACTGGCATCCGGGTCTGCTCCACAAGGGGCCACGTTGGCATTCTGGAAGAGAGAAAGAGAGAGAGGCCGGCAAGAGGCAGGTTGCAGGGGGCAGGCAGTAGGGGGGCTGGGAGACAGCCCCCCAATGCTTGCTGGGTCCTCACACAGCTGGAGGAGGAAATGGAGGGTGATTGACAGGTTTAGGTAACAGGCAGATGGCAAAGCTGGACTTTGGAAGGTGAGTACCCAGGACACCTGCCCTGAGGGTATGCCTTTCATACCTGCTTCAGAAGTCTTTGAACCTTGCCTGTCTGATCAACCCTGCCCTACCTTTAAAAAAGAGCTCTGATGCCTCGGTCCTGCTCTCTAGCTGGCATGGCCCTATAGGACAGTTTAGCGTCTCTTCCTGTATTCACACTGTGATGGGTCTAGCCTGTGGTATTTCTGCTCCTCCTTGGGGAAAGTGGCTACAGTCTGCCGTCCCCATGCTCTAGGTTGACTGAGAGTCTTCCCAGCTGCACTGTGCCTACAAGATGGCAGAGGCACTCACTGGCCACTGCCTCCTGGGGGCTCTGCATCACCCCACTCTGCATCATCCCACTCTACTGCCAGAGTCCCCAGTGCCTAACCTAGGTACACAGTCTAGAGTGCCAATGTCCACGCACCCCAAAGCCCCAAGACACAAGGGGCTTCTGCCTCCATAGGCACCCCCACAACTCCAGGGTCACCCGATTCTGGTTTCCAGAAACCCCTGGTACCTTGGACAGAGTGGCCCTGCTCTGACATGAATACTCAAGAAGTGACATTCTTGGGGGAGAGGCGGGGCTGCCACCTGCCTAGGTCACTGCCCTCAACTCCCGTGGCTGTCATTAACAAGCTGTCATGTCTGCACCATCGTGGTCATAGAAGTTCTTTCTTTCTCTTCTGTCCACTCGGGAAAACCCGGATGACCAAGTTCCCTCTGTCTACAGGGCCCCACCACTGCATAGCGCCCTAAGTCCCCACAGGGCTGCGCCATCCCTGTCCTGACTCCCGCCCCGTCACACCTGCTGTCCGCACCAGAACTGTGGGGTGAGCTGAGGTCCCTGAAGAATGTCTGACAGCAGCACCCCAGTCCCCAGCACAGTCCAGGGGTTGAAACAGGGTCAGGGCTGTGGGGCAGAGTTTCTGGAACTGGGCCCAGGGATCGTATTTCAGAGAGCACCGCAGGTAGCGGCGCCATGTGCTCCACCTACAGATACAGTTACAAGGAGAGCTGCGGCCGGCCGATGGACCTTACAGCAGACGACAAGCCGGGGGGCGAGCTGGGAATGGGCTACGCACCCCAGAGACTGTGGAAGCAGAGAGACCCTGCCCACCAAAATCCCTTGTCTGAAACAGAGAAACGGAGGCCCAGGGATATGCCACTACCTCCTTCCTGCCTCAGAGCTGGATCCAGCTGCTGAGAGGGTGAGTGTGGAAAGCAGAGGGTTGGAGCAGGTCTTTATTTAAAATCTCTGATATTTGGCTTATCATGGACTTTTAGATATGGATTTGGATCTCTCTCTCTCTCTCTTGTTTTGTTTGTTTGTTGAGTTGCCTTGGCTGGTCTAGAACTAACTATGTAGACCAGGCTGGCCTCAAACTCATAGAGCCCTGCCTGTCTCTTCCTCTCAGTGTGGGGATTAAAGGTGTGCACCACCAAGTCCAGTAGATTTGGATCTAACACCACTGTAGTAACATGCGATATATGTCAATGACTCCATCCTTGGGTTCAACCTTTGTTTACCTCTCTGGGTCCTAAGCCCTGCATGCGCCCTTAGCCAGGGGTCTGCATCAGCCAATAACTTTCCATGACCTTTCACCATTTCCCCTTAGAAGTTTTCGAAAACAACTCTTAGGAACAATTGTCTCAGCTCCAGACCAGCGCCTCAGGCAGACCTGTCCATCAGAGAGCCTCTGGGCAAAGTGAAGCCAGTGGTGGGCCTTGGCCCCACCTTTGCCTCCCAGATTGACTGATGCTAAGGAGGAATGCTGCCACATAGTGTTTGGAATCTTGTATCACAAGCAGTCAATCACCCAGGCCGACACCTCCAAGCAGAACCAGCTTCCTCCAGCCTTCTAGGCCCGGGGAAAGAGAGGGAAGATGGGAAGTGGGCCATCCTCCAAATGGAGGAACAGGGGCCTTGGTCTAAGCAGGACGAGTGGAGTCTATGCCCCATGTAGCTCTACAGACCACTCTGTGCAAGCAAATCTTGGGTTAACATGTATGTGTGGACCAGCAGCAGAGAGCCAGTTCAAGGCTGCACTGCCCGGCCCTACTCTGGCTAACTCTGCAGTTCTCAATGAGGTGCCAGGATTTTTAAAGCTGACATGTTACTCATCTTCCTCATGTGGGCATTTACCAGCTCTACTGACACATTCTCCAGTCTTGTTGCACCCCACAAAGTGGGAAGCACCCTCAGGCTTTACAGACCAGGCTCAGAGAGGTCAAGCAACCTTACTGAATTCACACGGAAAGTGCACAGGACTGTAGGAGTGAGATCATGGCCGCCCACACCGGCAGCTGTGATTGTCCTGCTAAAGCCATGTGGGAATAAGCTGACTGACTCAGCAGAAGCTGGTGCAGAAGAGCGGAAGGGGGCTTGCATTTGAAGTCCTGACTTATGTGGAAATCATGCTGCAGAGCTCAGGAAAAGATCTCATAGCCATGCTTGCTCTCATACTCACTCAGATGTAAGAATCGCACCCCCACCCTGGTTAGTTCTAGGAAAAGACTGCAAGTTACATAACTTGCCTCAAGATGGCTGGGAGTTCAGGGCTGTCTATCTAGTTCATGTTCTTTTCAGGATCACAGCTGAAGATCTACAGTCACGGACATAAGAGCCCCCCACCCCCACCCCACACCATGCCTCTCTCAGAGACAGGTCTTATTGAGCCCAGCTTAGTTTTGAACTCACTATGTAGCTGAGGGTAGCCTTAAATTCCTGGTCCTCTTGTCTCTACCTTCAGACATAAACACTTTAAAAATATAAATTTACATATTTTGACACAAGGTCTCACTATGTAGCCTAGGATATCCTGGAATTTTCTATAAGACCAAACTGGCCTTGAACCCACTGAGATTTGCCTATCTCTGCCTCCCAAGTGCTGGGATTAAAGGTGTGCACCACCATGCTTGAGGGACATAAGCAGTTTTAGAGATTTATGAACACAGGAAAACTGGATTCAAAGGGTATAAATTTTGCATTTGTCTACAGGGTTAAGCTTGACAGTGAGTTACTGGGTAGTTTCAGGTGACTCTTGTTTACTAGATCTATGTTTTGTTTTAAGACCATGCAAAGCACCGATAGAAGCTGTGTTGTTTGGTGCATTTAAGTTTCTGGGTTCTGTCACTGCTTCATAAAGCCTGGGACACTGGTACTCTGTGCATTACTGTTCCCTCTTCATATATTATTTATTTGAAACTTAATTTCACTTTGCCATAGCATCACTATTCCCACCTCCCATTTGTGATTTTAGCATCTCTTATCATTTCTAGTAAGAATATGTTTTCAGTGTATAACTTGTAATGACACACTATGATAATGCCATTTTTTTAACCCAACCTGACAAACTGCTTTTTTTTTAATGTTGGAATTTAGTCTCTTCACAGGTAACATCAAGCATTTCTCCAAGTGGGATTTCTTCCAGGGAGCAGCCACAAGGACCTTCAGGTGGCCAGTGACCATTCTCTAACTGATGAGTCAGGTGGCACATGTCAAGCATTACTGCCTTATTCACAGGGGGACCTACGGCAGGTGACTGTTAGTCTGCTGGGCCATGAACATCTTCCTCCTGGGGCAGGTTTGGGCATCGGGACAGTCTCATGATCTTCGGCACACACAATGCTAGGGGTCACTAGGTCTTTGTGACAAACTCCTCTTAGATGGAGACTCAGGAGGACTTCTGCCCCTTCAGATGAGGGAAACTATAAAAGTCGTGATCGTGGCTGCCTAGCCTTCACTATCAGGACACATGAGTGGGGCTTTGGCATCTTTTCTCACACACTGTCATTTGTTTGTTTGTGAGAGAACATTCTCCGGAGGTCTCCCTCTCTTTTGGATTTTGATCTCACTGAATCTGTGCCCTGACTTAGAAACTCTGCCCCCATCCAATCCTTTCTGGTAGTAAAGCACCCTGTGAATGATTCTGGGGCACTGCAGGTCACCACCAGCAGATGTTTGTGGGCACGCACTACAGGAACTCCAGAGAGAAGGGCCAGATTTGAACTGCTGAGCATGGCTGCTCAGGTGACTGAATAGCCAGCCTTCTGCTGAGGAGGCAGGGGAGTACATACTGGTATTAGACAGAGTAAGAATGAGCAGGAGTGCCAGGCGGTGGGGGCGCACGCCTTTAATCCCAGCACTCGGGAGGCAGAGCCAGGCGGATCTCTGTGAGTTCAAGGCCAGCCTGGGCTACCAAGTGAGTTCCAGGAAAGGCACAAAGCTACACAGAGAAACCCTGTCTCGAAAAACCAAAAAAAAAAAAAAAAAAAAAAAAAAAAAAAAAAAAAAAAAAGAATGAGCAGGAGCATGGGCAGGAGACAAAGGATCTCAGGGCCAAGTGCAAAGTCAGAACTCTTGTGAGGATGGACTCCACCTTTGGGAGCACTCAGAGTTCAAGCCTAGAGCACTCAGGTCTGCCCACTCTCTCCTCCCACATTCACACAAGACCTGTCCCTTGGTCCTGAAGAGAGTTAAGATAATGTTCACAATAGTTCTGGGACCAAGATGGACCCACCAGAGACCAGATCACTTATTCACAACTGGACTAGGAGGAGCCGGTAAAGACCATGACCCCTGCAGACACAGAAGTTCACCAATGCCACAACAGGCAAGCCAAGACTCTCCCAGGAGATCAACTTCTCTGTGTTCTCATAGATGGCTGGCTGGACACATGTGTTCACACAGATGGCTGCTAATCATACAGACAGTCCAGTGCCCCTACTTTCCTCTCATCCACCAAGGAAACCCCCAAGTTCTTACTTGAGTAGAAGGACATATTAGCTAGGTCAAGCTGGGTCACTGGCACCTGTGGGCCCCTTGCTTAGAGAGCAACTGTTCCAGGTAAAAAGAAAACCTTCTGGAAAGACAGACAGGGCTCCCACGGCCCCTAAGGCCCTGGCTCTGAGTGGAGGATTTTACATTTCATGTCAGGGGAGTCCTGTGTGGTTTCTAGACCCATGCTTTCCCTGTGGAAGACAAATTCCATTGGAAAAAGATCAAGGAAGCAGGCAACATGCAAGGTCTGTTCCAGAGCAGGAAGAGAGGTTAATGGGAGGGGAAGCCATGGTACTCTAGATTCCATCCATGCAGAGGCATCTGTGTGTGGGGCACCCTGAAACTAAGTCTTGGACAGAAACATAGTAAACTGGAGCCTGAGAAGATGGATGACCAGTCCCAAAGGATGCCTGCAGCCTCTGAAGATGCCTCCCTGGTCTTGAGAGTGTTCCATAGCCTTAGAGAGGATATTTCAGATGGCTGGCCCTGAGTTCACATTTTGATAAGACCACTCCAACACCACACACACACACACACACATACTCTCTCTTGATTCTCTTGAGATATGAATTGTCTTGTTTTATACACAAACTTCCTGACACTAGGAAATGCTACCTGGGTGATGGAAGTTTCCTGGAGCTGTGTGCTTATATGAGACCTGGGGGTCCTGAATCATGAGGACACCCTAGACTATAGATCTCCATTGAGAGCCAACATGGCTACAAGCTCCTCATGAAGGGCACTGGACCAGGGCACATGGCAGGCTCTCTTTGGGTTGGCAGGCTAAAGGCCTCCTGCACTTGCGTTCATGTGCCTTGAGATTGGGAAGGGGATAAAGACATATTCCTCATGACCACATGGCAGTGACATGGGATGGGTATGGCTCCATGGGCACAGGAACATTCCAGACTTGGCTGACTCTAGCCACCAGGAAAGAAGGTGTGGCTGAAGAGCATCTCAAAGCAGCCCTAGTTACTCTGGCTGACCTACATCTCCCCTGCCTTACACACTGGGGACTCTTTGGTTTCTGGAGCACAGCAGAGAGAAGCCAGAGTGTGGCCAGCTGTGGTCTGGTCACTCTTGACATGGAAAAAGCTACAGTGGCAGCATCTGGGGCAGAGCATCAGGCAGAGGCAGGTGGGCAAGCAGGATCCCTGCCTTTTCTGTCACAAAGCTATGGGAGCCAATGCAGGTAAGCAGCAAGTGGTGGTTAGTGTCCCACAGGTAGGGAGGGTCCAAGTACCTACCCGGAGGTCCAGGCCATCCTTCCTGGGTCCTGGGAGAGAGTCAGGTTTGGAATAAGGGAAGCCTGTAACAGACACAGCACAGCCTCGTCACGCACTCAGCCAGGCCAGGGGAGGGCAGGACCCGTGATGTCTCCAACAGAGACAGGACTAGGCAGCTGACAACAACAGAGGCCCATAAAGATGATCCTCCTGCCTTGCTTTTGACCTTCTATCCCCAGGACCCAGAGGGTGATATCTAAGCCAGGTATTCACACCAGGGACATCATAGGAATGGGGCCCAGCCGAGCTGGTACCCATGTTCAGGATAAGCCTTGGTACCACATCACCCAGGCTAGCTCCTTTCCCAGACTCAGGACATCCTAGGCTAGGTCGTGTCATCCTGTGCTATGACAGCCACCACAGGCCACCACCAGCCAAGTGGGGTTGGGGATCTTTGAGGTTGGGGAATCTCAAATTCAAATAGGGATTACTAGCTTCTCTTGAAATGGAATGGGCCAGGCAGAGACACAGGGGTCCTTGATGCCCGCCAGCATGAGGCCAAACACCATGGGAGCTGCTGGGCAGCCAGGAGAAGGCTCAGAGGGGCCGTGGGCCACATCCCCCCACCATTCACTCTGAGGTGTACACTGAGGACTGGCATGAGTACCAGGTACAGAGCTGCCCACCCATCCTGTCTGCCTTGCTGCTGAGTGTGCCGGGCTAAGTGTTAGATTAAGGTTCCTGTAAGCTCAGGGACCCTCCTCCCAAGGGACCCAGTGAGGAAACCTAGGAACCCATGCCAACTGAAGGCGCTAGATGCAGTTCTTCTCAGAGAGGAGGCTCGCAGCAATAAAGAACAACTCTGTTAGGTGGATTCTCAGCTCCACTAAGACCCTACTACATCAGAAGCCCATGATTCTGCAAGCCTCCCAGGCCTTTTGGATGAACAGCAAAAGTCTCGACTGTGTTTCTGGCCCTCTAGTCAGGGGCTGCACATGGCCTCCCCAGGCTCAATATTCAACCTCTCATATATGGGTGGCGACCACGTGTGCCTCCCACTTTCCTAACAGCTGTCTCAGACAAGCCTGGTCAAAAAAAAGATTCGTTTTATTTTTTTTTTTAATTATGTGGATGTATGTGGAAGAGGGGAAAGGGTATGAGCATGTCCAGTGCTGGTGCCCATAGGCCAGAAGAGGAGGTCAGAGCCCCTGGAGCTGGAGTTAGAGTTGTGGGCTTCCCAGTGTGGGTGCTGGTACCTGAGCTCTGGCCCACTGCCATCTCTCCAGCCCTGGTCATACTTTTTCCTTTAAGTATGGAAATATGGGGATGAAGAGACAGTGCAGTAGTTAAGAGCACTCAGGGTTTGATTGCCAGTACTCCACGGTGGCTCACAACCATATATAACCCCTTTCTGGCTTCTACGGGCACTCTGTGCACATGGTACACAGACATACATGCAGGCAAAACACCTATCCACATGAAACAATTTTTTAAAAAAGAAACTTGAGAAGAGGACTGGTGGCCATGCCACCCCACCCTCTATGCCTAGACTTTTCCCTTTCTAAGGTTGGAGCCGTGCAGTTAACATTCTCTTTCTGGAGAAGGTCCCTTAACCACTCTTTAAGGTGACAACTTCTCTCAGTTTTCCCTCATCTGAGGTCTCTGTCCAGAAGCATATTCCCACTGAAGGTAGAACTCACAGACAGGCCTTCCCTTTAGCACACTTCCGGTCACTCACTTCCGGTCCCTGTGGCTTCCATGTGGAGGGAGCTGCCACCAACTAGTGCCTCCTGTAGATGACATGGCTCTCCTCACTGTGTACTTTCAAGAAGCTCTTTTAAACCTGGGTGTTCAGAGTTTTAGTCCCACATCTTGGTGTGGACTTTTTAGGTTGATCTTCTTTGGGGTCCACTCTGTTTCTTGACCTTGCAGGCTTACATCTTCTGCTAAGTCTGCGAGGCTTTTAGCCATTGTCGCTTTGGATGTGTCTAACCCATTCTTCCCCCCCTTCAGGGAATTCAAAGACACAAGCACCATTTCCCAGGTGCCTGGTTGTTTTTCTTCTCTCTGCTGCCCACACTGGGATGAAGCTCCTGGTGTCCTCTGTCGGAGTCAGTCAGTCTGTCCCTGAACCCACACAACAGGTATTGGCATTATTTTACTTCTCAGTTCAGTGTCCGTTCCCAACTGACTCCTTCCCAAAGTCACTTGTGTTTCTTTGGTGAGACTTTTTCTCTATTCCAGTTTTGACACAGCTGCTCCCTGGAGCATCTTTATGACGGATGTCTTAGAATCCTTGTCAGATGACGTCAATGCCAATTCTTTCCAGCGTTCGAGTCTGGTGACTTTCTCATTCTAATACTAATGTCACAGTTCTGGGCGTTGCAAATCATTCTTTTGATTGAATCCTGAATATCTAATTGTTGTGATAAGAGATAGGATCTTAGGCAGTCTTCCATTTTAGCAGGCCAGAGTTCTGTTGGGCCCCGTGTGCAGGGCCGGACATACAGACTGGCTCCCATGGTCATTGTTTTTCAGAGTGCTGATTAGTAAGCTACTCCATCCTTCTCGATTTGCCTGGAGTTACTGGTGCCCCCAATCCCTGACAGAGCTGCCTGTGTGTTTGTCCTACCAGCCGGGAGGCAGAAGATGCTAGCGACAGAGACCATCTCCCGGGTCTCCTCTCTGCGGGCCTCCTGCTCCATACCCATCCCCTACCCCTGTAGAGGTGGCCAGCCTCCTCCTCCTTCCCACCCTGTGGCTGCTGGCTCCCTGTAGCCCCCTTCTTTCAGGTGTACTTAGCAGGGGGAGCTAGGCAGGTGAGTCTACTACGGTGAGTGTTCTTGTCCTCTAAGTTGCTCTCTAGGTCTTGTTATAATCAATCTCTCTCAGGGAGGAATCAGCCATTGTGCGATTTCAAACATCCCGTATGTAACAGAACAGATAATTCTTGTATTTCAAATCCCTTTCACACATTCAGAGTGCTAACTCCATGCTCAAGGGTCTCTGTGCTTTGAACACAAGGTGGGGCGGCTGGGGAGATCGAGTAACCTGTATAAAATCAAATGGCCCTAGCAGGTCTTCTAGGGACCTGCATATCTGATATGGTCAGATGGCCTTCAAGAGTGTGTGGCCAAATGTAGATATGACAGAAAAGTGGGCATGCACAGAAGGGGCAGGTACAGAGGACGGAGGATCCCGAGGAAGTTCTCAGCTGTGTGCTTATGACCTTAGGTTATATCAGGCCCTTTAGGCACTGAACACCACCAACCCCCACAACTTCTGGGCTAGGCCTAGGCTTAGTCTAACGACACACCCCTGTGCCAGCTCTCAGGCCACCCACAGCCACTATGAAGCATGCTGCCCACTGCTCTTGGAGTCGTCTCCGTTCTCCTCTAGGATGGCTCATGAGAGGTCGGGGCAGCCACTGAAGACTCAAGATGTATGACTGAGAGAGATAGTGTGTGTTCCTGATGCAGTGGGAGGTACAGGCTTTTCTCAACATTCGAGGACATTCTTCTGACATCTGTCTGGCAAGCCACAGCAGGTCCCCAACAAAGATGTGACCACCACTGCCTGCTCTGTGCGAGGTAGTTCCTCTCAGCTCTGAACATCAGAACTCAATGTCCCTGAGCACATGTGTGCTTTGGGCTGTGGAAGCCAGTGGGACAGGCTTGAGCTGCAGTCTGGCATGTTAGTCTGAGTGTCCCACCTGGACGTCTTCACAGGACTGTGTGCCCCGGTGTCAGCCCCTCAACCTACAGGTTCCTGGGTCCTTCTCATTGTTGTCCGTAAGGAAATTTCATACCATAGGGGCTTGTTAGGGCACCCAAGATCACACAGCAGTGACTAGCTGGGGTTCTACCAGCTGGACCTGGGTATGAGTACAATGCTCTGTGTCAATTCCTTTCGAGGTTTTCTGGACACATTTGTAGCCTTCAGAATTTTCCTGAAAGTCATGCCTGTTCCCATCTGAAGTCTGGCTGGTCCCTCTCCCATCATACCATTGTGTCTGTCTCCCTGGGGCTCTGCAGAAGCCAACCCACAAACCTTCATATATGCTGTGCTTTGCCCAGAATACCTCCCTAACACAGATGCTGGCAGCCATCTCCTGTCACCTTCTGGCCAACTTGGTCCCAGCTCAGGGGAGAAAGCTAAAGTCCTCTGGGGCTCTCATTGCACAGGGTGGGGTGGGGACTGGGAACAATGACCTATCAACACAGTTTGCTAGCCCTGCCTCTACCCTCGGCTAGCTCATCCCTTCCCAAGCATCCACTGCTTCCAGGACCACCACTGAGGCCTGCTGGACACTGGCCTCCTCCCCAAAGACTTCTTCTATTCCCATGGCTCTTTTCCCAGCATGCCTTAGCTGCCAGCTTGCATGTGTCACCTGACTTGCCCCATCTCACTGCAGTGCCATAGGACAGGAGGCCTTTTCTGTTTCAGGCCCAGCTCTGGTTCTACACCTAGAACAAGGCTGGGACACAGAAGGTGTTCGAGGACGGTGTGCTGGGTGACTGGACTACTCCGGCCTTTCTGGCCCCTGATTCAGCGCTGGAAATGCCAGTTCGGCTATCTGTGGACTCTGTCACCTAGGGGTCTCAGTCACAGCTCTACCGCCAGGCATTTGGCTGTACCCCTCAGTGCTCCCAGGAGACTTGACCGGTCAGGAGGACTGGCTCTTCATAAACACAGGCAAGGGAATGTGGGGCAGCTCTTTCTCACCATGAACTCTATTCTTCCTTCGGAGAAGAATAGAGCCACAGAGGCCTGTGCTGTGATTGGCTGCTTGCTGACTGGCTCAAGGAAAGGCAAAGCTCTAAGGAGCAGAGACTAGCACATCCCACCATTCCACACTCCACAGGGGCCCCCTGCTGGAGGACACGGAGGTGACATCAATGATAAAGGCACAGGTCAATCTGGGGTGAAGTGGCCCCCCGCTGAGGTCTCCCCCCGCCCCCCCCCCCCCCCCCCCGCACTTCCTGAATTGCTAAGTCAGAGAGACTCATTTGTCTCCAAGCCTCGAGCCACCCTGAACCCATTTTTCCCACCTTCCTCTCAACCTGGTGATGTAAAGCGGGGGCCTTGCTAGGGACCACTGAAACCCCTGGGCAGCGGCTTCTACAGCCCAGGTGCTTGAATTATACCACCAGATCTCTGCCATGCCTGTGTCTGTGCACATCTGTATTCACATCTGTGAGGGAGAGACCTCAAAAGAGAGGATAGGACTGGAAAGGTCAGGAGTGTGGGACCCAGAGGACATGTGCCCCCAGGGGGCAAGCTAGGGAGGAGACTGAGGCATCAAGCCTCACTCTATAAGGCCTTCAAGGCCCTCTTCTTACGACAAAAGCCAACCTTGTCCCCTTTTGTGCCGACTCAGGCCGTCATTAATGACCACTCACAGAGTGAGAAAGCACTCGCATGGGATACGGAAGGGAGGTGAACACGGCTACAATAAAACGCGTGCCCCGCTGATAGGCTAGCAGAGCCTGGCAGAGAACTGCAGCTCCATGGGACTATGCAGCACTGCCAGGATGGAGATAAAGGCACAGGCACAATGCTAGACCCCGTGGGCTTCCTGCTCAGGAGATCTGAAGCCAGGACACCAGGAGAACGCAGAGGCAGGAGGATGTAATCATGACTGCTGGCACATAATAGGTGGCATGGGTCCAAGCACAGGTAGCTGGGTTCCCACAGGCCAGATGTACCCACATAACAGCTACTTCCTGTCCACACCACTCATGTTGGCTTGCTGCAGGGATGCAGTAGAGGAATGGGATGACGGGAAAGCCCTTGTCACTATGGGAGTGACCAGTGAAGACGCCTGGAACAGCCTACCTCACAGGGTCCACCACACTCAAAAGTGCTTGTGATGAACACCCTTGTTCCAGCATCTGCGGATGAGAAAGTGCTACAGGAAGGTATAGGGGACATGCACAGGCCACACAGCATAGTGACAGCAGAAGCAGGACCCTGAGAGGGAGCATCTCCAGCTGGGTTTCTTCCCACACTGTGCCCCTGCCCCCCTCAGTCCTGAGCCACAGGAAGTCCATACATTCCAGTGGGGATGGGTAAGGGCACAGGCTGACCGCCATGGGGAGAATCTGGGTGAGGTCATGGGAATGGAACCAGGCACTCCCCTAACCCAGCAAAGACCAGAAACTGGAAAACACCATCCTGAAATACGGACATAAATGTTTGACCCCCAGCTAATGCCTGGATGCCAGGACACCACATAAGGCAGTGAGAGCTATGGGCAACTCCTAAGGTCTGCTCTGTGGACTCCATGACTCAAGTACCACAAATGTGCACAGCCAGCAAGAGGGCACCACCTGGGGCAGGGATCCTTGGGACAGAGGGCTGAGGGATGGTATGCAGTCACCCCAGTAGGCACAGGCAGCAGAGGGAGGGACACGGGAGCTCCACCTCCTCTCACCATGCCTTCAGCTAGCTCTTCCTCCAAAAGAACCTACAGGAGACCCTACGGGGCCATTTGATGTGCCCTCCCATGTTGACATCAGTCTGTGTGCAAGCTCTGAGATCCCAAGGAACCTCATCTGCTTACAAAGACCCCACACAGAAGAACGTTTCCATTTCCAGTTGGTTACAATGTCCGGCTGTCTGCATCCCCGTTCCTCCCTCTGCTGCAGGACACTTCTAGTGTGCCGTGGTCAAATAGTGCCATCCACGGTCAGGAGGAGAGGTGGGTGTGAACAGTCATGGCGATTTCCTGCGGGCCAGCCAAAGCACTCTTGCACACCCAGGGCCCAATGACCCGAGAGTCAGCATTGCTGCTCTGTTCTCTATCATCAGCCAGTTATCAGAGAGTCCAGATTTCACTCAGAGTCGGTGCCACCATGATGCCGGGTACTTTCTCTTCTCTTCTACACCACATAGATTCTCATGACCTCCACTTCCAGCCACAGCCACAGTCGTAGCAAACAACCCCCTGTTTAGCTTAGAGCAGAGGCTGCTTCTGGGAGAACCTGAGTCTACCTGCAGCCTGTGCTGTTGACTCTGCCTGTGACCTACAGCACCTCCAGTGGACAATGCAACGGGGACAATGCAAGTTACTCTATACTTGAGGATCACCCCTAAGCCAGGCTTCACAACACCCCCAAGGCTAGGCAGACGTCAGCTTTGTTGCCTGTGACGTCAGGCCATACCTCCTAGGAATTTCCAAGTGTCTTCCTCGCTCAGGATGTCACAGGGACCAGGACAGTGCCTTGTACCAGTTCCAGGGCTGGACCCGCCCCTGACCATGACCACATCTGCCCCCAGGGAGAGAGGCCCTGAGAGCTGCTCTTTGCTTTCTTGCCAGCTCTGAGGGAGCCACGAGGGGGCGCTGTGCGCACACCAGCTAGTTGCGTCACCGTCACCGCAGAGAGGTGGTGGGTGAGGCCAGGGCCCAGACCTTTAGTGGGCTTGATTCACATCTGAATGCTCTTTTGGGTGTTCTTTGGTTTTGTTTTAATTTTTATTTTTGAGACAGAGTCCCCCTGTGCAGCTCAAGCTGGCCTCAAACTCACGGCAATCCTTCTGCCTCCGTCTTCCAAATGCTGGGGTTACATGCTGACTCCTGCTTTTAGTTTTTTTTAAGGGAGGAAAGCTGAGATTTGGGGGTCCACTGAGGAGGGGCCCTTCGTTGGCAGTCTCCAGTGCACATCAGAAGAGCCACTCACGTGAGTAGAGGCTGTCCCCGGGCATCCTTTGCAAAGGCTCTCGCTCAGCCCCGCTGCTGAGGGACAGAGATTGGCTGTCCAGGTCTGGAGAGTTCGTTCTGGTGTCTGCATCCCCCTTGAGGAGCAGCCAGGTGGTCTTCTGCAGAGGAACGGGGGGTTATGGGAACACTGAGGTCATCTACCATGGTGGAAGCACCTCACCAGAACCTTCTAGTAGCTTCTGTACTTCTACCTCAGAAGCCGACCCCACTGCTTTTAATGCCGGTCTCACCATTAAAGGTGTCTCCTTCATACACCCTGCAAGTTCGTGAGGCAGCTGGAGAAATGGCCAAATACGGCCTGCAGCTTGCTGTTGTGACGCACCACACACACACACACACACACACACACACACACACACACACACACACGCAGGCACGCACGCAGGCACGCACGCAGGCGCGCGCGCGCGCGCACACACACACACACACACACATCCTCTCTGGCTGCTGTCACAGTGTGGCCACATCAAAAAAATTATAGCAGTAAGGTCTACTACATTCTACTCTCTGGCCATTTATTAAAAACAAAACAAAACACCTGCCAAGCTGTACTAGAACCTTCATGTCAAATACCCCAGAATGCACTGGGTTTGTTTGCTTGTCAGTGTCCACATCTCCTCAGTCCCAGAGCCATGACCTGGATCTCTGGCAGAGCAAGTGCTCATATTGAGTGCAGAAGGAGGCAGGTGGGTGTGGCTCCCACCTTGGGCCTCCCAGGACCCCAGGAGCAGAGTAAGAGAAGGACTGGAGATCCAGCGGGGGAAACCATCCCACCCTGCAGGACCATAGCCCCCCTTATTACCTTCCTGCTATCCTGGTCAAAACTGCTGTCTTCCACGTCCAATCGCCTGGCGGCTGGAAGGGAAAGATCCATTTGTAAAGGCAGCTCACCACGTTTGTCTTGGGGGCCCTGCTTTACCTAATGCTCAAAAGTAAAAGAAAATCAAAGAAAAGGACAGCAGAATGAATGCCTTTCACAGGCCAGAAGTGTGACACACTAGAGCGGCCTCCTCAGAGACAGGGCCCAGAAGGTGAGCATGCCCTGAGCAAAGTGACACCTCACTGCAGTTCCAACCACATCTCCAACCTGGAGAAATGGAGTCACATTTTCAGACAAAGTGACATTTTTCACTTGGCAGTT
This sequence comes from Peromyscus leucopus, assembly GCF_004664715.2. Lineage (NCBI taxonomy): Eukaryota > Metazoa > Chordata > Mammalia > Rodentia > Cricetidae > Peromyscus > Peromyscus leucopus. Next base: position 836,592 of record NC_051071.1, on the reverse strand, counting down.
GATAGGCACACTTTTGACCTTTCGAGGGGGACCCTGAAGGGACAGAAGGACTCAGAGTCCTTGGTGTCAGACACAGTCACATGCTTCTTGGCCATCACTGCTTCTTTTCCAACATGAACTCTTCCAAACTGGAGTTTGGCTCATTTCACAGGTCAAGAGACTGAGGTCCAGGGAGGGGCCTTTCTTTGAGGTCCTGGACCAGCATGATGTGGGATGAGGGGCCTGAGAGTGACATGAACTCAGGCGGTCAAAGTCCAAAGTGTCCCCTACCTGTCTCCACCGAGCTACCGACTGCCTGCCCAGCCCTGAGCTCTGCCACTGGGAAGAGTCCACAAGAAACAGCAAAGAACAACAGTACACCTGAAGACGAGCCCACTTGGAGCAAGAGTTCACACCACCACAGCAGCTTGTTTACCAAGAAGAGTCTTGGAGGCATGGCATCCTCCCACTGGGCTGACACTTCCCCAGGAGCAAACAAAGAAACCATGCAAGGCATGCTGGGATGTCTCAGGACCCACTCAGTGCAGGGAGACCTACCAAGCCCTACCCCAACCCTGTGCACACAGCAATGGCTGCAAGTCCTGAGGTCCTCACCAGCTAGGGCTCAGCTCAAGGAGGAGAGCAGGCAGGCAGGCGGGCGGGCTTCTTACCTGCAGCCTGCGGTGGGCTCAGCCCTGCCCGTCTCTTGGAGCACCCTGCCTCCTGTACCACCAAGGACAAAACTGACACCAAGTCAGAGAGCTTGGACAGTGGGGACTGGACTACAGGACCTTGACAAGACAGGGCCAAAATTGAAAACTGAGTACTTCCATTCTAGACACAAGGACTCTGCGTCTCCCCCCGGTGGCTGCCTGTCTCTTCCAGTGAGAAACTGATTTTTTAGGTGAAAATAAACCCTCTACCTTCTCCACATACAGAGGCGAATGAACCACAGACCTGCTATGGAGGCTCAACGGAGGGACACAGAGGGGGTGGACAATGTGACTCCTGTTGCTCAGACAATGACTGTCACTGGGGCAGCAGCACCAGATGTGGCTCATACGCCAGCACTGACGAGGGTGCAGGGACAAGCAGGCTGTGGCCACTCGAGCTCTGATTTTTCTGCCCCCAAGAGACTCCAGCCCAGGACCTCTTCAGGTTGTGAAATCCCACCCCCAGGAGCCCAGGCCATGGATTTTCAAGATTCCGTATAGCCACAGATGACACACTAGCCAACGAGCTTTAGCGTAGTGCTACCCAGGGCTCCAGAATACTCCTCCACTGACTGAGAGGAATGTTCTGTGGAGACTTAACAAGGGACCTCTGTAAACACCACAAGCTCTGACAGGTGTGTAGCTTGCCGGGCCAGAGCCAAATTCACCAGGCATTTTGCATTGCTGGTAAGTTGCTTCCATAACAACTCAGAGCCTCAGTTTCCTGATCTGTAAAATGGGAAAATGCCACCCTACCCCTTCTAATTCACGAGGACCAGGTGAGAGAGTGTCTGAGAACACAAAGGCCAGCTTGCAGGTCTGCCATGCTAGGAACAGGCAAGAGGTCAACCCTAAGGTAATGTGTAGGCAGCTCTTCCCTCTTAGAATTCTCTTAAATCTGAGCATACTCATGTGCTACACATGTGTCCCTCTGACTGCTCATCTACTAACTTCTACTTACTCTTGTAACATTCCACCCACCTGCTCATCTATCTACCTACCCAGACACTAGCCCATGCTTCTGCTCATGGACATACACCTATCCACTAACCCGCCCATCATTTTACCCAATTCCTCCATCCATTCACCCATGTACTAACCACCCACCTGTTTATCCATCCACCTACCACTCACCCATCCACTAAGCCATATATATATATATATATATATATATATATATATATATATATATATTCCATCTATCCATGCATCCACTAACCAACTCACCCACCCCTGTATCCACAGCTCTCCAGTTATTCACCCACCTGCCCACCCATGCATACCTCTCTGTCCTCTTCAATCCATTTCTTTGTTCACTGATGCATCCATTCATCCATGCAGCCCTGTCCCTCATCATACTGGGCCTCTGCCACTTAACCCTTCAGCCTCACCCCTGCACCGGCCCTATCCTGAGCACAGGAACCCAAGAACAGTTGGCCTCAGCTGACTGACTTTGTTCTCCCCACAAGGTGTAGGAATGACATGGCCTCACCTTTGCTCACAGGGACCCAGGTACAAATCTCTCTCCCCACTGACCAACCGGTAGATGTTCAAGGTCACAGCAGCATCTGATGTGCCTGGTTCCTCCTCCAGTGTCCTACATACTGACCTCCAACACATCAGTGCACACAAAGTAGATGGATGGACACAGTCCAGAGCCGCCATGAGAGGCAAGCAACTTGCCTTTGCCGGCACCTACACCCTACACTTCCACATCTCTGGCTTGCAGGGGGCCATCGACTATTCCAGGGTGCTCAGGGGTAGTCTGCGGTCATCAGGTAGTCTCAGCCCTGGTCTCTACTGGAGCTCTGTCTGCCATTAGTGCAGAGCCAAGCTCCGTGAGTGTCCAAGCACAGGCTTTGACGGCTGGGCCCTAGACACACCCGCTTGGTACTATCTCTAGTAGATGGAGTTTCTGAACACATGGGGAGAGGGGCTCAGGGCCTTGGTGTCTCTCCTCAGACCTCAGGGTTCCAGAAGGGTGAGGATAGGAGTCTCTCTTCTCTACTCAGGTCCAGACCCGTGGGCAAGACTTCTCTTATTTTGCCCAGCACGTATCAACCATCAACCTGTACAGTTTAGATTGCTTTGGAATTACATTGAGAGAGAATGAATGAATGAATGAATGAATGAAATGTGTGTGTGTGTGTGTGTGTGTGTGTGTGTGTGTGTGTACATGCATGCACACACACACTGAGAGCAAACCTACAGACTCTCAGCTTCACAGGGCAGGGATGTACTTGGTCATATGTTCTAGGGTCAATCTTATGGGCTCTGCTTCACAGGACAGGCTATGTTTGGCCATCCCTATGTCTCCAGCTCTGAGGTAGAGCCAAACACATAGTGGATGACAAAAAAACCACCCCTTGGATAAATTAGTGAAAGCAGCTGGCATCTTTTGGCACTTGGCTTCCTTCTACGAGGTTGAGGGAATGGCATCTGTTTGCTGACGGCCACCAGAACTGACAGTGGCGTCAGGGGAAGGGCCATAGAGCCAGCACCTCTGCTCACTGGCTTCGCTCCCACCTACTGTCCGTCTTCCAGAGAAAGGGACTCATCCGTGTCCTTCAGAGCACAGAGAAGCTCCTCTGAGTCCCACAAGTCCTCTCTGGAAAGACTGACTCCCTAACACTCATGTCCCATGTCCCTCAAGAACTTCTGCTAGACATGCCCCATGGGGGTACCCGATTTCCGATGCTCTTTGTGGACACAGAGCCTACCTGACCTCTGGCCTCTCATCCTATTCCAGAAGTGGACCCCAAACCAATGTGAGACTCCATCTTCCAAGAAAGAAACCCCAGAGAGGCACAGCAAACCCTTATTCCCATCTTCAAGCGGGGACCAAAGGACTGGCAATGGATATGTCCTACTCGAATGGTGGCCCTGAGAATGTGGGTGGCCAGATGAGCATCTTCTGCCTGCAGCTGTGGTATGGGGAAAGCTGTAGGAGGGGCCTCTGCCTGCCAGCCCCCCACTCCCTCCCCCCACTCACCCATGTCTGTCTCAGGCTCATGCTTGCTTAGAAATTGCATGCAAAGCTGTTGAAATGGCTGCTCCGTTCTGGACCTGGACAGTCAAACTGTCTAGGAAGTCTCTGAGGAAGCACTATTGGCCTCAGACAGTCATGATGGCCCCTTCAAAGTGTCAACCTCTCAGGACTTACAACCACCTTGGAAATGAACCCCCAGCCACATCTATGAGGAATCGTTAGTTTCTGGGCATGTCCGTGGGGGGTTGATTATGTTAAATGAGTGGGAACACCCACACAAAAAGTGGGTGACCATTCCCTGAGCTGTATAAAAAGGAGAACTCAAGCTTCCTTCAACACTCTGCTTCCTGGTTGTGCACGTGATGTGACTAGGTGCTTCCCGCCACCTTGACCTCTCTGCTAAGAGGGATGGTGTTCCTGAAGTGTGAGCTGGAGTTAAGCCCTTCCCCACATCAGTCGCTTTTGTCGGGGTGGGGTGGGGGGTTGATCACAGCAGCCGGAAAACAAACTAAACAACAGTCTAAAAATGGGTGCCTGCCTGCCTGCCTTTGAGAGGCCACCTCCGGAGAGTCCCTTCTGCTCAAGCAGCTCTGCCGTTTTCAGAAACTGCCTGAGAGGTCTGTGAGGCTCAATGAAGGCCTCATCCCAATGTTCTACAGGGAATGAACCTCAAGGAAGGAAGCATTCCCTTCTGCTAGGTAGCTGAATGTGGATGGCTGTGTTTTTACCCATAACTGCCTCCCCGAGGTGACAAGGTTGGATGCTGTATGTGCATACAGGAATGTGTGTGTATGTGTGTGTGTGCAGGTGAGTGTGCATGAAGGTGTATGTATACACATAGGTGTGTATGCGTGAGCAGGTGAGTTTGCATGCGTGTGTGTGTGTGTGTGTGTGTGTGTGTGTGTGTGTGTGTGCAGGCATGTGTGCATGCAGGTGTGTGTGTGCACACAGGTGTATATGTGTGTGCAGGTGAGTGTGCATGCAAGTGTGTGTGTGTGTGTGTGTGTGTGTGTGTGTGTGTGTGTTTTCAGGCATGAGATTCCTCTCTCACATGGAAACACAAACAGCCCACAGCTTCTCTTGAGCTGCAGACCATCCTGAAGCTCCTGTCTCAAGCAGCTGCCAGGCCCCCGTGCCTCCCCCTGCCTGACGGGCGCTACAGGCAGCCTTGCTGTGTACAGAAGGTTCCTTATCTTTTGCCCCTGCTTACTCCCTTTTTCATCACTTCCTGCTTTTCTACATCTCTTTTTTTTCCTCTTTAAAACAAGCAGTAAACAATAAGAAAGTAGAACTTGACGGTTAGAGAAATACAGTCAGGTTCCCAAAATGCCAAGAAAAAAAAATGACAGCTGCAGGTCATGAGGTCAGAGGCCAGCTGCACATTAATGATTGCTCCATAGACTCAAAAGCATTTGCTCTCCACCCCGAGCATCACCTCCACCCAGTGGGCACAGAGGCCCAGCCATCCTCATGGCTCTCAGCTGAACACCGTGGGTCTCAGAAGCAGGAAGGAGACTCTGGCTTCAGAGAAGAGTAACACTGTAGCCAGCAGCGACCGTGTCCAGTGACGTCACAGCTAAATGCCGTGAGCAAATGCATCCGGGGAAAGGCTTGGCTGCTTTCAGCACGTTAAATATAGGATCTTAAGCTAAAGGAACAGTCTTGTGATTCACTGTCAACCCCCAGGGGCTGTTTCAAGCTGGGGTGAGGATTAAAATAATGCTGCTCATGCCTAGACCAGGCTCCAGAGCTCCTCAGGGAAGGCCTGTGGTCAGGTTGTCTTGATGGAGCAAGAGCTTGGTGGGGGTGGGAGGTGGGGAGGCTGGAGGTTCAAGCACACACACACACACACATGCACACACACACACACACACACACACAGGCATGCATACACACACTCTCATCTGTAATCGGGGTGTGAATACCAAAGGTTTCATGAATGCATGAACTGGAAATCAAGGCACCCCTGCACATCTGTATTTCCCAGGGGTTTTTTTAAGGAGCTTCTGTGCTGCTAAAGCTTCCTCATCACTTGCAGTTTGCATGGCTCACTGCATTCCTGTCATGGCTTTGCATGGTTGAATGCCTGGCTGAGGTGGTGGGCTTTCAGATTGGCTTCTTTACAGAATCAACATCCAGAACCCCGGGCTTAGGTAACTAACTGCTCAGGTTCCCTCAAGCTGGAGTTGCCTGCAGACAGGCGAGTGTCTCATGTCTAGACTACAAGGCTGGTGGCTGGGAACTGGGAACCTAATCCCCCCTAGGGGCTCAGGTAAAAGATTTGAACTCCAACCCCCTGTCTCAGTCTGGCCCTATCAGACACTGCTGGTCAATTACATAAAGAGATTTTCTAATGCGGTACCCTGCCAAAGTCACCTCTGCCCGGACCAAAGGGATTAACCACAAGCTAAGGTGTCAAGTGGAGATGCAGAGGCAGAAGTGGCTAATTAAGGCCTCATAAGCCAATCTTTGTCCAGGGCTCTGGGAAGTACAGTACCCACGGCCTTCCTCAAAGGCTCTCAAGCACAGTGCTGCAGGGGTCACCTAATGGGGTGCTCTTTCCTTTGGCTGGGCCTCAGTCTCTCCACTTTTAAGACTAGGGTTCTGTTCTTGGTAACAGGTGTCATGTTAACTAACTGGCCCCACCCACCCCTTGGGGAGACATGTGATCTCTGCTTGGATGCTGAAAACCAGAACTTCAACTCCCTTCTTTCCTTCTGAGGGGAGGAGGAGAGACCCAAGGGTCTCTCGTCCACACTGGCACAGCAGGCCTCCGACAAGCTGGCCACCGCCTGTCAGTGTGGGAAGGGGCTGCTTTCCTTGGACATGTCTGAGAAAGAGCTGTCCATATGGGAATGTCTCTACCCTCCCATCTCTAGTGGTAACATAACAGTCTCCACATTGTGCTGTATAGCCCTTTACAGTTTAGAACTGTCTCCGCGTTCATTGTTCTGGGAGCATCTCATGCCCGACCCCAGAGGGATGAGGAGGCGAAGGGGGAGGGAATGGAGGGAAGGAGGTAGAAGACACAGTGGGAAAGAAGTCTGGCTCACAGACGAGGAAACCAAGGCTCATGGTGCTGAGCTGACCTGCCCCAGTTACCCAGAAATCCCAAGTCTGACCCTTTAGAGTCCGGCTCCACAGCCTAAGCAATCTTTTCCTTGCACATCTGTCCCAGGTAGGTTCATGTGGAGAAGATGTGGGGGTCAGAGGGACAGAGACACCCTTGCTGCCAACCATCTCTAGCTCCTACACAATGCAAGGAACCCCATTAGCTGAGATCAAGGCATCCCATTCCATCATAGATACTCTCAAAAGATGGATCCTAAAGTCTCCCTAAATTGTGGCTGCTTCCAAGTCACTATTTTCCAAAGACCAAGCCTGTGTCAGGCATGGGTGAGAAGCCCCCAGTCCCACACCATCTCGGCTGGGGCCCTCACAGTAGCATCAAAAACACAAAATAAAGGTTCTTAATTCTAGCAGATGCACCCCCAGCCCCAGGTGCCATGCGTTAGCCTCTCCGTATGTCTCCTCTCTTGTGAAGAGAGACCTCCTCCCTGGAGCCTACTAGTGAGTGTGCATGTAACGTTCAGCCAGCAGGGCCTCCCGGAGCCTGGGATCAGGACAGCAAGGGGAGCATTCCAAAGTGGGAGGGGGCAACAGGCATGCAGACCAAGCACAGCAGCCAGCAGAGTCCCTCAGACCAACCATACCGTGCTGTTTGTAGATAGGGGGTTTCCTATAGATGTTATCTTTTACGCCAGTGTCTGGGAAGAAGAAGGAAAGAGAAGGAGAGAACGTGAGGGGAAGCGGGGAAGCGGCCGAAATGCTCTCCACCCAATGCCTTCTGTCAGCTCCTGGCTCACCCAGCCTGGAATCACCAGAAAGGTTCAAACACAGCAAGTAGGTTGAAGCCCCACACCTCTGTCAAGCATCTCCTAGTCCAGACACCACCTCGGATGGGAAGGGGACAGGGAGAGAGGTGGACAGGGAAGGTGGCAAGCAAGGACCTTGGGTCACAGGGGGTGCAGCTAACCGAGCCCCTTTTCTCTACCTTGACCCAGAACAAAAAAAACATTGCTCAGTAATTGTGAAACATGGGGAAAAAATCCGAAGATATGTCAGTTGTGGGGGGACGTGCAAACCCATTGCGTTAGGGTTTTGTATTGTTTCTTTGGGGATAGGATCTTTTTGTTTTCTTTTGTTTTAATTTGGTTATTATTTTTCGAGACAGGGTTTCTCTGTGTAACAGCCCTGGCTGTCCTGGAACTCACTCTGTAGACCAGACTGGCCTCGAACTCAGAGAGATCCACCTACCTCTGCCTCCCGCGTGCTGGGATTAAAGGTGTGCGCCACCACCTAGCAGAACCTTGTTTTCTAGTCCAGGTTGGCCTTGAACTTGTGATCCTCCTGCCTCTACCTTCTCAGTGCTGAAATAACTGGTACACACCACTACACTTTTAACTCTTAAGGAAACTCGGTGTTTGGGGATACTCTAACTCGGGTGTGGCCGCAAGGGTGCATGAGGTGCTGACAAGCCCACAGGGACCTACCTGGGACGTGGAAGTGGCGCGGCGCCTGCTGATAGGTGGAGGAAGGAGGCCTGCTGTCGGAGAGCACCGAGAGACTTGGGGTGCTACGGCCACTTTCGCTGCCTCCAGACGGAAGAGCACAGGCAGCAGATGAGGGGCGAGAAAGCAAAGCATAGGGTTTCAGGCAAGAAGATCCGGTCTGCAGTCAACCCCCTCTGTCCTGCCTGAAGGAAGCCCGCACCTGAGTCTTCCAGCCTGGGCTCTATGCCTTCTGTCCCAACCTGCAGTGTCCCTGGCTCAAGGGGGTGGAAGGGACAAAGGGGGCAATGATTGGAGGGCCAAAGGCGTTTTAGTGCATGGGCAGTGGGCAGAGCTCAGGATCCTGGGGTGTATCCAGGTCCTGCCTCCCTGATGGAGCTTGTGCCGGAAGGTCCTGCCTGCTTAGGGATCCCACCAATTAACTGTGGGAACAGGACTGAGTCAGAAAGCATCCCTCACAAACACTCTGCCCATGTAGGAGACTAGGGGTCACCATCCATCCACTTGCACAGTCCCAGATACAAGCTGTTTCTGGCAAGCAAAGCGAGAAGGGTACTCTGCTGCTTCCAACTTCTGCCTTAGCTGGAGCTATGTCTTGTGTTCTGTGAGGGAGGCTGGATGGTCAAACCACCCTTCAGACACCTGGAGACCTGGGTAGATGCCCCGCCTCCCACCCACGCAGGATGTGATGGATAGAACACAGTGGTACTGGACATGTGATGAGGAGCACGGCTCACAGCAGGACACCCCAAGGTACAACTGTTCCCTTCCATTAGACATGGGGAACTCTGCAGGGCAGTAGCCGGTCACCTAGCAGGGAAAGGGCTCTCTAGGTTGGAGAACTTTGCCTTTGAATGGCAAGATCAAGCAGCAGGACCCTAAAGCCAGGCCTGGATGGATTGGAGACAACAGGAGTATCACAGACAGGCAGGGAGGGCCTGGCTGGAGGAGGGCCCAGTGAGTGGCCACCAAAGGAGACTGAGGATTCCTACTTGGGGTGTCTTCTCCTACCTGAGCATGGTCACTGATTTCACCTGCAAACACTGACGGAGCTTTGGAGAACTAAAAGGCTTTGTTCTAGAACTGTATAGAGCCTGCTGACTGGCTGCATCCACCGAGCTTCTGTTCCTCCTAGCGGTAGCAGGGGCCTCACCCCAGGAAGATGGGAACCACGGGCTCCTCCTATACATGATGCCATGACTCCACACGTCACTTAAGTCATGACAGACATAGCGGATTTGAGAACATAACTACGCAATCCACCCTGGCTGAAGACTGTCCCTACCGACTGCCATCCCTGCGCTGAGCCTCTGTGGCTTGGTCTTGTTGAGCCTAGAACCTCACATGACCAGGCCTTTCTTTCTTCTATCTAGACTCGACGGTCATTTCTGTTACCCTCACCCAGCTGACTGAGGGTTCTAAAATGGTCCAACATTCCTGTCCTCTCCAGAGCTTGGCCTACAGTGTGATGGTCCCTGAACTGATAAATGAGATTCCTACACACGTGTGCACTCACTGAAGGAGGAGGCTACAGTTTCTTAGTTGTTCAAAGGGGCCAAGACTAAGGGAGCTGAGGCACAGTGTGGCAGCCTTGATAATCCACAAGGACCTGTCACATTTACTAAAGGAGCCTTTGACACCAGCCACCTTGGTCCCTACCTGGGACACTACCACCAAGTCCTCTCTGCTCTTCCCAGGCTCCATACTGTCTAGAACTTCCTGGGTTCAGACTCAGGAATCTGCCTGGCTGACAAAACCCTCAGGCGGCCAGGGCCACCATGGGCCATTTCCTTTTCTGCAAGCATACCTTCCTGTCTCATGTGGCTGAGAAAGCATCCTGCTGACCTCAACCCCACAAACCTGCCTGGAGCTTTGCCATGTGCTTTTATGGTATGCCCATGTCAGTGCCGCACAGTGGGCACCATCTCTGTCACCTCCTGAGGAGGGCAAGGGACTATGCTATGTGAGCTGGGCACACTGACTGCTTGGAAGCCAACTTTTCCACTGGGCCTCTGTGATAAAGTCCTCAGGCCCCTGATGTCACCCAAGGACAGGCATGGAGGCTCCTTTGTCCAGTCTTGTGGCTCTTTTTGAAGGCTTCATATCCAGGGTGTTTCTGACACCTTCCAGGGAAGGGCCCTGTACAGGATTGGGCAGCCCAGGCTCTGGTGTGGCCCATGACTTCCTTCAGTTTAAGTCAATGTGTTTGCTTTGGAGTGGTTTTAGATGGTTCCAGAAGGCACCGCCCTCCTCACCTAGGGCCTACTTCTGACTCCTGACATCCCTCGGGACCTGGAGCCATTGTGTCATGCTAACTAGACTTGGAATTTCACCCACTTTTACTTGAGATCTCTTCTGTCTCAGGACCCACTCATGACATCACACTAGGCCCACGGTCACATCTTGACTTCTCCCAGCTGTGACCAGCATCCCTTGTCACAGATCCTGACAGTTTCTAGAACACTGGAGCGGGGAGGGGTGCTATAGAACGTCCCTCACCTGGGACTGTGAGAAACAGGTTATGGATTGAGGAGGAAAGCACAGAGGTGGCATGTCATCCCTGTCACATCTCTCCCAGGGTACTTGCTGTCTGCAGAACCTGGAGTTGGTGCTACGGCCTTGCCTGGGGGTGGTGCAGCTCAAGATCTTAGTCTGCACTTGGCTATGCAGTGGAGAGAGTCCTGCCTACCTCTGTGACCCACTACCTCCACAAATTCTGTGCAGACATTGTTCCCCCATGTTCTTATTCAGCTGGTCTTTTCAGTATAGAATTGTGGACATTGTGTCATCCATGAGTCCAATGACTCATCATTCATTTTCTTGCTCCAACTATGGTTGCTCTGGCGACAGCTGACTCTGTCCTTGAAGATGCTGCAGCTGGCTCTGGCCTTGAAGATGTTACAGTTGGCAATGGCCAAGATGCTGCCATTGCCTCTGGCTGAACTTCCCCAAAGTCACATCAGAGCAAGTCTGGTTCACAACCATGTGTCAGGGCCCTTTGAGGACCTTAGTCAAGGCATGTGTAGTTTTTACCTGGAGCCTCCTCTGAGGTATGGACCACAGATCCTGAGGTTGAGGGATCATGGCTTAGGGACCTGTTTTAGAGCTGAGGGAGGGGACCTTTGGCAAAATGAAAACCACCTACTGGGCACAGTGCATGCTTGGATTTTGACCCTGAGGTTCTGCCCCAAGGATCTTCTGCTTCCCTTCCTTCTCATGCCATTAATGCTGTGGAAGTCCCCCCAGTTCCCAGAAAAGTGGCTTCACCAGCATCGCGTCCCCTTGTCAGTCTCTATCTCCTGTCCTTACAGCCTGTCCCTATCAAGAAAGAGTTGGATTTAAACCTTACACCACCCCATCTGAGGTCTGGAGTTCACACTAATGTACCAATAACTTTCACTAGCCCTTTATTTGATTGTAGGTCTTGGGGCAGTGAGGCCCTAGGCACTGAGACACAGTAGAGGGGTGTCATGTCTGCCCTAGGTGGCAGGTGGAAAGAGGGAAGGAGTGAGGGGCCCCTCCACGACATAGCTAGGTCAGGAGAGTGCTAGCATGTCTACCTTGGGGGCCCTCACCAGCATCACTCTACTGTGTCCCAAATACTGCAAAGCACCCATGGGGGAAAGAAAGAATTTTCCAGAGACTGGGGTGATGCCATGGCTGTGGCTGTGTCCTGTGGACAGGGATAAGCTGGGTGCCCAGAGGCTAGGAACAGGATGATCTTCACGAGGATCTCAGGGTCTGTACTTCCTCATCTACCTCCTCAAGGAATGTGCTGGAAAGACACTGAAGAGCCCAAGGTCACAGCCTCCCATGGAAGTCAAGCGGAAGGCAAAGTTGTGGGTTCCTGCTCCACCCCATTAAGAAGAGGAGCAGCAACAGCCAATGTCTAGAATGTGCCCTTGTCTTTGGTTCTGGCTGACCAGGGACACAGAGGTATAACAGACCCCCCCCCCTCAAAGGCAGGGCCCCACAAATGGGAGGAAAACTGTGCCCAGGGCCATTGAGCAAAGAGTAGAAAGACATCAGACTATACAGCCTGTCTGACTCCCCAGAGTAGTCAGGCTCCCTCCAGGCTCCCGGAGCACATGTATTAAGGTCTCAGAAGCCATTGTGCTGCTCTGGGGGTGTGCCATTTGGGGCTGTACATCTTCCCTGGAAACGCCATCCCTGCTAGAGACAGGGATGTGTGGAGAGCCCATGAAGGGTCAAGGAAGACAGGATAGCACCCCGGGCTCTTCTCAGTAGACCAAGAGCGAGCCAGGGGTGAGAAGATGAAGGAGAGTGGGCCATTTACCGACTGCTAGTGATGGGAGCTGTGAGCTGTGGCTGCACCCCGTGGGAAGGAGCTTTCCATGGGTACCCACTGTCTGGCTGTAAGAGACAGGGAACTTACTATATCACCCAGGGACTCTGGAGGAAATCTTTGCTATGTTTTCTAATTCCCTCGATGTCATTTGTTGGTGTCTTTATCAGCTGTGTGTAACAAAACTCACAGCTCAGGGCCTACGTCCACTTTAGCCTCTCATTTGATCACACTTCTGGAGTCATGAGCAAAGCCCTGGAGTGAGTTTTTGGTGCTGTTGGTGCTGTTGTTTTGTTTTATTTTGGTGGTATTTCCTCCGGGCTTGTTGATGGTCTCTCCACTGATCTTAAATGTGTGGGCATTGCCCAGGGCCTCCTTTTCACCCCAGTCCCAGTGGATGAAGAGTCCCACCCTGTGACCTCACTCAGCCTCCAGCACTGCCTTTACTTTGTTTCTTTGAACACTGCGATGCAGAGGTTTGGCCATCAATATGTGAACTTGGGTTATACACAACTCAGTTCTTAGCATGGAGGAGCTCACAAGGGTGTCCACTCCCCTACCCCCTATGGAATTCATGTGTATAGGTCTACAGGACATGGATCATGACTGATTCTGCATCCTGGAAAAAGCCAGTGGTTGGAGCCACGTGGGTTGAGTCCTGGCCCAGCCACCAGGGGTCTGAGGCTGTGGACATCACCACCTCTCCACACCTCGGCTCCTGTTCCCGAAGGCTGACCCTCACAGCACCCCACCCCACAGGGTTGATGGGGAAATGTGCATGACCACTCCACTGAAGCCCTAAGCGTGGAGCAAGGTGTTCACTGACATGCTCCCTCCAGCTGCACTTTTAGTGACAAAGCACCCTGCTCTCCTTCCAGGAACATGGACACACCGACGAAATACAGCCAGACACACACGACACAGGAAGAACACAGGCATGAGACACAGGGCTCTGGAAGCCATGCTGAGACATGGGACGAGCAACCCCCGCTGTGCACCGCACGCCTTACCTCGGAAGTAGGGGATGTAATGATGTCTGAACACGGATGTAGGGCTTGGGTGTTGGGACAGGGACAGACAGCTACTGGTACCAACACTCACAGTACCAGCTGCGGGCAACAGAGAGCAGTCAGTAACCCTGGGCTCCTCCACCCCAGAGCCACCAACTTGTCCTAGTCCCCACTTGGCCAAGGACATTGTCCCTCTGCTCTCCTGGGGCACCTGAAGAGGGTCACCCAGCAGGCTGTGGGCCATTCTCCTCCAGGTGGGGTCAGGAGATGCTGCTGCTGGGACACAGGGTGGCAGCCAGGGCTTGGGACACAGCCTCTGGTCCTGCCTGTGGCTCACTTTGGGGTGTCCTTGAGATCAAGGACGGTGGGAGGGCAGCTTCCAGAGGTCAGGGAGTGGTCTGTGCCCAGCATCCTCATGGCACTTGACAGTCCAGATAGAAAGCTTGCCCCTGTAGGCTTTACCCCTGACCAAGCAGTCAGGCCCTCTTGGTGATGCGAAGTCAGAGGTCAAGTCACAAGGGGCCTTGGGGAAAGGGCTCAAGAAAGTTACTTCTATCCATACACCTACTCATCTGTTCATTTTCTCACTCACTCACTCACTCACGTATCTCCATTCATTTACTCAATCATTCACTCATTCATTCATTCACTCACTAATTTGCTCACTCATTCATTCAATTCACTCACTTATGCATGCACTAACCATTCATTTACTTACTCATTCACTCAATCATTCTCTCATTTACTCACTGACTAACTCATTAGCTCATTCATTAACTCACTCATTCCCTCGCTCACTCACTGGTTCACCCACTCCTTCCCTCACTCAGTTGCACATCCACTAGCCCACTCATTCAGATACTCATTCATTCACTCACTCGCTCACTTACTCATTCATTGGCTCATTCTCATTCCCTCACTCATTCACTTACTCCTCCACTAGCCCACTCACTCACTTACTCTCTCCTGTACACACTCACTCACCCTCTTTCTTCACACTTGCTGAGCAGGATGGGCCAGGCGTATTGCAAGGAATCAATGAAAATGATTACAAACAATCAAGAAGTTGATTTTTCCATAAAGTTTTCAAAAAATAAGAGCTATGGTCCACGGGTGTGGAAATGGGTCATGCACAGCTGGAAGGGAAGAAGCAGCTGGAAAAATCCCTCCAAAAGGCACCACTTTTGTGCATGGTCCCTGTGGCTGTCACATGCCAGCTCAAAGCTGAGGAAGACAATGCAAACTGGGGTGGGGTGGGGTGGGGTGGGGGGGGGAGAATGAGGCAACAAGATCGGAGGCCCTGCACAGGGTCCTCTCCCAGCTTGGAAGGATATGGGGGCCTTTTGCCAGTGTCTTTATTAGGATGGCTGTCTCTAGGGTTACCGAGGGATAGGTACAGCATTAGACATTCTGACTGGGTGGTGTTGTAGCCACTGACTTTGACTCCTCAGCTCAAGTCCTCCAACTCCTGTGGGCTCACAGCAGGCTGTGGCTTGGTGTCCTGCCTCATGTGCTATTCCATATCCTGACAGCTCTATGACTACCCCCCAGAAGCCCACTCCGGTTGTTCTGTGTGGACCTCGGGGCTGTATGCTTCTCAGGATGTGTGCTGTGGATGCAGACAGCTCCTCCAGCCCCAGGGTGACCAGCTGCCTCACAGCTACCTGCCCCTAAGCATGAGGCCGTCCTATTCATTATGCTAAGTGACTGTCCGTTGACCACCCACTGGCATTCCCCCACCCCCAACTTCGCCACTTTTCTCAATGAGCAAAGAAGCTACTTTATATCAGCAAACTCATTGAGAAGCACAACCTCATCGGAGTCACGGGGAGCAGGGTGGGGGATGAATACCTGGACGACTGTAGTGCTGGGGTGACCGTGATGTTGGGGTGTAGTGGCCGAGGCTGACGGAGCCAGCAGAGCTGGGGCTGGAGGTCCGGCACTGCTTGTAGGACCGATCATCCTGATCCCCCTGGGTGGGAAGACAGTGTGAGAGCACCCGGGTCAGGAGAGCACTTGCTCACCCTTCACCTACCCCACTGTATTTGCCCTCTAGATCCCAGGCGCAGAAACAACACAGTCTTAAAATAGGGTCTCAGCGCACAAACAGAGCACATCTGGACAGCAAGGTAGGTCTCAGCCATAACAAGCCCCTTGGCCTGACCATGGGCCCATTGAATATCCACCCTTCCTGTCCATCTGACCCTCTGGGATGGGTAAAAGGACCCTACCTGCATTCTCCCTCTTAACCTGTCCCTCCCTCTTAACCCTTCCCAGCACTCTAGACTCCTGTATCCGTTTTGAAAACACTGAATGCTCCTCACACGTGAGAGGCGCGAGATGCTCTGGGACCCCTTCCGAGGTGCGGAGGTGCCCTCTGGGGCTCAGAAGCCAGCCAATGAGACCCACAAGCGCTGATGACACAGCCCCTATCTTAGCAGGAAGAGGACCTTCTGAGAGCAGCCAGAGCAGGCGACAGCAGCATGAGATGGTATGGCACCGTGGTTTCAGAATCAGACTGCCCATCCCTCGGCAATGAAGCCTGGTGGCCTGGGTCATGCCAGCCCTCCTTGCCTCATCTCAACTCCAAGGTCTCCACGGTGCCCAAGGCATGGTTTCTAAGAAGACAGGCTAAGGAGGTAGTGGAGGGACAGGCAGGGGCATTTGTCATAGATCCTGCTTCTAAAGCTACAGGAAGTGAAAAGCATTCCTCCATCTGAGATGACGAGGAGATCCTCGCTCTTGGGACCAGCTCTGTGGGCTGGAATGGGACACTCCCCAAGGATGGGGAGGGCAGGAAGCAAATGGCCCCAGTTATATCTGGGTCCTAGTTTCTCCATTGGTAAAATGGGGAACCCCTGGAAGCTACCTCTGGGTGATGCTCTCGGGGAAAGGAATTGGATATAAGAAGAATGCAGCAGTGCCTAGCACAGAGAGAGAACTCAAAATTGTGTTGTACCTCTATGCCCTCCCCAGCCCTGGGCTGGGCCACACAGACGAGTGTCTGAGGGGCCACAATCCGCACTGCTTCTGAAGAAAGAAGAAGCCGTGGGGTGCTATGGAGCTTATTTGACAGTTCACCCCTCAGAGAGTGCTCCACCTCAAGGTCCCGGAACTTCCTGTATATCTAATAGGGGACGAGAAGTGGACCTCAAGCTCACCCAAGGAAGTCATGACCCAGGCCAGGAGCTGCTGGGCAACACCACATCCCCAGTGTCCGTGAAGACCTGTCTGCACACACATGAGGGCAACATGCAGATGAGATGCGATTATAAAAACAACCAGCAGGAGGGGGGCGCCCCAGTGATGTGGCCAGGGCCCTGTGGCCCTCAGGGGCGCCATGCTGGTCATCTCTATAACCCTGCAGGTGGTAGCACCATGAGCACACAGGGCGCAGGCATAGGTGGTGGTTACCTCAGTCGGCGTTGGTGAGAGCAACTGAGGTGACTGTGGACACAACAGAGCCGTCTGTTAGTGCGCTGTGCCAGGGGTTGCTTTGGGGTAAGAGGGCTGTTTGGTAGCCACAGGACCCACGGGACCCACATTCCGTGACCTGAGACTCTAGCTGAGAAAGAGCCCCGCCACAAGAGATGGCTAGGTGCTGCTTGGCCCAGTGCCTTCCTCCACTCAGCCCCCGTGATCCCATCCTTACTCTCCACTGAGACCACGAGGTCACAAACAAGCTGTTGGTGGTTCAGGGACCAATGTGGCAACACCCACTGGACTCATCCCTTTCGTTTTCTCTGGAGAGGACAGATGGGGTGGGAGACAGCAGAAGAGGGGTGGCCGTGGTGATAGTTTATCTGTGTCTCCCAATAAAGTGTATCTGAGGATCAGAGGGAAAAGCCAGCCACTAGAGTAAACATAGAAGTCAGGCAATGGTAGCACATGCCTTCAATCCTATCACACAGGAGGCAGGGATCTGTCTGGATCTCTGTGAGTTCAAGGCCACACTGGAAACAGAGCCAGGTGTGGTGGCACAGCCTTAAATTTCAACACTAGTTAACCATAAAGTCTGGAGGTCTGTAGAGACAGACAGAAGTGACAGAGCTGGGCAGGAAGAGGAAGTGATGTAGCTGAGTAGAAAGGAAATGAAATGAGTTAGCAGAATAGAAAGGAATATAGGCATGGGTATACAGGAAGTAGGTCTCTTTGGAAGCAGAGGGTCAGTGAGGTGAGGCTGGCTTGTGGCTTGTCCTGTTCCTCTGATTTCTCAGCTTTAACCCCAATTTCTGGCTCCGTTTTTTTTTTTTTTTTTGTTGTTGTTGTTTTGTTTTTTAATAAGACTGTTTAGGAATTCGTCTACATGTGGCTAGGGCCATGGGCTGGGAGAGAGCAGGGAGACAGAGGTTCAGAGAGGCAGCTCCAGTCCTTATGTTTCTAGCCAGTGGCTCCTCCCCAGAAGAATGGCTCTTACACCTCCTTCAGGGCACCCAGAGAACAGGATCCCAAGCTGGTTTACCTGGGCCCAGGTGAATCCTAGCTGAGCCTCACTTGGTTTTTTTAGGTTCAACTGGGAGAAATCATTCCCAGGGGCTGGGGCTGGTGCAAAGACAGAAACGAGAATTCTGCTCATGAGAATGGTCCAGAGGGAGGAGGCAGTGAGGCCGTGATGAAGCCATTGGATAGTCTGTGTGTAATGTACCCAATGAGAGCCCTGACTGGGGTTTTCTATGTTATGTTGCCTCACAACGCACCATCCTGGGCCTCAGGAGGAAGTGGCACTTTAGTGGGAACACCCCTTCCTTCTCCAGGACAGCCTGGTACTGACCTCTGCCGAGGCAGGTCTCACAGTTAGTATAATCAGAGGGTACAAACTTGTGGCTGAGCAGATACTGGAGAAGGTGACTCTTGAGTCACATACATACTCTCCCATGCTGTCCCACTGCCCTCTGAGGGACAGACCCTTAAGTCAGGACTATCTGTGGGTCACAATGATCCTGATACATAGTCTCAGATGCTGAAAGAAACTCCAGAGATTTCCAGACCATGTCCACAACTCTATATGTGTCCACACACATGAGCAACAACATTGTGTGACCCATTGGTGTAGGACAAGGTTGTCAACAGTCTATGGTCCTTTATATCACCGCTGCCCACTGCAGCTCTTCCCAACTCAGCTTCCTGAATTCAGTGCCGGAATGCCAATGCTCCATTCAGGAAGATCCCCGGTGGCATCCTGAGACTGAGTACAGTGGGACTTGAACCCAGCTCTGAGGCCTGAGTTCCATGTCCCTGAGGATTAGCCAATGAAACAGTCAGTAAATGGTCTGTAGGGGAGAAAAGATTTGGATCTCAAGGTTTACAGTCAAGTTGCTAGGTCTCTGACCCTCTTCAGTTGTCTGCTGCCCAAAGGTTAGATGTGGGATGGTGAAGCCCACACCAGCTCAGGCACATGGTGGGCAGTGCAGTAGCCACAAGGCTGATGACCCCCCTCCTCAGGCATGCACACCAGGAGGGTCACCTGCTGGTCCTTTTGCCCTTTGCTCTTCTTGGTCCATGAGTGGTCCTCAGAGCCTGCAGGCTTGTCTGGCCCCTATGATAAATGCAGGGCCAAGCTGGGCAACTCAACACTACTATGTATGTACAATACCCCAGGTCTTGGCCCTCACTCCCCACGAGGTCTTACTGAAGCCACAGAAAGGAGTCAAAGGGGCACATGTTAGGAATAACCATTTTTCTGCCCCAGGTGAGCATCTGTTCTGAGCTCCACACACAGCCAAAGCCACTAAGACCTCCTGACAGAAGGAAAATGAGACTCAATAGGAACGCTGCGGCATTCAATGAAAACAGGCGGTCTGAATATGAAATCACCACTGGATGCTGCCTACTTTCAGACATCACCACTGGATGCTGCCTACTTTCAGACATCGCCAATAGATGCTGCCTACTTTCAGACATCACCACTGGATGCTGCCTACTTTCAGACATCACCAATAGATGCTGTCTACTTTCAGACATCACCAATAGATGCTGTCTACTTTCAGACATCACCACTAGATGCTGCCTACTTTCAGACATCACCACTGGATGCTGTCTACTTTCAGACATCACCAATAGATGCTGTCTACTTTCAGACATCACCAATAGATGCTGTCTTCTTTCAGGAACACTGAGAATCATGACCCATGCTGTTCAAACAGCCTAGGGATAGGCTCGAGGAACCCATAGAAGAGGAGCTGGCCTAGGAATATGGGCTCAAAGGAAGACGACACACTTCATGTGTCATGAAAATACTCAGTAGCCAGGAAAATGCAGACATCTTTAGCGTGTGTTTCCCTTTTCCCAACTCTGCTCCCCTCCAATCCACTCTTGGACTCACTTCCCTGAGGGGGCATGGTTGAGTGGGAATAAGATGGACAGGTTATCTGGGGGTGAAGAAGCTGAGGGTGGTGGCAATGACTAACTGTGTCCACAAGAGTCAGCAGTTGGGGAAGCATGCAGCACACAGTGGAGATCCATACCTCGCCATAGCTCTGTCGGTCCCCCATGGCCGAGTGGCTGATGTAGGGTGAGTAGGAGATCATGTCGGGGCGGTCAATGTTATAGATCGCTTTGCTTTTGGGAAGAGCAGCCAAGTCCCTGTAGTCCAGGATCTCATCGCCAAGCTTTGCCTGATGGAGGAGAGAGCAGAGGAGGAGACACTGATGCCACATGCCAGGCCAGACCACTCCACAGGCAGCCGTGACAACAGCCTGGGCTTACAGGGATCCAGCAGGGTCTGAGCACACCCAGCTTCTAGCAAAGGTGGGACAAGGATGCAAGGCCAAAGACCTGGTCACAGGCATAGCCTGAGGTCAGACACCGAGGTAGTTGGCTGTGCCCATGATGTATTGATGCAGGGCCCGACAATGAGACTCAGGCTATGACCGAAAACCACGCATGGTTACAGCTATGAACACACAACACAGATACACATGCACACAATCCACTACTCACATCAATACACACACAGGTATGCCTGCACACATCAGGACACACAGAGAGTGTGCCTTTCTGAGGTGATGAGGGGATGTACCAACAACTACACCCTCTCCCACATGATAACACATACACACACACCTGCTGATTCACAACACATCCCCATATATTGGCATACCTACTTGCACACCAAGACCAGCTCCTACAGACTTGCACACACACACACACACACACACACACACACACACACACACACACAACTCCATCCTCACCAAATGAGCACACACAGCCACATCTGCATCCATTCTCATTCTCCCCACTCTTCTTGGCAGTTTTGAGCAAGTACAGAACAGCAGCAAGATGCCTGCTCAGCATTTGACGGGATGCTGGGACACAGCCTACATGTACTCACTGACTGTGAGATGCTGTGACGCACCATGCTGGCTCAGGTGAGGTCCACCTGGCTGCTGTTGCTCCTGCTCACTCTGCCCAGCCTTCTCAGGCAGTGTCCCGCTCTGCCCATGCTCACTCTGTAGTCCCATGTATCTGCTCTGGCTCTAGAAGCACCTCGGTTCTTTCCAGCCCCCAGCCCAGCTCTGGGATGGTCCCTCACTCCTCAGGTCTAATTTCTGCATCAGCCTTTGCCAGGACTCCTCGGCTGGGATTCTGAGATAAAGCCTCGACAGCCACAGAAGATCCCGAGCTGCCTCAGTCACAGAAAGTCACAGTTCCCTGTGATGGGGACACTCACAGTGCTCCCATTTACGGAGAGTCTAAAGCTCAGAGAGGCTGGGCAATTTGCCCAGAGTCACTCACCAAGGAAGGCACGGCAGCTGTATGACTCTAGAACCCTCCCGCATTGGCACTCCCTTCTGTAGCCCGCCCCCCCAGCAAATCTCTCAAGCTGCAGCTACAACAAGTGAGTCTCCGGATGACACCTCTAGGCATCTCCCACCTCAGGCCACCCACAACTTTGCTTATTGTCTTTCTAGAACCTATCAGGCCCTCCAGAGTCCAGCAGCCCTCACTCATCTCCTCTAGACAGCCTTCCTGACCACTAGACTCACTCCAGGCCTCCCTGGGGACATTTGGCAGAGAGACGTGCACTAAGACTGAAGGTCTGGTGCTTCACATCTCTGGTTATTCCTTCTGGAGCCCAGGGAAGGCCTCAGAATATCTGAGGTCAAATCTTAAGCCAGGATTTATGGTCACCGTGGTCTGGATGAATGGAGCTCAGGGGATCTCTCCCTGAGCATCAGTTGATCTTGGTCTCCTCTGCCCCCATCCCACACCTCCTGCCGCTCAGCCCCCTGAGGTTCCCATCCTTCATCTGAGGGCTTTGCACACATTATTCCCACTCATGGAGGTCTCTCTTCCATCCAGGTCAGATTCTCTCTTGGTCAGAGGGCTGACTTTTGGTGGACTGTGTGTCCTCTCCCACATCCCTGGGCCAGGACTAGAGTTGTCCAGGACCCACTGGCTTTGCCACCCTCTGTCTAATGCCGAGCAACCAGGCATCTGCACAGACTGGCTGGGCACCCTGGCCTCTGTCTCCTACTGCAGCCCTGGGCCATCATCGGTGCTTCATGCACTGCTGGACTGTCAGGAGCCTCTCACGAAATGCTCTGCAGGGGGTCCTGCAGGCCGCAGTGGGTCCTGCAGGCCGCAGTGGGTCCTGCAGGCCGCAGTGGGGCATCCAGAGACTTGCATCTCCAGGTCACCGGGAACGATGTGTCCTTCCCAACCCCCCTGTGCTCCCGGCTATCTCCACCCAGCCCACAGTGCTGGAGTAGGAGGCCACCTGGCCCTGGATGGTTCACTCTTTCCTCAGCCTCCTGCACAACCTGGGCGCCGAGAGAGCCTAGCAGCTGCCTGCTGCAAACAGTGGTTGCCAAATACCTTGTGGAGCTACTTTCTCTGTGCAAAGGCCTTGGATGGTTGCCCTGACAATGGGTTAAGCTTTCTAATCGGTGAAGGTTATTGGTGTGTGTGTGTGTGTGTGTGTGTGTGTGTGTGTGTGTGTGTGTGTGTGTAAGTAAGTGGTTTTCCTTTTTGCTTTCTTCTTCACACTCCATGAAGCAAATTAAAGATGATGATGTAGGACCCTGCAAATGTACATGCTCCAGCCCAGGGTAATACACAGTGACTGTTCTTTCACCTCATGCCCATGGATGCCACCAGAAGGGGGCGCCAAAATACTGTTCACTGTAGTTTGCCACTGCTGAACAATAAATAAGCGGCACTTATGGTGAGAAAAGTAACCACAGGTCTGGGTCCCCAGAGCCCCAGCTGCAGAACTCCGCTGGAGAGGAAACGAGGGGAATGTTGTCCCCTTTCTGCTGGCCACTGTTATTTTGTGTAAACAGCAGGCGGGGGCTGGCGTGTGGCTCAGTCAGTAGGGGGCTTGCCTGGCAAATACAAAGCCCTGGATTCTATCCCTGGCAACGGCCTATGCCAGCCATAGTGACACCTGAATTCCCAGTGCTCAAGACACGGAGGCAGGAAGAGCACAAGGTCAAGATTATGCTTGGCTAAACAAGGAGTTGGAGGTGACCGTGAGCTAAATGGAGCCTGTCTCAAGGAAGGAAAGGAAGAAGTGGAGACGAGAAAGGAAGAAAAAGGCAGATAAATGGATGATTCTAAGGCGGTTAAATGGATCATTCAAAACTGCTGCTGCTTGCTACTTGCCTCTGATACTGGACAAATGAGCAGGACACAGACATACTCTGTGAGGACAGAGAGAAGATGCCATACAAACCAAGGAAAGAGGCCTCAGGAGGGACAAGCCCTGCCCTGATTGGGCTTTGACTTCTAGGCTCCAGAGCTGGGAGACCAGAAGTCTCTCTATCCAGGCCCCAGTCCCTGATCTTGCATGCAAGCCCATGACATTGAGAGCTGGCATGCTCTCGGTCCTTTCTCTGGGCCCAGAGCTGTACTGGGAGCCTCACATGCCAAGCCTCAGGGAGCCCTAGACACTGGGGTTGGATTCAGCCAGCTTACGGATGAGCTTCCAGAGGCCGGCAAAGGGAAGCGTCTTGCCTAGGGTACACAGCCAGACTCCGGACCTCACAGGCACAGGCTGAGACTCAGCACAAGTGTCCTCCAGGGGCTCTAGCACCCTCTCCCTCCGCACTGTGGTCACAGTGACCCCAGGAAAGACGCTTGTTATTACTGCCCATCAGAGTGACCCCCTGACAACCATTATGGGAGAGTGTAGGCTGAAAAGACAGGTGGGGGAGGGAGAACCTCATCTCCCTACCATGCTGCCAAAGATCCAAGGCCTGGCCAGTGTAGGGGAAGATAGCAGAAGTTACCTGCCCCTGTCACCTGCCTCCTCACCAACCCCAGTCCAGGGGCTTCTCTCACCACTAGGCTGCCCTTCACCCTGTGCCTACGGACTCTTAATGACAAGCCTCGTCACTCACACAAAGCACTGTGACACCAATACCCTCCTGTCTGTAGCCTACCCTCAGAGGCAACTGTTATGCATGGGTGCTCTTGTGTATGCACACACACACACACACACACACATACACACACACACACACACACACACACATACTTGTGCATCCCCAGAGCACTTCTCTTGGGGAGTTGGGCAGGAGTCTTCTGTGCACACGCGTAGGCCTGCACAGTGGCTTACAGGCCCACAACATTCTTCCTTTAGGTGGCCTTGGCTCACCCTAACTACAAACCAGCCATTCCCCTTTGGTAACATTATAACCACAGCTATGCACTATAGTCTCTCTCTCTTATCGACAACCAGTTGGGGACAAATTCTTATGGGCTTTGCCCAGCCACACAGATGTGTCTGGGCCTCAGGTTTTGAGTCACTCTCCAACTCTGTGTACCCATTTCTTCCTAGAGGCAGTACTGAGGGCCCAGCCTCACCCTTGGAGCATCCAGTGACCATCCTTAACAGACTGTAGTCCCCACAGCCCTGGCCCAGTGATGACCCCACCACCACCCTACGGCACTCTCCATGGCCCCCACTTACATAGATCACACGGCTTGGGGACCCCGACGTGCTGGATGCAGGCACAGAGACGATGCTCTCCGAGGACATCCTGGTTTCCTAGAACAGAGTGGTACAGGTTGACCTGGAGTGGCGCTGTTGGGAACCTTCTGGAGGCATCTCCAGGATGTGGGCAGGAAGGCCAGTGAGCTCAGCAGGTAGAATTTTAACCCTTTTGTGGGCTGAGAGGAGTCTCAGAACGAACACACAGGCATGGGTAAACGACCACCGAAGGCTACAATAAACACAGCAGGTCACAAGTAAAGGGAGGTAAGGTGTCCACGACCTGACGCTCACTGAAAGCTCAGAATGCCCCAGGGGGTGCTGGGATGAGGTGATGTGTCTCTGAGGATGAAGGCAGCTGGGCATGTCTAGCAACCCCTTGATCTCCATGGCTCACGGGACCCCTGCTACTCATCGATACTTAGCCCCTCTCCTCGGATGAGCCTTGGTCCTCCAGCCTCACCCTCCCCTCTGCTGACCTGGCCCTCAGGCCCTTCTCAGCTACTCCTTCCTCTCTGGCCTCGGCTCAGCTCCGTCAGGACCAGGCGATGTGTGATGTCACTGCACATCCAGCCTCCTCCCAGTCTCTGCTGTTGACGGTGCCCAGCCCCCCTCACACAGCCCTCCTCCTGTGTGTCTCTGCATGGCTAGCTCTCCTTCCCCTCCCTCATACAGACCTCCTGCACCCCTGACACCTGGCTTTCATCCTCACAGGCAAGGCCCATGCACCTGACCCCTCTACACCCCTTCTCCTGACCCAGGGCCCCCCATGTTCATTCTTTCGGGCCTTCTACTCACCTCATCTAAGAGGAGCATATTTCCACCAGCTGCCACTGCCTCTCAGGAGAAAAGAGCTCTGCCTCCCCTGCCTCATGTCTTCCGCTGAACATCTTCAGTAACCCACACTACCACACCCCTGCCTCACTTTTCCTCAGGAGGCTCTTCCTTGCCTCTGGAATCTGCCATGTTCCTCCCCGGAGGCAGCTGACATCTGTTAAGGTCCAAGTTGGTTTCCCTAAACTTCCTACATTGAGTCCCTATCCCAGGACCTCAGAGTGTGACCCTGTGGAGATGGGGTCCTCACAGAGGTCACAAAGGTAAAATGGGTCACTGGGTGGGTCTAAACCACTCTGCTTGGGGCCATCCTTAAAGGAGTTCAGAACATGAATACACACACACACACACACACACACACACACACACACACACACACGGATAAGCATATAAGAAAACAAGATGCTGCCACCAAGTTCAAGCAGAGAGGCCTCAGGAGGAGCCAGCCTGCCATCACCTCCAGCTTTGACCCCGGCCACAGGGAGGCAGGAGAGTGTTGAAACCTCCAGGCCAGATGAACCAAGCCTGACCTGGAGGAGGCCTCCCCTCCTGAGCTCCTCCTACAGTCAGGACAGGCAGACACCAGGACCAGACGTGCCACACAGGGCAGCAAGAGGCACAAACCTGTAAGGCACAGGGCAGGGTGCCTGGGTAGGGCTGGCTGCAAACAGAGCTGTGCATCTGGAAGGGAGAGAAGGGGATGGCGTGAAGCTTGTTCTCCAGATCACTGCCATCCCTTCTGCAGGTAGGTCCTGGGCTCTGGACCCCTCAGCACCGAGCCCTGCCTCCCCTGGAACCCTCACTTCCTCAGCCCCTCAACTCGGGACTACACAGACAGGTGCCAACTCAAGGGGTCTGCCTGACCCCTGGGACCACGGCTTTCTGAGGCTGACAGGAATGGGATCACCTCACAGCACTGGCTGTCCAGACCTTAGGCACACACCTCAGAACTGCTACATGCAGAGAAGGTGCTCCCCTCATGCCTGTAACTGAGGGCCTGCTCGAGGGCAGACAGCTACTGTGCTCCATCGACCCTGGATGATGTCTGCCTGGCCCTCTTCTCCGCAAAGTGCCCAGATAGGGGCCTGTTGTTCCTGGCATGCCCTGTGTGGCATTCAGAGCAAAGTCCCTTACTGGTCATGCCAGGGGAATATCTGAGCCAGCCCCGCAGAGCAGGCAGAGATGGCCATTCCCGGCTCTCTTGGTGCCCTGGGCTCCAACCACTCTGAGCAGAGAGGATGTGAGCCCTCCTTGTACTCGGTGCCCAGCTACGTGGGGAGGGCAGAGGATGGAACCTGACTCACTGTCAACAGAGGAGACAGGGAGAAGAGCTGAGGTGACTGTCACCGGGGTAAGGAGATGGGCACTATCCTGTCCCCTCTGCCATCCCTGACCTGAAGTCTGTCCCACAAAGACCCACAGTGAACTTCAGTGCCACGCTCCCCAGGGCCTGGTGGCCCTCACTGCCTTGTTCTCCAGGGCCATGTGGCACGGCCTGGCTCCCACCCACTGAGAGAAGAATGAGACCTGGCACTTGTAAGGAGTCCACACGCTTCATTCACTGTCCCCTCCCCAGTTCCAGATGCAGAATTTCTAAAACACACGGTGGGTGCCGGGTGCTGTACAGGTTGCTATGATGCCTATGGACATTGTGTGGTGTGCTAAGGATGCCATGATGCCTGTGGGCACTGTGTGGTGTGCTAAGGATGCCATGATGCCGGTGGGCATGGGGTGCTATGTTAAGGAAGCCACGGTGCCGGTGGGTCTGGGCAGTCATGGCTGCATCTCCTGATGTCCACTGCACCTATTCCAGATGCTGAGGACCATGTAACCTGTGGTCCCTGTCCACACCATACTCCCTGCCTGGGTGGAGGAGGGACAGCTGCAGGACTGGAGTGGCTTTCCAGACAGCAAGGAAGGCCTGTGTTTCTTCCTGCTGGCCTGGCCTTGCATGGACAGACCAATCAGGAGCCAGGGTCTTAATGGAGAATGAGTCCCTGAGTGTCCTGGAGCTGTCCAAGGACCCGCACCAAGGGGCACTTGTTATGCTGACTATTAAGCCCCCGACAGGGAGGTCATTTCTTGTTACTGTGTGGAAAGGAGGTGCTGCCTCCACTCAGTGGCAGGTTTCAAGGGTCAATAACACAGGTGCCACCTCCATGCCGTGTTCCTCAGGGACAGGAGTCCTCTTAAGCCAACCAGGCCTGCCTAGCTTCACTTACTCAAGGGCTGCTCACATGGGGAGTAACAGAGTGCAGGAGTCTGTCTGTCCTCTCTACCCCCAGGCCAGACCAGACAGCAGCCAGTCCTGGGGAGCCCGGGCTCAACACCAAGGAGGCAGCTGGTCTCAGGCTGCCCAGGCTCTGCTCCAAATGCTGGCTGAGGGAGAAGACAACCTTCATGCTAAACTACTTGCTTCAATAGCTGTACAGACCAGAGAGCCCTGGACGCTGAGCCCTCCTGCACAGGCCCAGGAAAACAAGGCTGCCTTCTTCCCTGGTCTGGCAGCACCCATGCCTTGGGGCCTTCCATCTGGCCAGGAACCAGAGAAAATGAGGAAGGCTCTTGTCCCCTGCAGCTGGTGTGGGGCCTGGACCACCCTACCCGGTCCTTGAGCCTTCCTGGGAGAAGCAGGGAGAGCAGGGAACCAGATCTCTTTCCTGGCTCTTTCTCAGGTCAGGGCGCTTCCCTGAGCACATGCACATGTGAGAGTGTAGTTGGGGCCTCTGGGCATGCCAGGCTCCCTCCTTCTGCTGAGCTGTTGGGGAGCACAGGGGACCCTGCAGATGAGGTGGTGTCAGGCTCTACGGTCCATTTCCACAGACCATGACCGAGGGCGGGGATGCCCTGAGCGGCAGATACACACAGTTTGCAGAGAACCAGCCATTGGTGAAAACAGAGCATACAATGGGCTGTTGCTCACTGGCCTTCTACCTGGAAAGCCACAGCAAAGACTTAAAGGATGCCAGCGCAATGAGGCAGAGTGATGCTGAGTCATGGGGGGTGGGGGGTGGGTGGGAGAGATGCAGGGGCGGGGTGCATAAGCTCCTTACAGCCAAAGGCAGGGCTGCTGAGAGGATCCTGCTAGCCACCGCCTTGCCTCCCTGGTCTCTGTGTTCCTCTCTGCTGCCCATCATCCCCCTGCTTCTGTTACAGCCTCACTTCCTCCTCCTTCTCCTTGGGCTCCTCCTCTTCCTCCTCCTCCTCCTCCTCCATCACTTCCTCCTCCTGTTTTTCTCCCTCCTCCTCCCACTCCTCTTCATTCTTCCCCTCCTCCTTCTGCTCTGTACCTTAACTACCCAAGAAAGAAGGTACCACCCTGGAAATCACTCCTGCTCGGCTCCCAGGGCCTGGGTTCGAGCTCTGCACAGGCTCTAGCGCACCTTCTGAATGCTGTGCTTCCTTCCCACCCAGGGCGGCTATTGTCTCCCCATCTCTAAAACATAATCCTGATGCCTGGCACACAGCAGGGCATCTGTGGGGTTCAGAACCCATCCCTTCCTAGAGGCTGGCCTTTGCTCTCAGCTCCCGGGAGGCCATCCATATTTATCTCATCTCAGCAGCAGCTGTGTTCAGGGAGGGCTGGCCGCACCTGATCATCTCAGGACATGGGTGGCCAGGTTAGGAAGACCAACCTGTGCCCTAGGGCAAGAGCCTCGGGTTGCAGGGGAATCAGTTGACCTGGCATGTGGGCTCAGTGGGTATCACTCCTCCCGTGCCAGAGCCTCAGTGAAGTCTCAAGGGCAGAGCTTGCCTGGTTGGCAGCGCTCCACACGCCCTGTCCAGCATCTGGGCAGGAGGGTGACATGCCCATCCCCACAGGGAAAAGACAGTGGCAGTTCTGCATTGGGACTTACTGTGTGTTCTGACCATTCTGCCCTCAAGAACTTGCCCTATGGCAGGAAGACCAGTGGAGCTGTGGGAACTGTCAAGCCCAGGCACAATTTGGAACCACACATATTCTGATGGCCATAGGGACTATTTGGGTTCCCCAAATTGTCACGGCCATCTGCGTTCACTGACTGGACAAGGAAGTCAGCAAGGCTGGGCCATCTGGTGTCCTCGGGGCCCCATTAGACCTGCATGATGGCTCATTGACCTGTCTGCTCCCCCACCTTGTGGCACCTCTGTGAGCCTCTGAGGCCTGGCTGAGAAGCATGAAATAGGCTGGCCTGCATCTCCCCCTCTACCCTGCCTGCGGGGAACACACCAGGAAGCCACAAATCTCACCAACCTTGCTCTTATCTTCAGTCCTGGCTGCTTGTCGACATGCCGGGTGCCAGATAGAGGAGCCTGTGGACAGAGTCCCAAGAGGAAGAAGTTAGAGAGTAGTTTTGGCTGTGGTGTCCGTGCATGGATACCTGCTCAATACCCTTCAAACATACCTCCTCTCTGTGACATTGAGACCCCAGCACCTAAGCTTCCAGCAGCTTGGCTCATGGGAGGCAATGACATGTGGAACAGGGAGAACTTTCCAGTGTGGGCCAGTTACTTCTATGGACAGCAGCATGGGTTCCAGGGAGCCTGGGCACACTGCCCAGCCTAGGGTGGCCAGAGGGACGCTCTCAGAGACCAGAGGCAGGAGGAGGAAAGAAGTTCTCATGGCTAGGACACCATGAAAGTCACAGCACCCACACTTGACAGAGCTCTGATCACAGCATCAGCAACCAACCAGGCACCACCTTCATGGAGAGTTGGTGTGAAGAGCCAAACAGAAGGCCTCGGGGTGGCCGGAAATGGCAGTGTCCCACACAAGGCCCTGGCCATAGGCTTCATCTCCCCCAGAGAGCATCAATAAGTGCCACTAGCCTGGTCAGACCCTCATTGCAGGGTGCAAAACCCATGCCTGAGAGGGCAGCCTGGACCCCATGCCCACAGAAAGCCCTGGAAGGTCCCACAGCAATGGTTGGACCGGCCCAGACTCATGAAGGGGATCTTTGTTTCCAGAGATGAGGACACCTTCATGTGAGCACGTGTCCCCAAGCCACTGTCCCAGCAAGCCGTGCTTGGCATTGGCCGGCCCTCTGTCTAAGGGCCCCATTGACATTGACGGCGGAGCCTCTACAGAGGGCCTCCCATGAGGCAGCCACAGCGGCTGGCCTGACTCTCAGGATCCGGCCTTGGGAACCACAGGCGACAGTGAGGACCAGTCTGACACATCTGACATCATCCCCAGTCAGGGCTTGCCTCAGAAAAGGGAGGCCTGTCTGACACACAGATTGGAATGCCTCTCTGTGGTTACTCAGCACTGGTCTGTAGACAGAACACAACAGATCCAGCTGCCACCAGCTCCACCCCCTGCCTAGCCCTGCTCCGCTGCCCCCCGCCCCCCGGGCCCCAGGAGAAAGAGTAAGTTGCCAAGGAGATGAACTATCAACACAAGGCCATCCTCACTTGGCCCACTGATCATGCCAACCCTATTGCTGGTCCTCGGGCCCCCACCCCCAACTCATCCCAGTGTCCCCTGGTCATGTGCTCTGGGATGAAGCCACACCTCTCAAGCAGCCTGTTTCTGTCTCTCTTGCTAGCCCTGGGCAGGGGGTGAGGAGTGAGCTCTCTCCTCTTGCTGCATCCAGTCAGGTAAGGACCAGCTCGCCAGGCCAAGCCAATCCTCTGTCACTTTCAGCTTGAATGTAGGCTCCTGACAGGGGCTCTGCCTTCCTATTCACCTATTCATCAGCCTCCAGCCTCTCACCATGGCCAAACCAAGCCCTGCCCACACCTCCTCCAAGCAGTACTCCCAGCCTTCTGCTGCTGTGTCTGGGATATCTTGGCCTCACACTGGCTCCCTCTGGCTAACTGCTCTGGAGGGTGGACTGGCCTGCCTCACCTGTCTGTCCCCAGCACTTGGTGGGAAGTGGGAGACACAGGTCCTTGTTCCTTAATTAAATTCCAGTCTAGACTAGGCTGTGACCTCTGTTCCAGTCCTTGACCTCTGCTCCCCCTGTTTTTAGAACTCCCTAGCCCAGTTTTAGCCAGAATAATGCAAGTCAAGTCACTGAGAATCCTTCCCTCCAGGTGCCTGGCCACCCTTCCTGTCTTGTGGCATTCCTCACTCACCTCTGGTGTCTGAGCCTTGCCCTACTTTCAGTAAGGGACCCCACCCTAGACACATGTGCTGGTTAGTTTTCACTGTCAACTTGACACAGCCTAGAATCATCTGAGAAGAGTTTCACTTGAGGAGTTGACTAGATCAGGTTGGTCTTAAATTTTAATTGATGTAAGATGACTCAGCCCATCATGGGCGACACCATTCCCTGGCTTTGTGCCCTGGACTGCACAGGAGCAGAAATGGCTAGCTGAGTACTGAGCAAGCAGCATGATTTCTCTCTGATCTTGACTGTGGATGTGACTGGCTGCTGAAAGTCCCTGCCTTGACTTCCCTGCAATAACGGCCCAAGCTGGAATCATGAGCCATTAACCATTTCCTCCTCGATGCTGCTTTTGATTGGGATATTCTATCACAACATCAGAGATGAAACTAGGATTCCATAGCTTCTCCCTTGAGATCAATGGGTCAGAACAAGCTACCCCAACATACGACCAGGCAGCAGCATGTGACACCTGTGTCTTCTGTGGCAGAAGGACCACTTTGAGCTGGTTACCTGGGGACCTGGAAAACTCAGAAATGATAAAACAGAAAGGAGGCCACTCACTACAAGGGGAAATTCAGATCTGTATAGAGGTCTCTACATATAAGGACACACCTTCACCTGGCAGATGGGGAGACTGAGTCACCGGGGTCCCATCACTGGGGAGGTGCAATTAGCACCTGCAACAGAAAGACCCCCCACCTCCCACACACACACAAGGTCTCCTTCTTCCATTTGACATCTTCCTGACACTCTTTTCTCATGGCTAAGAAAGTGGTATGTCAGCCAGAAGTCAAAGTTGCCCTCTGAGATCCACCCTGGCTCTCCTGTGTGTGCAGGAGGGCCACTCATTCATACACTTCTCGCTGCCCTTTTATCCTTCACCTACTGTCCATCACAGGGGGCCCCACTAAGCTAGGAAAGATGAAGAGAAAACTGTTTCCTCCCCTGCCAGGAACATTGCCTCCCGGCTCTGCTTTCAACCAATAGGAAAGAAATGAGGGAACACTGAATGCTACCATCGGAATTTAATAGCAGCCACGAACCCTGTCTGAAAGGCTCATCTAGGAAGAGAGGCTGTGAAACCTGGCTTGGTCTCCAGCCCCAGGAGTCCCAAGGAGCCCTCTGTCCAATGAAGACAGTTGCCGAGGCTATGATTTCTGACCAAGCTCTTGCACCAGGCCCAGACTGAACATCTTAACCCAATGACGTCATTCCCAGTAGAGTTTTGAGATGAAACCATGCTGCCTCTCCGACTTTCCGAGAGACAGGACTGAAAGGGACTAGGCATAACATCCCCTTCAGGCCTGATAGGCTGGCAAGCTCCTAAGCACCTGTGTGACCTGGAGCTACCTTCAGTTGGTTGCTCTGTCTCCCACACTGCCTCAGGGGGAATGTGACCTGGCAATACCATCACCTCTCTGCCCCTCCTGCCGTCTGTGGCTCCCTTAGGTCTCCACCACCAAGTCCTCTGCTGCACTATGGACCACTCATCCTATTTTAGGGAATGAAACATTGCATGATTCTAAAGTGAGACACGTAGCCACGAAGGTGGCTGAGCTCCGTCACTGTCATTTTCCATTTTGACACGATTATTGTGGTTTTATTTTACGGGTGTTGGGTGGGGGCACGTGCACCGCGGCACATGTGTGGAGGTCAGAGGGCAACTTTGTAGACTCAGTTCTCTCTTTCCACCTTTACTTGGGTTCCAGGAGTGGAACTCAGGTCGTCAATTGTGCAGGAAGGGTCTCCAAGCATTGAGCCACCTCGCTGGCCCTGTTAACAGGATTTTTAATGGAGAGTGGGTGGGGTTCCAGTGAACACATCAGAAGGCTCTTTTCCCCCAGTTTTCCTTTGCCAATGTTATGAAGGATGCTCCTCTCCACACGTCAGGAAGGAAACCTGGTCTTGCTGCAATGTGACAAGGGGCACCACAGGCCAAGACTCGGGTGGGGCACAGCTGAAAGTCTCTGAGTTCTCGAGTGGGAACAAGGCCTGAAGGGCAGCGGTGGGACCTCACGACCTGCTCTTTGGCAGCCTGATCTCGCTCACTCAGGTTCACTGACACCCTCAGTGGTGATGCTGCTGAGTAGAGATGTGTGTGTGTCTGTGTGTGTGTGTGTGTGTGTGTGTGTGTGTGTGTGTGACAATGTCAGCTCCCAGCCGCACTATGACCAATTTCACCCCCAGCACAGTGAACAATAGGCACATCCAAACGCTTACCTTGCAGGTACATCTCCTCTCCCTCTGAGAACATCTGGCCGCACCTGACGCATAGCGCGCATGAAGGGTGGTAGTGTTTCTCCCCGGCCTGGGGAAAACACAAAGCAGGTAAGTGTTACCACTGCAGTGGGTACCCACTAGGCCATAGCACTTGGGGTGGGGTGGGGCAACTTCCCTGTGCACACATCTGGAAAAGCTGGACTGTGAGCACATCAAAGGCCCAGCCACCACCGGGACCAAAGATCTGCATAAGTTAGACAGGGGACACCCAGGGCATCCAGGGCCGGTTCAAAGGCTGGGAGATCTAGCTCTGCCCGCCTTATCCTTGATCTCTGGAGACCAGATGTGCAGAGAATCACTCCTGAGTATGGCTATGGACAGATCAGCATCAAAAGAGGGTCTGGTCCCTTCACTTCCACATGTCCTGGGGGACAAGAGGTGAAAGCCAGGATCGGAGGGTAGGAGGAGACAACTTCATTTCTCTGGTGCTGGGAACAGGGAGGATAGCTTGGAGCTGTTTTATTTTGTTTTTGTGTTTGTATCTCTGTCCTCCTCCATTCCCTCAATTGGCACTTTCTAGTTTAGTCATTCTTTATAACTGTTAAATTAGATTACAAATTTTAATCCTAAAACAATAACTAGATTACACTAATTGTAATTTCTGGCCTCTGGCTTACTTCTGCATGGTGCCAAGAAAAAAGAAATCCTAAAGTGCTGTTTCCACCACCCCCAGCCGAGAATGCTGCCCCCAGGGTGCGGCAGGTGGGCCTGCAGCTGAACGTGAAAGATGAAGCCCGTGTCTCACAGCATCCTAAAACGGGAAGAGGCTCCACGCCCGCTTCTGAACTTGAATCTTAATTGGCACCTTCCTGAATAAGAAGGGGGGTGCTAAGAGCACCTTACCTCACTCCCTACCTCTGCCTCTTCTTCCTTGAAAAAACTAGGCCAAGGCCCCTGCACACGGGAAGGGAGAATCTAGAATCTTCCCTGTGTGGGCCTTGCCGGCTGCTCTATCACTTGCCTCCTGGCTATCAACTCAGCCCCACCCATGCTCATGTCTTGGGCCAAGGGATCCTCAAAGCAGAGAAGAGAGACCCCATCTATGGTGGCTGACCCTGGCCCTGGCCCCTGTGCATGTTAGCTGTGCCCACTGGGTTCCTCTGGACCTCCCCGCCTCACCAAATGGTCTTGTTTTCTCCCAAAGCCACCTCCTTCATAGGAGTCTCCCCGATGCCCCCTAATCTCATCCCTTCCGATCCATTCCTCACTGCTTGGTGAGTGTCCGGGCTTCTTCCCCCCAGAACACACCGAGGTTTGCTGGCAGGGCTGGTGCCTGGGCCCTTCCAGGACTGAACTGCTTCATGGACAGTAGTCGCACCTGGTGCCAGCCTGAATGACCGGGTAAGGGTCCTGGTCATTTTGGTGATTATGATAGACAGCATAGAGAGTGGGCAGGGGAGTGCTGTGTTCTGAGTGCCGAGCAAAGGTTGAAAACCACTCTGCATTTTTAGAAAAGTCAGCTGATTTCCAGAATTGATGTTCCCAGTTCATGACCTTCCTACCTTCCCCCTGCGCCCCACAAGTCCTCCCAGCAGCTCTGTGACAGCCCCAGGGTCAACAAGCCCTGTGTCCATTTGCGAACTTAAAGGGACATAGAACGCTGGTGGAAACAGTTTCTGAGACACTAGGTTCAGGGCTGGAGAGATTGCTCAGCAGTTAAGAGAGCTTGCCGATCATCCAGGTGACCTGAGTTCGGTTCCCAGAACCTAAGTCGGACAGCTCACAATTACCTATAACTCCAGCTCCAGGTTATCCTATGTCCTCTTCAGGTATGCCGCACATGTGGCATACACAGAGATAGAAACACATTGGAGAGAGACAGACAGACAGACAGAGAGACAAGAGACTGGGTTTCCCTCTGTAACAGTTGCTGCCATCCCTATGACTTGCCACACTGCGCACGCGCGGGCACACTACTCAGTTCCACACATCCTAGGGGGTCCGTTCTGTGGCAGTCCTTTACATAACACACTGTGGGTGCAGTATAGCCTTCACTGTCTTAAGAGGCATGGCGGTGGAGGGGGACTTGAGCAAGGTCATTCGATGGGCAGATGACAGAGGATGCATAGAGATGCACAGAACACAGAGGATGCAGACGGTCTGAACAGTAAGGAAGAGAAGCCAGCACAGGGGAGCCGGGCCCAGGTTTATCGGGGCCCAAATGAGAGGGACTCCAGACGGTGGTGACTGTCCTGTGCTGACCAGAAAAAGTCCACAGAGGCTGGGGGTGTTGTGGTCCTGGCTTAGGTGGTGGCTACCTGAGTGCGTCTGATTTGTGGAAGTGTGTCCAGGTGTACGTGGCCACTCTTCTCTGCATGTCAGTACATGCCATGGATACCCAAGTCCAAGAGTTCCATAAACAGACAGAAGACGTAACTACAAGATCCAAAACAGCACACCCATCAAGAGAAAAGCTCGCACAAAGCCCATGTTAGCCCGGATGGAGACTTAGATTGGACAGCCAAACCATAAGCAAACAGAAGAACAATTAGAAACCAGGCTTCGGCAAGACCCACCAAAAGCTCGTGTTGATCAAAGGGCACTGGCAGAAAGCTAAGAAGACAAGCTGAAGAAGGGGAGAACAGCTTTGCAAGTCATAGACCCAATAAGAACACAGGATCCAGAATATGTAAAGAGCTGTTGCCATTCAACAAGACACAGCCCAGACAAGAAAGGAACAGCATTTTTGCCTGTGGATGAGTCTGAGGAAGTGTTATTGAAAGCTCTCATCTGCTTTCAGGTTTAAGTCAGGCTCCTAAAGAGCACGAACAGGTGGAAGCAAGCTCTTCTTGGAGAGTGGGACTTTCAAACCATCTCTGGATGTCTGAGCAACCACAGAGAACACTCGCTGCCACAGGGCAGGAGGTGGATGAAGCCATGAATGCAGGGCCACGCAATGTGCACAAAAGAACAGTGAACCCAGAGACAGCTGAGAGAAGACTTTCAAAGACTAGGTGCCCGCATACCTGTGAAAGATCTTTCCTTCTATGACCACAGCCAAAGACACCTCTGCTACCTCTGTCATTACAGCTGTCTGTCCCGCCACAGCCACTGACCTGTCTGCCATCACCCTGCCCACCACCGAGGACAGCCACCTGGAGATTACTTTGCCCGGCTAGGGAAAGCAAAGTGGCTGGAATGGTGATGGACAGCAGGGGAAAGAACAGCATTGCTCATCACCTCTGAGGACCACGACTCTGTGAATAAGGCTGCCGTTCAGAAATGCCACGCGGTGAGTGGCCACCTTGAGAGTGGCAGCCACACTGAGAAGTTGATAAAGTTAAGAAGTGAACCCTGAGATGGCCAGCGCTTCCTGCAGGCCCCTATGGTTCTGGAAACTCTGGCAGTGGTGGTGGAGGCAGCCTGGGTGACAATGACAGTCTTGGTCATGGAGGAAACTTCAGTGACCATAGCGTTGGTGGATATGGTGGCAGTGTTGATGGCTCTAGTGAGTTTGGCAATGGTGATGGTTATAGAGGAGGCAGTCCTGGTTACTCTGGAGAAGACAGAGGCTATGGGAGTGGTGGGTGGGGCTATGGTGGATGTGGCTATGACAGCTTTAACAATGGGGGACAGGGAGGAAGCTCTGTGAAGGAGGCAGAGCGACACATCCATCCATAGGCTGCTGTGTGGCTGTAGAAAGGAGATACCCACAGGTGCCACAGTGTGGACAGCCTGTGAACACTGAAGGAGAGGAAGCCAGCCATGTCAGGTCAGCAGTGTGACTCAGAAACATCTAGAACAGGCAAATCCACAGAGGCAGCCAGGGGCCAGAGGTGACCGTCCCTGTATGGAGGGTTCCTTTTGGAGGATGGGAAAGCTGTGGAACCAGTGAGCAGAGGTTTGGACAATGACTGCAGATGCCTGAGATGCCTTGGAGTGTGTGTGTTTTAGCAAATTCTCAGTGGTTAACCTGTACCACTTGGGCTCCCTCTGCGTCTGGAAGAGGTCGGTCCCTAATGGTATTCTTGTGACTGTCCATGTGTCAAGCAATGCATTCAGGGCCTTCTATGTATCCATGTCCATTGTCTGTGCAGGCATTGTCATCCACACCCACTGCTCAGATGAGGAACCTGAGGCCCGGGGAAGCCAGAAGACCTACCCAAGGCCTGAGGACTCGTAGGGCAGAGCCGTGGCTTTAGCCGGCTTGGCAGGCTTCCAGCCTGGAGCAGATACCACCCCCCGGAATGTGTCATAGCCTTGGGGCAGGCAGACTGGCTGTGGCTGAGCCCGTGCTGGTTCTGGGACTCCCAATTCCCTGTACCCCCGAACTGTGTGGTCAGTTCCTATACCTGGTGGTGCCACAGGGTAATGGTGAAGGGGAGGTGGTCACAGAGTACCTACTCTGTGGGTGCCTTCTCATATTGTCATAGCATATGCCTGACTCACTACAGAGCCCCACACCTAAGTCTGAGCCACAGGTGAGCCAGTGCCCCCTAGCACCACCCCTCCCCCAGTGACCACACATCTTGACTGTGTGGGGACAAGCATCCTCAGCCTCACAGCTAGGAGAGACCACTGTTCTCATTCTTGCTGGGGACCACTCATCTGCAAAGCATGGCAGACAACAGCTGAGCCACATTTCAAGGATTCTTACGTTCTAGAACAATTCATCTGTGAGGGAGACATAAAGTGGGAGGCCTGAGTCCCAGGTATCTTAGAAGACACCATTTGGCTGTGGAGCCCACTGAGGGTAGTCTCCTGCCGCCACCTCTGAATACTGGAATTCCAGGCGGGTGCCACCATGCCTGGTTTGCAAATTCCCTGTGAATGTCCAAGACTGAATCCAGATGCTTAAAGTCCTGGTTGCCATGGTGCAATGAGGAAATGAAATTTACAAGACAGAGCCAGGACCCAGAGCAGTCCCCAGGCAATGAGTGCCAGGAGTGCCTGATGGCTGCAGCTGCATGGAGTCCCCAGGGCTCTTCCACCTGAGACCCTGGGAGAACTGCTTGTTCCCAAAAGAAGAGCCAAGTTAGTGCATGCCCAGAGAAGCCCCAGAGGTCTGAAGTCCCTGCCCAGACTCTGGCTCTGTCCCTGTGCTCATCCCCCTTACCAACCCCAGCTCCTCACTTCTCAGGATCTGCCACTGACATACCAGGCCCCCTGGGTGCCCCTGTCCCCGCCTCCCCTCTTGATCCTCACCATCAGCTCCACTTAGAAACTCATCTTGGGAAACTGTGCCATCTACCCATACAACCACCCTTAAGGCCCACCCAGGGATGCATCCATGAAAGGTACTCTGAGGGGGAACACAGGCCCACAGTCAAGCACAAGTACTCCCTGGGGACAGAGAGTTGGAGCCAAACACTTGTGGGAACAGCTGAGGCCCCCAACCTACAGTGGTATACACACTCATGCCTGTATCCGTATGTGTGTTTGTGTGCCTATTCGTGTTGTCCATTTGTACATATATGCCTCTGTGTCTGTGCGCTTGCATGTGACATGCTGTGTGTCTGTGTGTCTCTGGGTATTGTATCCATGTGTAAGTCTGTGGGTTGCCTCTTTGTGTATGTGTGAATGTGAGTGTGTGTGTATAAATGTGTGTGTGTAGGTGAAATGCAAAAATATCATTTCTAAATATTGAATAGTTTATGTGTCAGCAGTCGCTAGGAGCGATTTTATTGTTTATTTTACATAAGCCTCTTGA
Organism: Peromyscus leucopus; assembly: GCF_004664715.2. Classification (NCBI taxonomy): domain Eukaryota; kingdom Metazoa; phylum Chordata; class Mammalia; order Rodentia; family Cricetidae; genus Peromyscus; species Peromyscus leucopus. Next base: position 797,226 of record NC_051071.1, on the reverse strand, counting down.
ATACACTTTTGAAATAAGCACACTGGTTTTAGAGGCTTAAGATGCGGTCTTCGTTGCTATCTTCAGCTTTCAAAAGCTCCCAACTCTTTGAAAACACAGTTTTTCCTCTGCCAGTAGTAAAGAGCGGAGCGTGTGCATGCGAAGTGGCAAGCAAAGTGCCCGTGGGAATACAGGAGCGGGCAGCTGAAAGGAACATCCCATCACGTCAGGAGATGTGTATGGAAGCAGAAGTGTTTGTGTGGGCCCCCGACCCAGGGCAAAGCAGCCCGGGCAGCCTCCTTTCCTGCACAAGCTCCCGTCATCCTCCATGGCAGGGACCGGGTTACCTCCTTTGTGTGGAGCCAGCCCCCAGCTCACAGTGGGACACAGGAAGTCCCATGGGAACTAATACCAGGAATGGAGAAGGAAAGGAAAGATGGATGGAAGGAGGGAAGAAGGAGGGAAGGAATTAATTAGTGGTCCCAGAGGGACCTGGGCTTCATGTTACCATGGAAATAGCCATGGGTTTAAAACCACACTGAAAGTGGGGTCCAAACCATGGTGCCATCAGGGTTAATAGAGTGGGCCAAGTTACACCCCCATACCGTGCTCACCCCCACCTTTGCAGAGAGAAGAAATGGGGGTTATAAAATGGCTAGCTAAGGACTCGGCTCTGGCCACTGCCAGGGACACACGCTCCTTCTGCAGCTCTCTCCTACACTGAGCTCCAAAGGACTCCATGAGGACGCGCCTCCGGAATCCTCCGGCAAACTGCAGCTCTCTGCGTGTTGACTCCAGCCACTTCAGGTGTGAGCTCTGCCTGGTCGCCCACAGGCCGCCTCTGCTCTCATCCATCCATCTCTGCTAACACCCCTCCTGGACCCTACAGGTCCCCAGGGAGCAGGCTCCTCGGGACTGCTGTCCACGAGTGACAGAGAACAAGCAGAGGGGAGGAGAACCCTCCATCGCCAGGAACGCACACTCCCCAGGCAGTACTGTTGGCTCCAAGAGCTGAAGATGGCACCGTGCCTACCTCACACAGTCACAGCCCAAATGAGGCCGCTGAGGGGGAGCACAGGAGACTCCCACTTGGGCCTCACCGAGAGGACAGCTGGGGGGCTGAAAATGGTCTCGGGGGCCAGAGGAACTGCCGGGACCTCCAGCAGCCCGCCCACCTGGCTCCGCACAGCGCCTGCCAGCTCTGCCAGGCTTCCTACCTGCACAGGGTCTGTCCCCAGCCCTTCTCAGTGCACGAGCCTGGACCGCCTGCCCTGAGGTGTCACCCTCGCTCTCAGCCAGCCTCCGCAGCAATCTTGTCCTCTTTCTCTTTCTTCCAGTAAGTCACTCGTTCCTGCAGCTCCCCGAGAGCCCAGTGTCACCAGCCGGGCGCCAGGCTGCCTGGCCCAGCGTCAGGCAAGTGCCACTGCAGCGCTGCTGCTGCCTTCTGCAGAGCTGGCTGTCTCCACCCGCAGCAGCTCCCACCTCACACCCGCCAGGAGGATGCTCAGAGCTGTGCAGAGCCCGCAGCATAATCACTCAGCCATGCCACCTCCAGTCACCACCGCCGCCGCCGCCGCCGCCGCCACCACCACCACCACCGCAGCACACTCGCCCCCAGAAAAAGCAAAACCAAAAGTGTGCACCTCCCTGGGAAGCCCTTCCTCCTCCACTGTAGGCTGTAGAGGAAAACCAGGACTGTCCAGATCCTGGTTTTCAGCTAGGAGAGCCCCTCCCCACAGTCCAGAGTATCCCAACAGTGTTTCATAGCACCTAGTCTCCACTTCTGCACTTGGCTCAGAGATACACCAGGGATGCTCACTCTACAGATGTGGGTCATGGGCTTTGCCTTGCTCTCACCATGCATGTGGGACACCAATGGCCTCACAAGGATGTCCCTCCCATGCGTTGTCCTGGGGCAACTCAGAGCTGAGATATGGGACATGGGACGTGTCCTAGCACAAAGCAAACCTCACCAACTCTCTCCAAGGCCAGCTCTCAGCACTGGGCCGTGTCTGCCCACCTAGGCCAGCTTTTCTAGAGGAGGGTCTGCTGGGCTCTGCTCTGAAGTGGACCAGGTTCCCCAACTGTGCTTTTAGTAGCCACAGCAATGGCAGAGGCTGGATCCCAGATCAGCCCACAAGGTCAAAACTTGGTGAGACAAGATTAGGTTACCATGCCACCCAAGGTCTGCTCTCTGGCAGAGGCCAGGAGGTTTAGGGCAGCCTTTGTTCACCTGAGGCTCTGCTGGGGGATTCCCCACACCTGGCTGAGCCCTAGAGGCGTCTTCAAAGACAGAGGGACAGCTGTGTGGTCAGCCAGGTGCACAGGTACCAGGAGATAAGGGAGAGGCAGGAGCCCCGGGTCCATAAGGGAAGACAGGGATTGGTTTCCTGAGCTCGAGGTCTTCGGTGGAAGGGCAGTGTGCAGGCTTCAGTGTACTATGGGGAGGGACACTGAGTCAGGGAGGCCAGGCGAGCTGTCTAGAAAAGCAAAACCACACAGCGGTCACAGTTGCCGTCATCCCAGGGGCCGATGCTGGCAGATGCTCTTTTTAATAAGAGCCACTTAAGTGGCTTTAAAAGCTCCCGGGGCACATAGCACTCTGGAGCAGGAGGAAGGAGGATCGGGAGTTCAAGGTCAGCCTCAACCATGCAAGAAATCTAAGGCCAGCCTTGGGCTACAAGAGACCCTGATTTAAAAAAAAATTAAAATAAAAAATAATGATAACAAAAGCCATCGAGGGTGAACTCTTGTTCAGGAAGAGAAACAGGGGAGGATCCTGGGCAGAGTGAAACTCCAGCAACAGTGTGGGGAGGAGGGGGGGAGACAAGCAGGGTGAGGGTAAACGGGGGTGGAGACGGGCTTCCGTGGGATGGGCCAGGCTGGCCTTTTGTCCTAACCCAGGATTGGCCTGTATGAATACCAGCAATGCTCCCCACACAGGACAAGACTCACAGGATGTAAAGGAAATGAAAGTCACAATATTCCTGCACCACCCACTCAAACAACGTGAAGACCCCAGTGCATCAGCAATGCTTATGAAAAAGAGGCGGAGCAGCTGGCCTGCCTCAGGTCTGGGGAAAGGCTGAGCCTTCCCAGAGCCAGGTCGGCAGAAGCTGAGGTGGGAGAGGACTCTACGGAAGAGCAGGCCATTTACAGTGACTGCCACAAACTGTGCAAGCATTTGCAGTTTTGACCCGGCATCCATGTTTCTGTGGACTTTATCTGAAGGGAGAGTATGGAGATTATTCGTATGAACGGAGCCTTGGGAAAAGATGTTCACTGTAGTCTTATTTACCACAGTAAATCAGAGTATGCCATGCCTAACAAGAGGACCAGTCTAGCCCATCCCAGGTCCCACGTGAGGAGATGTGTGACACATGTTGACACATGCTTACACCCGAGTGAGCTCTGAGTGTCAGGCTATGGAAAAGAAGTGCGTCACAAGAGATCACACACAGCACGGCGCCATCAACATGAACTCTGTGTGGAAAGGGAAAGGCTTGCAGTGTGCTAAGCGTTCTGGGCACAGGAAGGGACGGCTAGAGGATCCGGGGCTCTTTCTGAGATGACTCAGCTCTCAGAAAGTGCAAGCCCTGGCCACAGGCCTCTTACCTCCAGCACGCGGCCCGTGATGTACTTCTCACAGCCATCGCAGCGGATGCCGAACTTGGTGTGGTAATCAGCCTCACAGTAGGGCAGTCCATCCCTGCAATGAGACAGGCAGTCAGGAGGGCATGGGGCCACCCACTTGGCCCCCACCATGAAACAAAACTCAGAAGAGGACTCTCTCTCAACATGGAGACAGGGCAGCTCCCTCCTACTCTGAGGGACAATTCCTGGACAGGCAGCATTCATGGACCACCCACTTCGCCACGGCGTCAGAACTGTGACGGGGTGAGTCCTGCCTTCTGCCTGTGTTTTCAAGTGTGACTGTGTACCCAGTGCTGCGGGTGGCATCAGGAGTCAGTGTAGAGGCAGACTGTTCCGGAAGCTGTGCTCAGGAGAGTGCCCAGCTCGGTTCCGTGTTAAACGGGCTAGCCCTCGGCCCAGCGTCATGGGAAGACAGTGCAGACAGGATATTCTCCCAGCTTACCTATCCCTTTTCCTGGGCCCTGTGAGCCGAGCAATAAATGAAGGGCCACAAAGGCCGGGAGAGAGGGCTGAGGGAAGGGAAGGCCCGGGGAGGCACGGAGGTTGCAGGCAGGACCTCCATCAAGTACGTTGCTTACCGTCACTGAACCTCAGCCCCTCCCACAGTAAGACAGGAGAGATGAGAGGGAGGTCTTCATAGGGAGGGTGGGGGACTGCCTTACGAAAGCACTCAGTGCCCAAGGCCATTGGTGTTGCTAGCTGTGGTGTCGCTAGCCACTGGCCACAGCTCGACAGGAGTTAGTGTGGAGGGGACAGGAGGGTGGACACCTGCCACTCTAAAGCATTCCCACTGGAGCTGCAGCTATTGTGAACCACAGCCATGACAGGCAGGCATACTCGGGCTGTTGGGGTTTAGACTGAGTGCCACGCTCCTTCCCTTAATACCTCACAAGGCCTCAGGATGAGTGCCCCAGGGCTGGGTGCCCCTCTGTGACTGTCCCCCACTGACCTCAGCTCCCAGAGGTGCCTCCCAGAAGGAGGGAGGATGCAGGCCTGGAGACCCCCCCAAGCCCATCTATCGACAGCAAACCCAGGAAGTTTTTAGGTTCCATCTCCATGGCAACACCAATGTGATCTCCCCCTCAGTTCTGGGATGGCTCTGGAGGCTGCTAAGTAACATGCTGGTGTGGGTGAGCCACCAACGCCCTGTGTGGGGTGGCACCTGATGGGGGGCGACACTGCCATTTTCTTCAGGGTCCTGCACACGAGGCTCTGTCCGCCTGAGTCACTCCCCACAGTATGAATGTGATGGAGGGTGGGGAACTCAGGCCTCACAGACTCATCCATCTGAGTGGAAGCCCACTTTGGCTTGGGGACATCGTTTTAGACAATGTTTCATTTTGTGATCAATGGGTCACATGGTATTCTATTCAGGAACACAGAGAGATCCCTGGTACTCTCTATTCAGTCCCCTGGGTGACAGGGTATACTGTCAACCTGGGTGCCAGCATGAGAATATTGGCCTCTAGGATCCTGTACATGCCCTCCTGGACATTTGTGTGTATGTATATGTGTATGCATGTATGGGTGTGCATGGATATGCATGCATGTGTGTATTGTGTGCACATGTGTATATGTATTGCATACATGTGTGTGTACATGCATGTGTGCATGCATATGTGTACACACACTCCACTCTATGCAATCTTACCAGGGGTCCTTTTTCACCTAATCAATTCCTACTTGGATTCCAATTTTGGAACATGGAGGAGGACATTCCTGTGCTAGGGGGCACTCTTTCAATCACCACCCACCTCACTTCACCTGCACTTCCTGCCTCACCTCCCTGATCCCCGGGTTAATATATACCCTAGCTCAAGACATGATCCCACAGTCTCTGGCAAATGCTGTCTCCTCCCCGGGCAGGCTCAACCCCTTAACCACATGCTGGGGGAACACTGAGCCGATGGGTAGGGGATATCCCAAAGCCCATCTCTGCAGATCAGAGCAGGCACCTGTAGGCTCCCATGCTCCCATGGGGACAGCCAGCCTCATGAGTCCTTGCAGCTAGCATCTATCTAGCTGGTATGTGCTCCACGGGGCATCCAGTGCCAGGAATGTGCAGGCACCAAGCAGGTGGCAACATCCTGGAACAGAGAGGCAGGTGTTCTATGAAGTCACAGCTGGCAGCCCCCATTCCCCTGCTTCTAGCCACAAGCCAGAGCTGGAGACTGCGACGCACTTCAGCAGGGCTGCTAGGAAGGGAGAGGAAGGCTGCGGGGACCAGAACAAGTCCTGGCCCTTGTTCTTGACCCAGCAGCAGGACTAGTCGGCCCACCAGGACCGGACCCCCTGCCCCACCTGCAGCGGTGGGCAAGGCCTTCCTGGGTTGGCTCTGTCTGCCACACTCACTTGCTGATGTACTCCGCGTTGAGGAGTTTCCCACAAGTCTTGCACTTGAAGCAGCCCAGGTGCCAGTGCTTGTCCAAAGCCACCAGGGCCTGGCCGTTCTTGATTTCTAAGCCGCAGCCCCCACAACCTGGAACAGAGAACACACAGAAGACACCTTCACTGTGGGCCTAGGGGCCTCCTGCTGCAGGGCCCAGCAACCCCACCAGGGGCACTCAATCCCTCAGACTCTCAGGCCCCACAGAATCACCCAGGGCATCCCTAGAGGACAGACACCGTGGTGTGCTAAAAGGACACTGTCTCACAGTTAAAGGGAGCCCTTGCACAGCTGGTCGTGAGGCTTGATCCTGTGTGTGAGGAGAATTAACATTATGCAGCCTGGGCTGGAGACTGGGAAAACCAAGTTGGAGATGAAGCCAGCCTTCTAGAAGACTGGATCCATCATGGTGCAGAACCATACACTCACACCAGGGTGTGCTGGGTCTAAGCTGGCCTGGGGTTGGGGGCGGCCTGCATGATCAGGTGCATTGGCAGTTCCTGGTACAGGAACTTCCCACTCTTTGCTGGCGGCAGAATGTTGAACTTACCCATAATATGGCATCTCACCAGAGGGACATGACCTCCCCGGAGAGATCTGAGCCCAGCCCTTCTTGCCATCCTACTCCTGGGCCATACAGTCCCACCGGCCTGGGTTCCCCTCCTGGAGAGGTGAGTCCCAGCATCCACCTCCACTCCCTGCTCCACATCTCACCTGCTCGGAGCCCCCTCCTGGGGATTCTCTTCGATCCACAGATCCTCAGCTCCTCCTCTGCTTGTGAGGCCCCTGCATTTGGGATTCCATTCCCCCTCTGCTCTCTGTTCTGAGCCCTAGTCAGCTGGGGCCTACCCCAGGCCCAGACATCTTCTTCTGCATCTACCCTGCCCATCCGTGCTTTCTCTCTCTGAACCCTGCCTCCACCCCTGCCATGAGGACCAGCATTCTTCATTGCAGGGCAGTATCCTGGTCTGAGGCCCTGATCAGGCTGCCAGATGCCTCTTTGCTCCCACCTGTGCCCACCCTGCCCCATGCTGCTGAGGGCCCTGGCCCTGCTTTGCTGAGCCAGCTGGTCCCTCCACACAGGGAACTGCTACATCAGGGTCCTTGTCACTCACTGTAGGGCCGTGTGGGCTCTCAGCAAAGTGCAACAGGCAGGGGGTGTCGGGTGAGCACACAGGGGTAACTGTGGGGACGTGTGCATCACGCTTGCATGTATCTGTGCAAGGATGTGTAGGTATTTTTGTTTTTTTTATTTATTATCATTTTTGGTTTTTTGAGACAGGCTTTCTCTGTGTAGCCCTGGCTGTCCTGGAACTCACTCTGTAGACCAGCCTGGCCTTGAACTCAGAGATCCACTTGCCTCTGCCCTCTGGGTGCTGGGATTAAAGATGTGTGCCACCCCCACCCGGCTTATGTATGGTATATTGTGTGCTGTGTTGCAGGCTGTGTGGGCACAACTGCCTCTTAGTTTCTAAGGCTGGGAACCAGGACGCCTGGGACACTGAAGTCTTGTCCCAGAAGAGGACAGCCTTGCACTTCTGTACACACCTCCCACGGACTTAATGCTCCTTGACCAGTGCTGTTTGAAGTACACAAGCACCAAGTGAACAGTCATCACACTGTATTCACTGGGAATAACAACAAGGAAGATGTCTGCACATGCTCAGTACAGACACAGTTTGGGGCTTTGCTTGTCGACAGGGTAGCCCACGCTGGAATCACACTCACTACGTAGCTCAAGATAACTTTGAACTCTTGATCTTCCTACCTCCAACCTGCAAGTGCTGGGATTATAGAGACACTCAACTGTGCAGCATTTTATATGGTGCTGGGCCACATTTGGTGAGCACCATGCCCGTGGCTCCCAGGCAGGGGTGTCTTGCTCCCAGAGGACTTTTTAACAAGATCTGGAGACCCTTTTGATGGCTCCAATGGGGGCAGGCCTCTGTGAATGCAATGTGGGATTGGGGGAGACGCTAAGCCTCCTGCCTAGCTCTGTATAGATGCCACCCCAGAGAAAAGTGGTCCCAAACACCCATAGTGCTGGTACTGAGCAGCTTCTCTGAGTAATGGCTGACCTGTGAGTGACACCAGACCAGACTGCTAGGAAGGCCAGAAAGTCACGCCTCCTGCAGAGGTCAAAGAGGCAGCCTCCAGGTGAGGCTCATGAGGCTCCTGAGGCCCCGGCAATAACTGCCTCCCACCTGCTACATGACTACAGGCAAGTCACTTGTGACTACCAAGGAAAGGGTGATGTTCTTGTGGGCTACTAATAGTTCTGACCTCATAGAGAGCAAACCCAAGCACAGGTCCCAGGCGTGAAGGCTGTACCTCATGAATGAGTAAAGGCAGGTACAGATGACATCTACCAGAGAGCCTGGCTCTGTCTAACAACTACTCCCGTGGCTGGAGCTGGGGCTGCTGCAGAGGTCCGAGGCATGTCTGCCACTCTCTTACCACCAGCCCACCTGGAACTCCAGAGTAGGGAGTGGAGGACTGTCTGGGTTCCTCTGCCTGGGCTCAGCAGGGGGATTCTGTGGCTCTGGGCCACTATGAAGTCGCTCTCAACAACCTCCCCCATCCCTGTCCCGGCAAGGGGCATAAGGAGTGTTGTCATGGGAACGCAGGGCTCACTGTCAATGCCTCCGGTGCCCTAGCAGCGCTGCATGGCTCTGCCAGTGGCAGCGCAGTACTGTGGCAGCTACGGCCTATCTGCCAGTCACAGGACATCCTTAGTGGTCCATGAGAGACCCACAGGGGTTCCCGGAGATGTCTGTCTCCTGCCCTGCACACTGCATATGGCTCTGCCATCAAGGTGGACCTGGTCTTGTGCCAGCACCAAAAGGGAAGGACAGAGAGGATACTGGGAAGGCTCCCTGGAGGAGGAGGCCTAGAGCTGGGTGGCAGCAGAAGACATGTGGAATGGAAAAGCCCAGGTGGCTGTGATGGGCATAGCCTGTGCAAAAGACTTAGTAGTGGGAACAGGGAGATTCCTCACTGGGTCCCCAGTGTTCAGTGCTCTGTCACTGTGCTGGTCCCACAATGTCAGGCTCGGTCACCCCAGCTTGCAGCTCAGCACCCACCCTTACAGAGAGGCACAGCCTCACTTACTCCGGAGGCCCTGGGCCAGGTGAGCACTGCTGCCCAGTGTCGTGGGCGGGGAACACTTCTGGCACATACACTCCTTCCCGTTGAAGGTCACGCGGTCCCCAGGAGGAAAGGGCAGCCTGAAATGAGAGGGGACATCCTGTCAGCCACCTCTGGCCCTTCTCTCCTGCTGTCACTCCAGGGCATGGCTCCCGACTCAGCAGACGGTCCTCCTTCTAGGGCACCAGGAACCTACACAGACTAGACTGGTCCCTGGTCCCAGGCTTGCTGGCTGGTCCTGCAACCTTTCTTGGCCCTTGGCTGACCCGCGTCCCCTGCAGCTCATGGATGCCTGCACTTGCTGCCTTGCCAGTGCTGTGGTCTGAAAGCTACCATGTCTTAACATGGTGCATCTCCCCAGGCAAGGGGCACTTTAGGGTGGAGTGGGAGTCCCTGACAGGTTCTAACATGCTGAGTCATACTCCAGCTGCGCAACTTGGAATACATTTCTCAGCCCCTCTGTGTTCTCGTTTCTCACCTGCCAGAGAAGATTGGCGACATGCGTCGCTGGCTTGCCATCCATTCAGACATCCCTTGTGGAACATGCTAGCCTAGACTCCAGGGTTGTGAACGCCCAGTGGCCATTCCCCTACAAGCTCATATGACCTAATGGAGACGCAGTCTAGAAAATGCACTCAGTATAATCAGTTCCATCACACCATGGAACACCTGGCCAGTGCAGAACATCCCTGTGTCTCTCTCCACTACCCCACTTCCCATACCCCATACAACAGAGCCCCGTGAGTGAGTATTTTGTTCAGTACCACACTGCCATGACCTGCCCACATTGCTGCTCCTCATGTCACCAGCTTGTTCTTTTTCAGGGCTGAGTATTACTCCATTGCATCTGTTAAAAGGCATCCATCGGGGTCGTTCCCACTTGGAATTAATGACACCTGCACCGTGGGACTTCCTTTCCCAAAGTTGAATTCCTGGTCACCTGCTGTGTGATTCTGTCTCCAAGGAAACTGTACCACTTCATGTCTCCTTGCTTCGTGGCCTTGCTAGAATAGCCCTTGCTATTATCCACTGTAGGCTGTATCTGTGCCAGCAGGTACAGCTGGCATTTCACAATTGTTTTGGTCCATGTTCCCAGTTGCTGACGGTGCAAATGTAAGTGTGTTTTTTGTGTCTTTTGATCATTTTGTACGTTCTGTGGTGAAGCATCTCTTTAACCCTTTTGTTCGTGTTGGGTGTTTCCTTTGGATCATAGTTCTCTACATATCTGGTCAGTATCGGTTACTTCCTTGTTGCTATGACAAAATGGCTGATGAGAAACATCTTAAGAGGAAAGGTTTTATCTCCTTCTGCTTTAGATTTTATGTTTTTGTCTGTTCTGACACAGAACTCCAGTCTATAGCCGAGGCTAGCCTCCTGTCTCAAGTTCCTCAGAGCTGGGATCCCATGCCCGGCTGCTTTGAGATTCTGTTGATATCTTTCAACGTTATTTCTCTCCAGCCTGCAAAACCATCACTCTGCCGCAGCGCAGGCCTGCTGGGGCCAAAGTCACTCAGCTCTTGGGTGTCCAATGAAGATTTTGTCTTCGTCTCTTTTTATGGTGCCTGTTTACTGATGCTCACAATTCTCATGCCTCGATGTCTAACCCAGGGAAGGTAGCGTACCCAGAGTTGTGAAAACATCACCATAATCGATTTCAGAACATTTCAATCACCATTTTAATGCCATTTTCATGAACGAGGTCAACTCTGGGTCAGGTTAATCATCCTGCAGAGTGGCCTTGGGCCTTTTTCAGAAGAAATTTTACTAAGTACAGCACTGTTTGGTGGATTTTATTTTCCTTTTGGTGCTTACAGATATCTTCTTACTGTTTCCCAGCATGCATAGCTCCTGGTGGAGGTCTGAGCTCATCCAAGCTCCTCCACAGACATGGTATTTTTTCCGGGGGGGGGGGGGGGACGGGACGACGGGTTCTGTTGTGATAGCTGTATTTTTCCTGATGTGTGTGTGTGTTGCAAATCTTTAGCAGTGTGGCTGGGAACGTGTCAGTGAGTTGGTGGGGCAGGGCTCTTCCTTTTAAAGCATTTCACTTGGGCATTTGCTGCCATGGAGTGAAGGCCTCTTGAGGGTGACATGGCTAGGTGTTTGGCTTGATACTCACAGCGCCCATCCTCTCCCCTTGTCTCACACATCCTGCAAGTACCACCTTTCCATTCATCATTTCACCCTGGCCAGGAAATACCTCATGCTCTTCTCCACGGCCCCCCAGAGTCAGCCTCCAGCAGGAAGCAGGAGCATGGCCTGTGCTTTGCTGCACCTGAACCTGGGCCCCAGATCCAGTGTGTGCTTGCCGGAGGCCAACTGTGTGCGGTGTCTAGTCTGGCTGTGTACAGTGGCAGAGCCCCACCCCATCCTACAACCTGGACAATGCTGTCTGTTGTAACTTGTACTTCGGTAGGCTGCCCAAGGTGAGCCCTCAGACCAGCTGCTGGCTGGACCCACCTCTTAAGGATGCCACATGGAAATCATGAAGGTATTTCTGGAGACCTCTCACCCAGCCGCACTAGAGAGCACATAGCAACTCTTCCACGGGAAATGTCCCCCACCAAGCTTCCTCCCCTTGATGTCTCCTGGTCAAAGGCTCCATTCTGGCCTTGGGTACATGCTGTGACCATAGTCGGCTGCTTGGAAAGGATGTAGGAAATACCACACAAGCTGGACACCATGACACTGGGAACTAACTAAGCACACTCTGCTCTTCACTCTGACCTGTGTTTGCTGGCCAGGGGCCTTTCCTGAGGACAGGGGAGGGATGCACAGGGACCCCAGGAAGGCTGCCATTGGTCAGAAGGCATATGCGACCATAAGGCCTTGCTGCCAGGGTGGCATCCAGACTTTTCATTGGGAGCTCACTTGCTCTATGCCAGGCACCAGGGACCAGAACCAGACCTCCCGGTCCCCACCCTCTCCCTGCCACCTGTGACAAGATTGTACCATGGTGCTGGGCAGGCACATCTGTGAACCAGGATGGGTCAGGATGCAAAGAGGCAGGACAGAGGGAGAGAGGGAAGGAGGGAGGGAGGGAGAAGAGACCTACTGGTTGGGAGTGGAACCAGGGCTGAGGGTAGATGGGCAAGGAGGAGGGGGCAGAGGCCAGCAGGGCAGAGGCTGGGCCACCCACCTGCAGACAGCACACACGAAGCAGTCAGGGTGGTAGGTCTTGCCAAGCGCTGACACCACTTCCCCCTCAATGAAGCGGTCACAGCTGAAGCAGCGTGTGCCATAGAGCCGCTGGTAGTCACGTGTGCAGATATGTTCACCCTGTCGGACGAAGAAGCCGCCCTCGGCCAGGTCACAGCCACACGCTGGGGGGGAGGGGGGAGAGCGAATGCCGGGTTAGGGGACTGACCAACTCACGCCTCAGGGCCAGCAGATCTGACCCCAGCCTGCCTGATACAAGTCCCGACAAATCCAAGGGCCTAGGGGTTCCCAGGATGGGGCTCCAGGGACAGACACGAGCTTCTCGGCTAGCCTAGAGTCATGTATTTTTCTTGTGGGAGCTTCCAGAAAGAGCATTGAGGCTCTTCGGCTTCTGAGAACCTGTGAGGCCCTTCGAGCCATTCCAGTGCTGGATGAACAGGTGAGCAGGTGTGTGTGTGTGTGTGTGTGTGAGAGAGAGAGAGAGAGAGAGAGAGAGAGAGAGAGAGAGAGAGAGAGAGAGAGAGAGAGAGAGAGAGAGAGAGAGACTGACTACAGGACTACACAGCTTTACACTCTCAGCTCTGCTCTGGGCTGAAGGTACAATAGAGAACAAGTGAACCATACGTGGTCCCCTAGTCCACAGAGAAACTTCCCAGGGCCTCCCTCTTTCATCTGGTTCCCACAGTTCTCAACCCCCGACCCCTGTAGCACAACAAGGCCAGACCCAGAGCTGAACCCACAGGCTCACTGTGACCCTTCTCCTAACACACAGCTCCAGGGAGCCGAGACTGCTGAGCACAGTGGAGGAGCAGGGGACTTGCAGGCCGTGGCCTGAAGTATCCACTCTGGGCCTGCTGGTCACCAACAGCTGGCAGGCCCCAAGTCAACTTCTGGGGACATAGTGTGCTCCTCCCTCATACTCTCCAGCCCCAGAAGCACAGGCGAGTGAGCCATTCAGTGCCTCAGATGGAACGGTCTAGAAGTTTCCATAACAATGCTGTTTGCAGAGATATGGCTGCTGGTTCCAAAACGAGAGGGGCCTTTTTTGTATGTGTCATGTGCATGCACAGAGGAATGTCAAGGTCAAAGCTAGACCGTGACATTCCTCAGCCTGTGGCTCCTGCTGCCATCACTTCCACCAAAGGTTAGACGCCAGCCTGGAGCCATGCTGGATTCCTTCTCCACACCCAGTCTGGGAATGAAACCCAAGGTTTAATCTTGTCCCACTATAGATCAAACAAATGTTCTTCTGCAAGAACAGGCCATGGGCTGACAGATAGGCCCAGGATTACACTACAGTGCCTTGGAGACAAGACGGTCACAAGTACTCAGGATACTGACTCTGGGTTGTGTCTGCTTGTCACAGCTGTGACAACAGTGGTCAGTCCTTAAAGGACGAATGTGTGCGGGGGGCAGGGGGCAGAGACATAGAATTGAGTGAGCCACACTGTAACATAGGGAGAGGGACCCAGACAGCCTCACACCCTGAGAGACTCCCCCAGCTCCTGGCCCCATTGCCTCAGCTGCCTGCTGGTTTCTGGCTGCTTTGAGGATTCCAAGGTCACCCCAAGGCAGTGACATCCCAGACCTCTGCTCCTAAAAATAAAAAGTCCAAGTTCACCAGTAACTCAAGTCCCTCATCGAGACAATGTGCCTCTATCACATTACAGTTTGAAAAGGATCAAGTTAGCAGAGGCCTGGAGGGTGTGGGGAGGTGCTCATCTTTGAGGAAGACAAGGGTTGGCAGCAGCTGATGAGAAGGCAGGGTTAGGGTCACTTCTTGGAATTCTTTCGTGTGTGTGTGTGTGTGTGTGTGTGTGTGTGTGTGTGTGTGTGTGTGTGTGTAATTTGTATGTGTTCTTGTGTGTATGTGGAGGCCGGAGGGCAACACCAGATATCTTCCTCAGTCATTCTCCACATTGGTTTTTGAGACAGGGTCTCTCGGATTCCGCTGTGCTGGCTACCTAGTGAACTCCAGAGATCCTCCTATCTCTGCCTACCCACCAGCACCTGGTGAAGCAGATGCGCATGCACACCTAGCTTTTTCTGTAGGTTTCTAGGGTTCTGCGTCCAGGCTGCAGAGAGCGGCTGCTGTTCTCTGTAGGAAAGTCCCCCAGAGCTGAAGTGTCCTTTCCTCTGCGGATGGGTGGTTTGGGGTTGTGTGAGATGTTGGAACAGGCTGACCCTCCAACTCCCAACTCATGCTCACTCTGTGGAGCCCAAGGCACAGGTTTTCCTGGCTATGCTGGGAATGAGGTGCCCAGCACATCTTTTTTTTTTTTTTTTTTTTTTTCTCAAGCAGCCCTGTCACCACCCTGGGATGGCTATCACAGAGGATTCTGGTTCTTTTCTCATGTGTGGCAGAGGGAGGGGCTGGAAAGATAGGGTGTCCTTGTGAGAATGCATCAGGGCCAAGGTGACTGGGATGCCTAGGGCCCCCCTCAGTCCTGGTGGCTCTGGCGACATCACTGAGAGCCAGCTGCTCATGTCCTAGGATAAGGCCTCTAAAGGCTGGTGTCTGTTTCTGCTGAAGGCAGATCCCTCAGGATGAGACCCAGTAAGAGCTAGCTCAGGGGCTGGAGAGATGGCTCGGAGGTTAAGAGCACTGACTGCTCTTCCAGAGGTCCTGAGTTCAATTCCCAGCACCCACATGGTGGCTCACAACCATCTGTAATGAGATCTGGTGCCCTCTTCTGTGTACAAAATAAATAAATAAATCTTAAAAAAAGAGAGAGAGCTAGCTCAGGCTGTCCCTGTCACTACCCCACAGCCCCACAGGCCGTGTTTCTCCTGTGGAGGCTGACCATCCAGAGCTGACAGCACCAGGGGTGTTTGGGGGTAGCCCCTTCTGCAGAAAAGTCTCTTTCCAAGACTTTCCACACTGTAGCTGAGCCCGAGGACCAGAGTGGAGGAGACAGAGTTCCACAAACAGAAGCCAGGAGCCTCTAGAGGTTGAGGGACCACAGAAGAACCTGGAATCAAACCCCCTAGATGCTCCTAGTTCCACCTCCCCTCTCTGAAGCCAGTCACCAGCCCCCCACCACACACACACACACACACACACACACACACACACACACACACACAGCTGACTTGGTAGGGTCATCTCCCATCTAAGGCAGCCTTGTCCTTGCCTGGCGAATTTCTATCTTCAAATTACAGCCAGACGCACCTCCTCTGTGGATTTCTTTCTAGAAGCCTTGGACCCTCCCTACGGACCTCCATGTGCCAAGGATTTGGCTCCTACTCTTTTTACCCAAACAATAAACTTAACATTCCCTCCCCTCACTGAGGGTCACCGTGGTGAAGGCAGGGCCAATCTCCAGACAGCCCGGGAGAACACCACTCTCAAGCCAGGGGGCATGTGCAGAGGGCTTGCCCACACTGCAGAGAAGCATCTGTGGACTCCAAAACATTATCCCTTTAACACTGATGGCTCTGTGAGTCTACACACCACGTCCAGTGGGTGGGTCCTACCTATGAGTACTTTTTCTCACATTTCTGGGCTGTTGGGTGGAGGTGTGCTTTGTCCCCGGCATGCACATGGGATTCAGGGCAGAGGAGGAGAAGGCTCCAAACCCAGCCATGTTCACTGGAGAGGCTGCACACACAGCTTCAGGCCCTCTTCTCATCTTCTTGGTATTAAGATTCCCGTGTTTTTTTAAAGCTACTTTTTATAAGCAAAGGAAAATGAATGATTTCATTTAGAATGTTTTCAGGGCCACTGCAGGAGAGATGCAGCATCTGGTGCACCAAGCCCCCAGAACACCTCTGGCTACTGATTTGCACAGCCAGCAAAGGCCACTGACACCCTGTGCTGTGCCGCTGTGGCTCCAGGATTGGCATCTCTGATTCTGGACTAGACGCATGCATCCGCCGCTGCGGACCCAGAGTCTCCCTATCTCCCTGAGAGGATTCCTTTGTCACACGGGATGGTATTCTGGAAAGACAGAGACTCAGAACTCTATGGACACTCAGAAGTGACCAGAGAGCTTTCTAGACCCACAAAGAATGAGAAGGGTGGCTAGGAAGCCCAGTCCGGGACACTCTCTGGTCAAGCACGAGGCCAAGCACACGCTTACCTTTGCACACGAAGCACCTGATGTGGAAGTACTTGTTCTGCACACGCAGCACCTCACCCTTGCACACATTCCCACAGGTACTGCACAGGATCGCAGTGCTAGCTGGCTTCTCCAGGGGAGCGTGAGCAGCCTGGGGCTCCGACACTGGGGAGAAAGGAGCCAGGTTAAAGTGAGGGACACTCGGCACAGGGAGAGCAAGCAGGAGGCCTCCCAGCACCCCCCCACCCACAGCACTGGTCCCACGCAGCATGAGGTGACGGGCCATCCCCTCCTTCCATCTGGGTTAAGTAGCACTCAGGTGACAGTTCTGAGGGCCAAGACCGTTTGGTAAAGCCATTGCGGGCTCTGTTTGTGGCTGCTCTACTCAGCTGTCTTATCCGTATCCTCTGCACACTTATCTATGCTGTCCCAACATATCTCTGTGCGCTGCTGGGGTAGCAGGGCCACCACTGTCCCTCTTGAAGAACAACTAACCCATGTTGCATCCATCCAATGCAACGTTGCCACCCAGAGCCTCATAGGGACATCGCTTCCAGAAAGCTCAGTAGTCCTGCAGCCCTGGGACCCTCAGACTCTTCTTCAGCTACAGCCCTCTGAGAACTGGTTCCATATTTCTTTTGGGTCCCCAAACACCAGACTAAACACGGTGAGTGACCCCCAAGAATCACCCACAGCCAAGCAGGCAATTCAAAGAGGCATTGGAGACCACAAGTTCAAAGGTCAGGTTTGTTTGTGGTCTCACGACCAGGCATGACCATGCACCAGGCACAACCCCGTGGTCTACTAAAGCACCTGCAGATGCCAGCACATGGCATGCTGGGCCATGGTATGGAAGCCTGGGGTCTGCCCCTCAACAGCCCTGTAGCAGGGAAGCATCCAGGAGACTCTGAAGTTTTTAGGCTGAAGCAAAAATGGGTTTACTGGAGGAACTAAAGAGTCCCAGGTCCCAGGTCACCCTACAGGAATCATGTGGGTCTGTGGCCAGAGGGAAGGGATTACCAGGCCCTTGTCCTCAGAGGCCACACACCCAGCTGATGCACAGATTCTGCCACTCCAGCATTGTACCCAGATGTATATTGGGACATTATGGCCATGTGTGGGACTTGGACTCTCCTAAGCACAGACAAGGGTTGTAGAGGCAAAGGAGAGGTCATTGGCTGTCCAGCATGGCCCATGTCATCCAAGGACATTTCCTGGCTAGTCGGTGGAGACATGATTAAGAGAGAGGTCAGAGAGGCACAGTATAGCTAGTCTCAACAAGGAAGGACCATGAGCCACGAGAACTGGCATCTCCAGAAGCCAGCAAAGGGAAGGGGAGGGTTCCATCCGCAGCTACAGAAGGAACAGCCATAGTTTTAACTTCAGCCCAGCACAACCTGCTCAGCCTCGGCTGTCTAGTGCTGCTCCCCTTCATCACCGCAGCCACAGGGGACACACACACACACACACACACACACAGTGGTAGTGATGGAGGGGCAGAGTGGAGCACACTGGCCCTCATAGTGGGCAGGACCTACCACTTGCAACTGCAGCCCACGAGATAATCTCAGCCAACCACTGTCTGAACCATCATGCTGAGAATGAATACACAGCCATGCCCAGGGACTGGAGATGCAGGGTGGGGGACCCACGGCCTACAGCCACAGGCCAGAGAACCCCAGCTCCATCCACCACCACACAACCCTGTGCCCCAGCCAGCTGTGCAGAAGGCAGGTGTTATCTCCAGGAACAGCCTGGGAGCTAAACCACACCTTTACAGCAGGATCCAACAAGGCCAAAACGTGATTGCTCACGCACAGCTGCTGCCTGACCTTTGCCTCTGCCTCCCACCTAGGACCAGCCAGAGAGAAAAAAACCTGCCTCTAACCTGTCACTCAAACATCTGCCTCCAGTTGGCGCTTCGGCTTACCCAGGCTGATAGCCTCCCTGGGATTCTCTCCCTCTTTCCTTTTCCGCGGGGCTCTTCCCCGCTCTGTGACTCATGCCACTCTGATGTCACCGCAGTGACAGTGGCGGCCCCTCAGCAGCAGCGTGGTGCTGTCCACAGCCCTTGCTGTCACATGCAGCCAGTCTCTCTTGATCCCCACAACCTCCCAGCACCTTGACCTGGCCGCGGTGGGACTCTATCACACTTGCTCCCTAGGGTCCCTTCACTACTGAACTGGACCAGGAATGCCCGTCCATACTGCAGAATGCTGGTGGGGGGCCAGAGAGCCAGGGCCTCTGGCTCAGCTGGACCTTGGGAGCCTCAGTGTGGCCAGGCCTTTCAGCTAGGGATAAGAAGCTGAACTGGAGTCTGTCAGTGCTCACAGCTGTGCATGGCTGGGCCACAGGGAGTCTTTGTAGGTGACGTCCTTGTGAGTCACCCTGGTCCTGTGTGGCTCAGAGATACAGGGTGGGGTGGCTCTCCAGAACTTTTATGTCCACTCAGTTTGGGATACAAAGGACAATGGGCAGCATCTTCGCCTGGCCAGACAAGGCAGAGATTATATGGCCTGAATCTGGCTCAAGGCCAGAGTGAGCAAGAAGTCATTTTCAGATTTGGGGGCCCCGTGGGCTGTGGGGTGAGCTGGCTTGGGATACAGTCTTGGCGCTGCCTCTTGTGGGGTTGTGACTTTGAAAGAGTTCCTGTCCACCCCACTCCACCCCCCACCCCCACCCCCCGCCTTCTATCTGCCTTTCCATCTGTCCTGCATAATCCACCCACCCTCTGACTTCGATCTGTCCTTCCATCTGTCCTTTCCATCCACCCACCCTCTGCTCACATCCCCTGGTCCTGGGGGAAACCAGGATCAAGGGCAAAAGGATTTGCTTAGCAACCAGCCCAGCAAACACTGAAGAGTTCCACAACAATGACCACCTCGGTTTCGGGAATATGGGGGCGCTGGGTGTAGCCGGGTAGCACAGCACTTGCCTAGCATGCAAAGGCCCTGAGTTTCATCCCCAGCACCAGTTCCCAAGTTACTGGAAACGCAGCTGGTTTGAGGGAAGAGCTATATTAAGAGTGTGGATTTGCTGGCCAGATCCCACTCTGCCCACTAAAGCTGCCTGGAGCTGTGGGTCTGGTAGCGGTGCTGCCCTCTGGTGGTCAGAGGAAGAGCTGAGCCATAAATGGGCCTCCCAAGAGAGGGATGCCAGGAAAACCCTGCTAGCTTCCCCTCTAGGCTGGTAAAGTGGTTGCAGATTTCACATGTGCACCTTTTGCCCCTAGTGGGATTCAGTCCTAGAGTCTGAGGCGTTTGTGGGATAGCAAGGCCAAGTGTACCCATGGAGAGGTAATAGCAAGCCTGCCCAGCCTGCTTGCTTCTCCCCCCCCCCCCCCCGTTCCTGTCAGTGCTTCCCAGGGGGGACTGCGCTTCTCACAGCAGCAGGTGGAATCATGCCATCTCCAGCTACTTGAGATTCTGAGACAAGACAGAGTCAGGCAGGCAGGAGAGTGTTGGCTAAGCCGAGTCCCCAACTGTCCTACACTGCATTGGGCATCTATGGGTGGGGGGACAGGGAGCTGAATGCTGGCAGAGGAGGAGTACTCCGTATTCAGGGGTTTGGTGTGGTTCATCCAGTGACCCCGCTTCCCTAAAACCACTCCAAATATAGAAATGCCCAAAGCAAGGCTGAACAAGCTGTCCTTGAAGGTCAAAGACAGTCTGGCAGCCAGGGGCACACAACTGCTAAGAAAAAGCAATCTTTCCAACTAATAAATTACCCAAACAAAGCCGACAGAGACCCAGGCGCCTCTGAGGCAGACATCTCCTGTTCTCCTTGCTTGGCTTGGGCGGGGCGGGGCACAGACTCCCCCTTCCCCGGCTCCAGACACTGTGAAATAAGTCACCAGGGAACACAACAGTGTAACTCGCTGCCTTCTTTTCAACATCCTGCTTAGCTTCAGACCTACTGGGTGCAAAGGCATCTGTTGAGCCCTCCTGACACCCCTGTGAAGCCAGCATGGTGCTTACCTCACAGGGGGGAACTTGAAGCCAAAAGTGGCTAAATGAGCCAAGGCCAGTCATGCCAAGGCTTGGAAACACCAATCAGGAGCGGGGCAGGGGAGCCTGTCTGCACAGTGCCATCCTGAGGCTCATACGAGGGCCCATGATCCAGGGGACCCAGGATTTTTTTTATTTTTTTAATGTTTTTGTTGAGTCCAAATCATGCCATAGTTGCTTATCCCGGTGACTTTAGCTGGGGACGTGCCTGGGATCTGACTATGTCTGTCCCGTCAGAGGGCCCCTCTCTGGGCTGCATTGGGAGAGAAGACATCACATAAGACCTGGAAACCCACATCCTGCTCCACCAGGGCCTGATTTGGGAAAAAGGGGCTTCACAGGACTGAAGGCTGCTCCCAGGAGGCTGTTCTAGGGCCTGGGGTTGGCAGGGTCCAGGAGTGGGACCCACAGGCTACTTGGTCTGAGGTGAAGCACCCACTGCATCTTCCAGAAGGGCAGCTGACTAGGCATCCGCACTCACGGCTTCATCAGATGCCAGATTCATTTCTAGGCGTCTATGCTCACTTTTCAGTGCCTGTCAATCTCCAGTGTCCCCTGCCACCCACAGCTCTACTTTACAGGGTCACAGCTGGTGGTTTCTTCTGAGCTTTCTTTTCATTCCTGAATGCAGGCTCCTTGGAGCCTGGGCTGAAGGCCTTTCAGTCTCCACCACCTCCTTAAGAGCAAACTCCTGTGTCCCTGCCTCCAGAAAGTCCTCCAGGATTTCCTCCAGGCTGACAGGCCTTCACATCTGACTGCATGTGGCAGGCACCCGGGCATGGCGCCTGCGCCTGCATACTAGAGGGTCACTGCCATCTGTCTGTCAACTGCCCCAGACAAGGAAGGCCTACAGGTGACAATGCCTCTTAGCACTCATTGGTGGCAAGCCGAGTGAGAGTTATCACAGCCTCTGAGGCCCTGACTCAAAGCCTGTCATGATGGACTTGAGGGATTGAGAGGAGGCAGAAGTCTTTTGTATGCCTCCAGGAGGGGCTTGGAGAAACTCTTGGGCGTAGTAGGTGACTTCACATTAAGCAGAACTGGATGCTGATCCCTGAAGAGGGACATTAAGCAACGGAGGGACATTAAACACATGTCACCAAGGGAAAGCAGCCAATCTGGAAATGCTGCAGCCCATGATTTCCACTATGGCTTTCTGGAAAAGGCAAACCTGGTGACAGCTGCTGAGTGGCTGCTGGGTGAGATGGTGCACGACGCCTCTAATGCAAGCACTTGAGGCACACGCAAGGCGATCTCCGTGAGTTCAAGATCAACCTGGTCTGTATATAGCCAGTTTAGGGTTGAGAGAGAGGAATGAACTGGGGAACTCTGAGAGTCCTCTGATGACACTGGAATGGTGGAGGCTCTCTTTGCATCTGTCCAAACCCACAGAGCCTACAAAACTAGCGTGGACCCTGATGCAGCCATGGACTTGTTCATGGTGCCCGTCAATGCTGTCCCAGCAAACCTAATGTGCACATTACAGCATTGCAAGATGTGACAATGGGAAAAAGCCATGCTGCGAACCCTGCCCTTTCTGTCAGTCAAAAGAAACCGCTACACCCAATACCTAAACACAAATGTGCAGGATAATTTCTAAATCGGCTCTAATAGGTGGTTAACAATCTCTTACTGTGATAATAACAGAAAGCGTCAACTCAAGTGGTAGGGATCAGTCACACCAGGCTGTGACTACTTATACTTAAGCCCTGTGACAATGAGCCCTCAGCACCAGGGAGCCTTGGTGGGGTAAAGAAAACAGGTCTCAGGGACCATCGACATTAACGCCATGTGTGGGGACAGCAACCATAGGAATTCACTGCAATCCACACCTCTTGTCCCCGCAGCTGGACTCAGGCTGGGCACCTGCCTCAGAGCCTGGAGGACCCAAGACGGAGCCACTACAGGGCTGGCTGCATGATATTGGAGAAACCGCCAGGCTCTCAAAGCTTGTTTTTACACCTTCAAATTGGAGCTAGTCTAAGGAGTTCTGAAGGTCCCACCGACTTAGAGAAGGACCCTGTGTTGCCTGACAGGGGTGGCAGCTGGGAACAGAGCTCCCTTCTGGGCTCAGAGGCCAGAGTTGCCATAGGCTGGGTCGGGGAGGGGCTATAGAAAGAGGAAAACCATCTCCCAAGGGACTGCAACGTCTGCAGCAGGGCCCACACACATTCCTTAAAAGGCTAGAGTGAACATTCTAGGTTCTGAAAGCCCTGAAGTCCCTTATCGTCGAACCTGGAGGTGGCACCATGGGTCACATGTGTGTATGTTTACTCCAGCCCCTCCACCATGATCCCAGCCAAGCAGGGCTGGTGTCTAAAAGCTCCGCCTCGCCATCCCCGTTCCAGAGTCCTCGGCCCATCCTTCCATGATCTAAGTCATTGGGAACTCAACAAAGAACTGTCGACTTCCCTCAGTAAGTCAGGACCGCAGGGCCAGTGCTGTGACCCTAAGGACATCAGCAGCACCTGCCTCTTCCTCCCTTCAGTCCCCTGACCCTATCCTGTGCAATGAACTACACTGGGCCTTGGAAGACCACAGTGAGCAAGACCAAAGGTCCTGGCCCTGGACATGCTCCAATGTGGACCCCACCTCACCAGAAATGGCCAAACACCTCATACAGAAAAGGAGGTGGAGGCTGGGGGTGGTCCCAGCTAGGAGAAAGACTCAGTGTGGGTCCGATGCTGGTCTGGAAATTACTAGCAGAGACAGACATTCCAGCCTAACACCACATCCGCACGTGGCGGGAGGGGACCACATCCGGCGCATGAGCTGTGGGGCAATTAACCTGCTGTCTCACCGCCTGGATGGCCATGCTGAAATCCCTGAGCCTTTCAAATGATCTATTCCCCCTCATGGCCTGACCCCCATACTTTGTTCCATCCTCGTCTCAGCACCAGTGGTCCCTGAACCCCTGAACAGGGGCTGTGACCTGGCCGGAGGCCAGAAGCCCGTGTTGATTATATTTTCTATTTCCCAGGGTAGGAAGAGGGGTAGATGAGGTGGGTGAGCCCAGGCGAGGGTTCTTCATGGCTGTCACACTCTAGCAGCCAAGGTAGCTTTGGAGAGCCTTCCAGCTGCTGTGTGTATTACACCAACAGCTGGTACAGGGTTTCTGAATTTTCTGTGTTCTAAAGATGTGAAGCAAGTTTTTGGTGACCAGGAATTTCCTTGGTCCCATGGCTCTGGTTGATCCTGAGAGTGATGGGATGTCCATCTTCCCCTTTCGGATAGATGGTTCTGAGACAATGACCAGGGAGGACACTCTAGGTGGACAGTAAACGCAGCAGCATGGTGAACCTGCAGTGGGTAGAAAGGCCTCTGAAAGTGACGTGGGCCGGAGGCTCCGGAGCTGGGCAGCACCTCCTGGAACAGAAGCAAGTACACTTTCCATGCTGGTCTGGACCACTGCATGGCCCTGTGGGTGGCTGTCCTCAACTGTCCTGTCTGGGCCCACCCCACTTCTGCCACCATACCCATGTCCTTCCAGGGGCTTGTGATGCCAACCAGTGTCCCAGGGCCTTGGGGACTCTGAAGGAGGCTTGGACACAGCCAAATCCATGACAACCTGCAGAAGGCAGCTTAATCTGTGTTGCAGGACATGAACAGCACGCCGCCATTGTGTGTGGATGCTCAGGGATGGGGTAAGGAGTGTGCAAGGTCTCTGGCAATTGTAACAAATCCCCCAGGTTGTAGGGGCCAGAGGAAGCCCTGAGCATGGGAAGTCCTGAGTGAATCTGTATTGTTAACATAGGCACAGCCATGCCAGAGAAAAAGCCTCAGCCCCGGGGAATACGGCAGAACTTTCCCCTCCTGGTCCAAGTGAAAATGTCGATAGCGTGTGCAGAAAATGTCCACCATAGCTTTCTATCCCCCAGATACTTACAGCCTGGAAACTGCTCCCTACAGAGACTCCTCCTTTGAGATTAGCTGAAGCCTCTGCCTCCTGGTTCATCCATGCATAATAACCCTGCCTCTCCAACTCTACGTAATAAACATGCTGAGCTTCTGGGGAGCTGAGATTTCTCCATGAGAAAGCTCAGCCCACTTGAACCCAGCATTTCTGTCTGTCCATGTGTCTGTCTTTTCTTCAAATCAAGTCACTGGGAACTGTGCCAGGATTCTGTACCAGGGGCATCTGTGGCTGGATGTGTCCCTAAGACACATGATGGGCAAACACAAGACCTAGGTGCTGCTTCACTGAAAAGGGTTTGGGCTCCCCAGAAGATTTAGGGTACTGGATTCATACCCTGCGGCTTCCTTGCCCTAATGAAATAATTCCTAGAAGTCAGTAGAGCTCCAATAGCTGTCTTCCAGCCACGCACAGCTGGGTTCCATAACAACAATGCCCAGGGTCCACACAGCATCGTTACAGTCCTCCAACCATGGTATCCCCATCCCTTGTCCACAGCAGCCGCACTCAGGCCAGCCCCCTGCAGCAGATCCTCCCACCTTCACACACCATGGAGCTACACACAAATGATCCCATGCACCCACTGTCTCCACCCACTCAGTCTCCCCCAAGAGCCCTATTGCAGATGCCCTTCCCAGCCGCCCACACCCAGATCTCAGCCTCCAGCCTCCAGGACTACGGGGCCGCACACCAGTGTTTCCTGAGTCACCCTGTCTGTAGCACCTTGTGGCAGAGCCACAGGAATCATACACACCACCTGTGGGATGGGCAACATTGGAAGTAGCAGAGCCAAAAGCACCCTTGTGACCCACCCACTGTCACTCATGGGAATGTCCACATGATGTTGGCTACACAGCGCTGGCCCATGATAGGGGTTGATGGGGAGGGAGGGAGGAGATAATGGAGACTGTCTTTTCCAGAGGCAAGATCTGGGAAGAACACAGCTGAGAGGCAGCCTCAGATGCTCCAGCTGACCATGGCTTCCAGTGAACACTGGCTTCAATAAGGCCTGACTCTTGCAGCCTGAAGCAGTTTGATCAACATTGCCAGCCACCCTTATCCCTGCAGGAGGGCATTTCATCGCCAGACGAATCAGCCTTTCAGGACCAAGGGCACCTGCTCTTACGGTAGCATGCAGACTGTCAGGGACATATGGGCATCTGCCCCCACCCAGCTCATCAGTGTCCAAGCCATGCAGAAAGTCTGTGGTGGCTTCTGCCCAGTGTGTCCCATTGTCACACCACCTTGTGCTGCAGCAGCAGCAGCAGCAGCAGATGCCCACAGATGCTCCTCAAATCTAATAGGAAACAGGAAGTGCCTCTGGGGCAATCAATCATCTCCTAACAGCCAGGCCCAGTCCTGGGTCATTCCACCACAACCTAGCCCAGGGCTGCCGACATCTGATTAAACCAGCTCTGTTTCCCCAGATGGGCTTATTCTAGAGTGGGACCTGCCAACAGGTATATCCTGGCTATAATTCCATTGCCCCCAACTCCCCACTAGGCCTCTGTAGATGGGTGACTAGCGGACACCACCCAGCCTGGTGGGGATAGTAGAACAACTGTAAGCCTTCATGCAGTCCAAAGGGTCCTGGAAGCCTTGACTTTGAGTCCAACACAAAGTGATGAGGGCATAAGGGGCCCCAACCCAGGGTGTACCTGAATCCATAGCACTAAAATCATCAGCTCAGGGTTAGAGAGGTAACTCAGTTGATTGAGCGCTCCGCTAATATGCATGAATCCCTGGGTACGACCCCCAGCACTGCATAAATCGGGTGTGGTGCATGCACCTGTAAATCCTCGCACTCAGGAGGATCAGGAGTTCTAGGTCACCTTCTGATACATGGCAAGTTTGAGGCCAGCCTGGTCTACATGAGAACTGGTGTGTAAACAAATAAATGCACTGGATTGGAGCAAAGTGGTGCAGGCTCGTTCAGGTCATGTGATGACACCCCAGTTTCCAAATGTGCCTGCTAGGTGTGAGCACTCAGTTGGCATTCAACTTGGCTTGCCACCAACTAGCAGTGTTAAGAGGCATTGTCACCTATAGGTCATCTAAGGGATATAATGCTCAGAGGGGTTCTGCAACCCAGCAAGGCCATACAGCATAAGACCAGCCGGCAGGGGTGGGCCTTGGTGCCTCCCTGAAGGAGCTGATGCCCTGCTCCTCTGGCTCCTTCCCCTCGACTTCTTGGCTCTTCTCATGTCCTCCTCAGTGGGTCCAAGGAAGGCTGGTGTTGGGAAGGCATTTCCTGAACAACTAATTAAAGCTGAGATCGGAACTGCTGGCTGGGAACCTAAAAAGCTGACCCATCACTGGGCTGAGGTTGTGACAGGCCATGCCTAAGAAGCAGGCTTCCGGGCAACTTGCTCGTGCCAGCAGGGTCCAGTCACAGCGCACGGGGCTGATAAAGGGTGGACAGGCTGCGCCAACACTCCATCAGAGTCTGCCAGCCTGACCAGTCCTGGCCAGGCCAGTTTCCGGAGACATAGAGACAAAAATACCTTGTAATTACATGAGTTCACTCTTGTTAGACACCCAAAGAGCAGCAAGAGTCGAGGGGCATGACTTCCTGTTAATGGCCATTCTGATTCTAGCTGCCATAGTACGGTGAGAATACACAGTGATGTCCTCTCCTGATGTAGAAGCCATACCCGTCCTGGCCTTCACAGTCAATGTTCAGAGTGCCTGCAGAGCTCTGAGGAAGGGATTTATGCAGCTCAAATTGCTTCAGGACATGGTCTCTTCTCAGCTGGCTCCTAAGCTCCACTTTCACGTCCAAACCTGGGGGGCCCCAACCCCTTATTTTTGACATCCTGGTGGAGGTGAGGCGCTACCTCCTTTTGATTGGCCTGTCCCTGTTTGGCAATGTTAAATATGTTCAGATGTCTTCCTTGGAGACATAGGCTTCTCCGTCCAGCTTTGAGCTGCCTGTCAAGCTGTGACTGTTTTGAGAGCTGTGTATCTACTCCAGCCGCAAGTTTCCCATCACACCTGTGACCGGAGGGTCCCCTGTCATCCTCCAAACCGCACCTCACTTCTTCATAACGCTCTTAGCAGCACAAAGGGTTTCAGCTCTGATGAAACCTGATTTCTCTGGTTTTGTCTTCTGTAGTTCATGTTCTTGGAGTCATTTCTAAGAAACTTGTCCAATCCAAGATAATGAATATTTATCCTGGTTTTTTATCTTAGCCTTTACATTTCAGCTCTTTCTATAATTTTCCATAAATAGAACAGCATCTACCCTGCCACCGAGTGCCTCGGCAGATGCCAGCTCTCCGCAGTCTTCTCCCGGATGCTTCCTCTGAGGAGTCTCGGTGTGGTTTGCAGTTGTCCCGGGGTGGGATGTGGTGCTGTGTTCTTGCTATTACTGTCTGCTCTTTGCCATGGGTGAGCCAAAGGCATCGGCTCCCCACTGAGGAGACAGCCATTTAGGAAATGGACATGTGCATATGTCCCCAGCTCCAGCATCCACAGTATCTCCAGAATAGCAGGGAAATAAGGGGCTAAGGACCCAGCCACCAGCCCTAATCCAGCCAGACTGAGGCCAGCAGTGAGCACTCCTTCCTCAGGCATCTAGTGAGTAGCCACTGCTCTTCTTTTTGGGGGTACAATATTGTGCAAAAATGACTTTATGTCATCTCGGCATAAGCTAGAGTTATCTGAAAGGAAGGAACCTCAATTGAGAAAATGCGTCCATAAGATCAGACTGTAGGGCATTTTCTTAATTGGCAATTGATAGAGGAGGGCCCAGCCCATTGTGGGTAGTGTCATCCCTGGGCTGGTGGTTCTGGATTCTATAAGAAAACAGGCTGATAGCTGGGTGGTGGTGGTGCACACCTTTAATCCCAGTACTCGGGAGGCAGAGGCAGGCAGATCTCTGTGAGTTCGAGGACAGCCTGGGCTACAGAGTGGGCTGGAGGAAAGGTGCAAAAGCTACACAGAGAAGCCCTGTCTCAAAACCCCTCCCCCCCAAAAAAAAAAAGAAAAGAAAAGAAAGGAAGGAAGGAAAGAAGGAAGGAAAGAAAAAAGAAAGAAAGCAGGCTGAGCAAGCCATGGGGAACAAGCCAGTAAGCAGCACCCATCCATGGCCTCTGCATCAGCTCCTGCCTCCAGGTTCTGACTTCCTGATGATAAACAGTGCTGTGGAAGTGAAAACTAAATAAGCTCTTTCTTTTCCAACTTGCTTTGTGGTCATGGTGTTCCGTTGAAGCAATAGAAACCCTAAGATGAATGTCAAGTGTGTGTTGTTTGTACCGATATTCAGGGCACAAGGATGTGGGCTATGGTCCTTGCTGCTGGAAAGACCCTGCTGGTCAGGCAGAGATGCCAGAGAGGGACACCTGGATCCTACTCCCTAGAGACCTGCTAGGCATGATGCCTCTTTCTGATGGCAGCATTGTGAGTAGAGGCAGAAGCCTGGCCAGAGCTGGCTACCCTGAAAGCCTGTACAACCCTGGGCCATCTCAGTCCTCTGCTCTGGGTCCAGCTCCTTAGCCATCACCCCTCTCTCTGGGCCCCCAGACCTGTCCCATGCTCACCCTGCAGG
The DNA here is from genome assembly GCF_004664715.2 of Peromyscus leucopus. Lineage (NCBI taxonomy): Eukaryota > Metazoa > Chordata > Mammalia > Rodentia > Cricetidae > Peromyscus > Peromyscus leucopus. The sequence goes on along the minus strand of NC_051071.1, from coordinate 768,371 downwards.
CCATCCTACCAACACACAGCCTCCTAGACTTTATGCTCTTATCTCAGGGGCATAGCATGCCACATTCTCCATGCCCATACCAGAAGAAGGGACATTCGTATTCTATTCCTTATTGACTGGCTCCCTTGGTGTAATTGTCAATACAGTGGGGCCTGTATACCATAGGACAGTCGCAGTGGCCCTTGACCCCTCCTCCCACATACTAGCTATCCCTTCACCAGCTGTGACCATCCCAATTGCTTCCAGACATTGCTAAATGTCCCCCGGGGAACGGCAAGACCCCTTTCAAAGCCTGTTTTAAAGAAAAGAATGAATGAGAGGAGACCAAAGTGGAAGAAGGAGGGAGCAGGTACAGAGAGCCCACTGCCCAGCAATTCCACCCCAAACATAGGCCAGAGGCGCTGGAGTCCAGTCCCTGCTGGCCTTCCTTCCTGTGAACCTCAGTTTCTTCATCTATAATATAGGGTCACGCCCCTAACCCCACATACTGTTTGTGAAAGTCCCCGAAGTCTATATATGATTGACACCTCTAGGTGGTGGTTTTCACCATAATGACATGACACCAAGCTGGATAGCACCACCTTCGCTTGGGCTCCACCCTCCAAGCTCAACCATGGGCCTCAAGATTTTTCCTTCTAGCTAGAAGCTGAGTCCTCCTCCCTGGCTGGCTGGTGTGAACACAAAGCTATTCTAAGCTTTACCTGACCCTCCTCCAGGCATCCCCATGGAGAGGCCTCCTCCCGAAGTACCAGTAGCTCTCCTTCCAAGGCTGGGCTCGGCAGTGTGGAGGCTTCAGGTGGCAGCTGGGAGAGTGGAGAGCCTCTCTGGCCTTTGTGGCTGACACATCTCCCAATGACATGCCAGAGAGTCACGCGGCAACAACCACCCCCAAGGCCAAGGCAGGGCAGGGCCAAGCCCTTCCTGGAACACTGAAATAGCATCCTGCCACACTGCTGCTCCAGAGATGCACCTGTTTCCCAGCATCCGGAAAGGGAGCTCTGACAAGGCACTGGCAGGGTGGTACCACTGCTAGCCCTCCAGGTTTGTGCCAGGGGCAGTGAGCTTACAACCCTCCTTGGGGCTCCATGTAGTAGGGGTCACAGCCTGAACCAGTGTTCCCAGATGCCCTAACAGCACCACCAAGGGGCACACATGAATGTTTACAGCCCTGCCTTCCAGAGCTATTGGACTGTTGAGAGATAGGGAATGCCAAGTGGAAAAAGAAATACCTTAGGCATAGTGAGGCTGGCCTCTGGTGCCCTGCATACAAGGAATGCCAAGTGGAAAGAGTGATACCCTGGGCATGGTGAGGCCAGTGCCCTGTGGACAGGCTATCCCAGGGATGCTACAGGATAAGCTGGGCCTGCCCATCGTCCCCACATGCCTGGTGCTCACTGATCTAAATGATGTAAAGGTCCCACGATCTGATATTCACTTTCTATCCTCTGTCTGCATCTCCTCCTATCATAGGAATAACTGGCTGGTGGCCTTGGAACAGGAACAGCAGGGAGGGAAGGAGGCAAAGGTTACCACAGGTCACCTTCCTGTGGAGTCTGGGCCCTGGGGAATCGGTGCTGCCCACCCCTGGGGGTAGCGATGAGACCCTGAAGGAGAGGCTTCGAGGAAAGAGAAGGAAGAGAGGAGAGAAAGAAATCCCCCAGCCTTAGAGCTGAGTCTCGGCTGTGGGTGGAGTTATGTCTCCGCATCCTGCCCCGTGTACCTTGGTGTTGGAGGGAACAGGGGGCGGTGGGCTAGCATCCCTCTGGAAGATGGACCACAGCTCCAGCTTCCTGGAAGATTCCCCAGCCCCAGCTTTCTGAGCCGGACAACAGAAGGTATGGCATGGACCACAGAGCATCTTTTTAAGCCTCCCGTGTGCTGAAGCCCCATGTCTCCATCAGGTACTCTGCTCACCAGTGGAGTGATGGGGCCCCTGGAGTGGACAGCGACCGCCTCATCGCCTCATCAGCCTTCTCTACCAGCTGTAGCACGCACACACCGTCTCCCTGCTGATCCATTCTCAGTGGTAAGACTGGGCAAGAGAAGCCCCACCTCCAACTAATTGGCTTATGCTAATGTGCAATCTGCAGACACCATCCTGAGGGACATGTTTGCTTGAGGGATGAGGGACCTTGGCCTGGGCTTTGGGGAAGAATACTCCCCTATCCCAGATCCTCCAGGATGTGCTCCATTTTCTTCCCGAGGATTTGGGATGGGGATGTGAGGGAGAGGTGCTGAGATACCACTCCTGCCCTCCATGGAACCTTCTGTGCTAATGCAGAAGGTCTCAGAGAGACAGAGCTGCAGTCCCAAAACCTCTAAGCCCTGAGGGTGAGGAGAGGGGCCAGAACCTCTTGCACTGTGTCCTCTGTCATTGACTAATGGCTTCCAAAGTGCTCATATAAATGGCCCTGTACACTGCAAACAGCACACACACACACACACACACACACACACACACACACACACACATTTACCTGCAGTGCACGGAGTCCACCCCTCTAGAATCCACAGCCTCTCACCATTAGAAGTATTTTCCTGTCCCATGACTCTGTACAAGTAAGTTCATGTGGTTGGTCTAGACTGTGGCTCATGGGCAGAAGTGGCCATGTGACCCATTCCCCTTCCAAACCTGAGCAAGCAAGCCTGGTGCAAGCCTGGTTACCCCTGCTGTGCCTCTGCTACTGTGGCAAGACATGTGAGGCGGCCTGTGGACCCAGGAGGAAGGTGAGTAAAAAAACAGGTCCCACCACACCCATTGAAGACGGCTCATCTACAGCCCACTGAAGACCCTCACCAACTGTTGGGGCTGGAGAAGTGTCTCGTCAGTTTAGAGCACTGGCTGTTCTTATAGATTACCTGGGTTTGGGTTCCCAGCACCCACATGGTAGCTCAAAACCATCTGTAACTCTAGTTTCAGGGTATCCAACACCCTCTTCTGACTTTGTGGGCACCAGGCGTATACATGGTACACATACGTACATACATGCAAGCAAAACACTCATACACATAAAGTAAATATCTTGTTTGTTTGTTTTTTGTTTTTGTTTTTCGAGACAAGGTTTCTCTGTGTAGCTTTGGAGCCTGCCCTAGATCTCGCTCTGTAGACCAGGCTGACTTTGAACTCACAGAGATCCGCCTGGCTCTGTCTCCCCCGAGTGCAGGAATTAAAGGCATGTGCCATCACTGCCCAGCTATCTTTTTCTTTTTAAAAAATGTGTTGTCAGTGAATGCCTGTGACCTTGGGCTGTTCTGCTGTGAGTACATTATGCCCTGGGTCATCCAGGACAAACCACTGCAGACTAAGTACTTACTATAACAGTTCTAGGGACCAGAGGCCAAGTGAGGGGTCATGGGGAAGCTCAGGTGTGGCCAGGGCCAGGCTTCTCTGGACACTCAAGGAGAGATTCCATCCTCACCTCCCAGCTGCTGGGACTGCCTGACTCCCGTCTCTGCCTCTGGGGTGATTTTCCTTCCTTGCGGGGGGGGGGGGGGGGCTATCTACGCTCTTCTTTCTTGTAAAACTGTCTGTGACAGCACTGGGGGAGCTCTGTCTCATGATCCTGGGCAGTCTCCTGTCTCAGCATTCTTAACATAATCCCACCTGTAATACTTCTGTTTTCCAACTAAGGTGACAATTGCAGGTGGCCCGGCTCTGGTTGTTTCTTTGTTGTTTTGGGTTTTTTTTCCCCCTCAGTCTCCCATACTTAGTAATGAATTGGCTCACACTTGTCCTGATTGTGAGAGATGCACTCTGCCATTTCCTATTCAGTCCAACTTCTTATGTAAAGCGTGCTGCTGCGACCCACTAAACTGATTTCATGAGGGAGAACGGGTCGCCACCTGCGGTGCAGAACATTCTATCCCAACCCCCACAGCTGTCCTGGAAGGAGGTGGGGACACAGCCCGAAAAGCAAGATTTCAAGGGAAGAAGTGAACTGTTTACATAAACCCACAGTAGAACCCCCACCCCACTGCACCCCGATACGGGCTCATGCCAGATCCCAAGGCTGTGCAGCCTGTACCCCAACAACACATAGGTACCATCTCAGACCCACGGGTGCCTGGAGGTTTCTGGGACAGAGGCATTTGCTGGAGGAAACAAAGGTTTGGGAATCATGGTGCAGCTCATCCAGCTCACCTCTCTCTTGAGCTCTACTGATGGTTTAGGAAGTGCCCCGCCCTCGGGAGCACTTATTCTCTTTTCCAGGTACCCACAACTTGACACTCCAGCGTCATGATTTCCACTGATCAAGGCAGTATCTGTGGTTGAGATTACAGCTGAGAATCCATGATCCAAAATGCCTGGGACCACCAGTGTCTCTGATTTCTAACTTCTGAAAGCTCTCAGACTTCCAGAAGTGCTCCTGACCTCAGGAGATTTGATATGCATAATGGAATTGAAGGGACCCTGGCCTGAACCTCAGATTCATTTACCTCATGTTGATCTTCTGCGGTCTGAAGGTGACTTGACATCATATTTTAAATAATTCTGTGCACAAAAATGAAGATTCTTGCAGTTGGAATTTTCCATTTGTGGCATTGTGCTGGAGCCCTGACAGTTCAGAGTTTGGAGCATTTGTATTTTCAGCTGAGCCATTCTCCAACTGGACCAACATCTTCACTTTTGAATGTGGCTTAAAACAAGTAAACTCGGGGACCAGACACACTTACGACATGGCAGAAATTTTTCAATGTGACTTTCAAGTAAATAGGACATCAGTGGCTCCTCATGGACACACACACTCAGAATCGGAGGGGCCTGAGGCCTTGCCTAGGTGCTGGTAAGGAATGTCAGCCCCGCTCTCTCAAGTACAGCCCTCCCCCCCCCCCAAGTCAGCTGGATGCTGGATGCCTCCCTGGGAGACCCACATACGGTCACACCAGGAAATGGCTCACTGCTGTCTGCTCAGTCAACGCAGCGAACCTCATCCTCATCCAGATGCCTCAGTTCTGCCACTTCGTTCTCCTACCCAGCACACTGTGACCTTTCCTTGGACCTTTCTGTGCACCTGTAAATGAGGGCTGTGTCCCACTTGGGGTACAGGAGGTTGAGGAAAAGATATGCTGGGACATGACTGGCCCTCAGGGCAGGCCTTTTCTGTCTGTTCCTGTCAATATCCAGGCCAACTGGCACAAAATCCCATGAATAACAGGCATTGATTCCCCCACAGATCCAGAAGACAGAGGCCCCAAGTTGATGGATGCCAGGACCACATGTCCTCTGGGATCCAGGGAGGGCCTTTCCCCAACTCCTTCCTGCCTTGTTGGTCACAGGTCATCGAGCTGTCATTGGCCTGTGGCCCTACCACTCCCATAGCTGTACCATGGCCTCCTGGCTCTGTCTACCATCTGCCTTTCCTCTCCTAAGGACAGCAGTCAGACTAGATGGGGCCACCCTACTTCATGAACTCACATTGACTAGATGTCTCCAGCGGGGCAGAAGCTGGAAACTGGGCATGTCTCTGGAGCCTGTCCCTCCCTCCTGGCATCCTTCTTCCTGTTTTCATCAAGGTGACCTTCAGGCTTGGATGCACCAGAGCCAGATATCAGTACCCACACCACTCTCTCCTCACACCTTACCGGGCATCCCATTCTCTCTGCCACCGCTGACTTCAGTCCCTGCCCTCCTGGCCCGGGGTTCCCTGCATAAAGAGCCATCTTTGGGTGTTCGCGAGCCCTCCCAGATCAAGAGGAAACCCCAGCCCGCCTGTGCTTCCCCACACCTCAAGCCATGCCACCGTGGGACAGTGCCACCACACAACTCCCCTGAGGAGTAGTGCCCAGGGCACTGAAGGAATGCAGAGGTCTTGGCCACGGTGGAATACAGCCCTGAAGCCAGACAGTGGAGCCCCTGAGGCAAAAGTTCTCCTCTATGCAGAACACACACCTGCTCTCGGCACCCCAGGGGGGTGCCTGTGGAGCTAGGCATGGTGCCACGAGCAAGGTATGCATGGTCTCATCCTACATGTCACTCACAGGCTAGGGGCGTGGCAGGTGATAGACAGGTAAGTAACCCGCCAGGCTGCTATGGTCAGTACAGTATGGAGAGGGTAGGAAGTGAGCTCCCAGCTGTTTGAAGACACAGGGCACAGAGGCAGAGGACCTCTCCAGGGGATGACAATCACACCAACCTTCAAATGATAACAAGAAGCTGAAGAAGGCAGGGGCAGAGGGTAGGGCCCCATGGCCAGGAGTCAGCAGAGGGAGGCGGAGCTGGGGCCAGCCTTGAATACAGGATAGAGGAGACTCTCATCTTGTCAATAGGTGGTCAAGGTAATGAAATGAATAACAGATCTGGAGGGCTAGGGTCTACACTCCTTCTTCAGAGGCCCTCTCTCTACCACACCCTGCCTCTGAGTCCAGCAACAGCCTGCCCCAGGCAGGAAGCCATTACCCTGCTGACCCCCAGCACACACCCTTCCCAGCCCATCAGCCAGGCTAAAACCAGAAGTGACTCCTCTCTGTGTTTGACAAGATGCAGTTCGCTCAGCAGCTGCCATGACAACGCAGTCCACACTCCAGCTCCCTCCTGAATCAACAAGGGCAGGACAAGCAACTGGACAAAAGATAAACAAGGAGTGGATGGGAAATCCACAGACACATGTAACAGGCACTCAGGACCCCAGTGCCAGGACATCGACATGCCCCCCCCAGACTGGTAACAGGCACTCAGGACCCCAGTGCCAGGACATCGACATGCCCCCCTCCCCCAGACTGGTGTCCTGCCTGGTCAGAGAACGGATGAAGCCCACAGGCCACTGGCTGCTGCACACACAGTATAATTATGCAAACTCCAAATGGGATCAGGCATCACCAGAGCCCTGGCATAAGCTCAGAGGCCAGTGTCCAGCAGGCCACTCCACATCCTGGCCCCTGGGTATGGAAAAGGGACCCTTATGCCCCTTTCTGTGTGGGTGTACACTGAGCTACTCTTGGGAAGGGTGGATTCTTGTGTGGCCATCCCACCTACAGGAATGTCCTTCCCCTTCTATCTCCAGGTGCATGCTGAGCCACGCGAGGGGATTTTCATGGTTGCAAGGTGCACACGGGTGTGTATTGGAAGCCTGTGGGGCTCAGCTAATGCAAGCCTACAGACTCAGACCAACCTGCTGCAGGACATGCCTCAAGCAAACATCTTGACTCTTCAAGCACATCGGTAACATTAAACAAAAGAAAAACAAAAGAGAAGGTAGAGAATGTTCTAGAATAAAAGACAGAGGAAGCAGAAACACAATGGCCAGACATATGTGTGAGCCTAACTGGGACCTCCAAGGAAAAGAGGAAAACGGGTCCAAGGACACCCACGAATGACCTGTCCTGTGATGGAGGCTCGCTCCCCAGTTAATAGTTCATAATACCAAGGTGGTGGAAGCTTCTTGAGGTGAGGCCCATGGGAAATGAGTGGATCATGGGGACTCCACCCTGGAAAGGATTGACGTACTTCTCCTGGGACTGACTGGGCCCTGTGAGATGGATGAGTTATCAGTAGACCAGGCTACTGTGACACCAGGCCATCCATGTGACCAGATGTTAATGCAGTTGACCAGCTCCTAGTTTCCTTTCTGCTTTACCACCATGCAGTGACACAGCTGGGACCCTCACCAGGTACCAGCATGATGCCTACTGCTTGACTCTCCTACCGCTGGAACCATGAGCCAAAGAAGCTGCCTCTCTGTCCTGAGCAGGGAAAAGCAAATGTAACAAGACATCAGCAGCTAGTGTGCCCAATGAGATGGGCTACAGAGTGTTTGCCATAATTTATTTTTACAGTTTCTCTGCATGCTTAAATTCTTTTTGCAAAAACACATATTTTGTTAAAGCTGATGGCAAATTGTTGGAGCAGAAGCTAATTGCACCAGAGATAAGATGGAGAGAAGAATGGAGAGGGCCAGGCTAAGGCGGGAAAGAGGGGGGCTAGTCTCCGGAAGGTCTCACTATGCACGTCTGGAGCTAACTCTGTAGACCAGACTAGTCTGTAACTCACAGATACCCACCCGAGTGCTGGGACTAAAGGCATGTACCACCCAGCAGTAAAAATACAAGGACATCATGAAATTTGCAGGCAAATGGATGGAACTAGAAACTGTCATCCTGAGTGAGGTAACCCAGACTCAGAAGGACAAATACGATATATACTCACTCATCAGTGGATACTAGATGTAAAGCAAAGGATAACCAGACTACAACCCACAGCTCCAGAGAAGCTAGCTAACAAGGAGGACCCTAAGAGGGACGCATGGATAGCCCTGGGAAGGGGAAATAAATGAGATCTCCTGAGTAAACTTGGGGTGAGGGGAGGCAATAGAGGGTAGGGAATTGGGGATGAGAACATAAGGGAATAGGATGGTCAAGCTGGAACAGGGATGGAGTGGGAAAGCAATGAAAGAGATACCATGATAGAGGGAGACATCATGGGATAGAGAGAAACTGTGTGCTAGGGAAGTTCCCAGGAATCCACAAGGATGACCCCAGCTAAGACTCCTAGCAATAGCGGAGAGGGTGCCTGAACTTCCCTTCCCCTATAATCAGATTGGTGACTACCCTAACTATCATCATAGAACCTTCATCCAGTAACTGATGGAAGCAGATATAGAGATCCACAGCCAAGCACTAGGCTGAGCTCCAGGAGTCCAATTGAAGAAAGGGAAGAGGGATTCTATGAGCGAGGGGCATCAAGATCATGATGGGGAAACCTACAGAGACAACTGAACCAAGCTAGTGGGAACTCATGAACTGTAGACCAACAGCTGTGGAGCCTGCCTGGGACTGGACTAGGCCCTCTGCATAAGTGAAACAGTTGTGTGGCTTGGTCTGTTTAAGGGGCCCCTGGCAGTGGGATCAGGATCTGTCTCTGGTCCATGAGCTGACTTTCTAGAGCCCATTACCTATGGTGGGACGCTTGCACAGCCTTGATGCAGGGGGAGGGGCTTGGTTGGACCTACCTCAACTGAATGTACCAGGCTTTGCTGACTCCCCATAGAAGGCCTTACCTTTTCGGAGAGGGGGATGGGGAGTGGGTTGGAGGGAGGGGGAGGTTGCAGGGAGCAGGAGGAGGAATGAGAGGGGGCTCTGTGGTCCGTATGTAAAAGGAACAAAAATTTTCTTAATAAAGAAAAAAAAAGGCATGTACCATCATGCTCAGTGGGTTCCCATTGTATAAGATGGAAAATTCTGGAGGTGGGAGGTAATGCTGATTATATTGACAGTGCACTCTGTACCCCTGAGTACTCCTAAAATGGTTCAGTGGGCGATGCTGTGCTGTATCTATAATTCCATGATTAAAACACAAACCAACATAAAACTGCCTGCAGCCACCCCTGTACCTGGTGTAGTAAAGTTCACATGAGGTGGATGGGGCTCTGGCAGGGCTAACTAGAGGGACGTACCATGCCACCCCGAGGCAGGGCTGTGGGTCAGCAATCCAACATCCCCCAGAGTCCCTAGGCTGCCAGATAATATGGTAGCTGTGGACCATGAATGTGTCAGGGCAGGACACGCAGGGAGGTGGTACAAAGCGCTTGCTCCCAACCCGCTTAGCCACACCACATGGCACAAAGCAGCATGGCCATGGGTCCAACTTGACTCTCAAGAGCCAGCATCTGGTTTCCCAGCTCAGGCCCTGGCCACCCCAAGCTGCAGAGTGCTCAGATGTCTCCCAGAGTCCAGCACAGAGGCTGGCCATTGCAGGCTATAGTGACTATCCTTCCAACCATATGTTGAGAACCTGTCCCCAAGATGACTGTTAGGTGGAAGCTTTGAGTGGTGATGAAGTCAGAGCAGAGTCTTCATAATAAGATCAATGTCTTCATGAAAGATGCCTAGAGAGCTTGGTAAGAGGGCACCAGCCACAAATGAAGCATGGGCCAGCACCAGACAGTCTGCCTGGGCCTTGGAGCTCTGGGTGGAGAGAATCCCTATTAGGTCTCCCCTCCTGCAGCCTGGCACTGCCATCCCCAGATGTGTGCACACCTGGCCACGGAAGGTTCTGGGGCCCCACCATGACTCAGAGGCTGAAGAATCCAGAGCTGGTGGAGCATCCCCATTCCAGGAGTGCCTGGTTAAAGTGAGTAGACAGGCCATGAGACAGAGCCTGGACAGACAGACAGACAGACAGACAGGCAGACAGACATGTGTCAGCCAAGACAGAACCGCAAGGGGCAGCGAACAGCTGAGCCCTCCCTACCCCACTTCCAGCACCCTCCCAGAAGAGCACAGCGGGGAGCTACCAGATGGGGGAATCATGAGGGGGTGGGTGACAGGGACAGGGAGGTAAGGCCACCCAAGACGGGGAACAGCCTGTGCAAAGGCGTGGCTGTGAGAGGCAAGGGAGGCCTGGGCGGAAATCTCCACAACTCAGCAGAGTGGGGCCAGGGAATGTGAGGTGACGGGAGGTCAGGGAGGGGCAGCCGGAGGGCAACCCTCAGCCAGGCTACGGTGAGGCTGCCGTCCCCAGAGACAATCCCACCACGTCCCCAACAGTGCAGGCACTGCAGGAAACAACAGGGCAGTCCCCCAAACACCCATGATACAGCACATGATACACCACGTGATACAGCAAGTCTACTTCTGAATTCCTTGCAGTTCTACACGAAGTCGGGGACATCAAGGTCCCCCACTGTAACTCGATGACCACTCCAGCTGTAGCCACCCACTGTCCGTCATCATGAACAATGTTTTCCATCCAAACCGTGAACTCGCCTTCAAAGGGAGGGGCAGCCAGATGTGATAGCACAGGCTGTCATCTCAGCACTCAGGTGACCGAGGCAGGAGCATTGCATCTTTCAGACTCTGTCGCAGAAAGAAAAAAAAAAAAAAAAGGAAGGAAGGAAGGAAGGACAATTTTCCCTTCTACAACATGGATGACGCTTGAAGACGTTGCCCTGGTTAGATACGTTAGTGCTGAGAGACAAACACAGTAGGAATCCATTCATGTGAGGTCAAAGGTCCACACCAAATACAGAGACAGCAGAGAATGCTGGGGGAGGCAGGGAGGGCGGCCATGGTCAGTGAGGGCAAAGTTTTGGATAAAAGAACTCTGGAAGCCGGGCGTGGTGGCGCACGCCTTTAATCCCAGCACTCGGGAGGCAGAGCCAGGCGGATCTCTGTGAGTTCGAGGCCAGCCTGGGCTACCAAGTGAGCTCCAGGAAAGGCGCAAAGCTACACAGAGAAACCCTGTCTTGAAAAAACCAAAAAAAAAAAAAAAAAAAAAGAACTCTGGAAATAGACAAATTACTAATATCGCTTGACTGGGCACTTAAACACGGTTTAAATAGTAAGTCTTATGGTATAAATAAATGTTTTACAATAAAAAAATAAAATAAAATCAAACAACATATCAAAACAAAAGCCGCTCGCCACCTGGAGGCGGGGAGAGTATGGCTGAGCCACAGCAGGGCACAGGAAGTGGAGCCGCACTCGGTGGGGACAGACCTGTCGTGGAAGGAGGTTCGAGGCTGGTGGAGATTCAGGAAATGGGACTCAGAGGAAAGCAGGCACCGTACCCAAGCCAGGGGAGGTCCAGAGACCCCAAAGAAAAGCTGGGGGAAGCAGACTGTGGCGACGGTCCTTCCCCGGTGGCAAAGCCCACCTGTTCTTTCCAGAACAAGCCTTCCTCGTTGGCTCCTTGTCCCTCTCCCTGGCCCTGTGTGCTGATACCAAAGATGAAAAGGAAACCTTGAGAACACGCAGGCAAGGGCACAGCCCCAGCATAGGTCAGCCTCCTCGGTGACGTCCCTCGGGCCAGCAGAGGGGACACCCAGATTTACCACCCTCCAGGGTCAAGGGCAGGGAAGTGGCAGCCAAGAGTTGCTTCAGAAGCTGAAAAAAAAAAAAGACAGAGGAGGCCTGGGCAAGTGGACAGTGCCTTTAGAAACTCCACAATAGACAGCAGAGCCAGCGGCCCCGAGGGCTCCTCTCTGAGTTCACTCAGCATGACCCCAAGCTCAGACAATATCACCTCCTCTGGGCCTCCCCCTGCCTGGCCTGGCCCTGTCCACACAAGCCACTCCAGTCCTGACCGACCAGATGTCACAGAACATCAGAAGGTGGCAGGAAGGACCCGGACTTGGGCCTCAGTCTCAGCTTTACCTCTTTCTAGCCATGTGGCCCTGGCTTTCTCTTCCCTGCCTGTTTCTGAGGACGTTCAGCCAAGTCGAATGGATCTGCAGTCCCTGACTGTTCTGAGATGTGCGTGGCCCTGCGCAAACGGAAGCTGTAATCATGGAGCATAAAAAGCCCACAGGCCCAGGCCCCTGGCTCGACCTGCTTTAATTGCCGGGTTCTTCCTGCTCTGCAAACCGCAGCCTCCCTGAAGAGTTCGGAGCGCTCCCTGCAATTCATTTCTGCCCACCAGAGTTCATGGGCACCTGGGGAAATGGCTCTTGCCAGACAAAAAACACACAAGTGTGTTGATGTGGGTCAGGTGGCCGATATCTGAACGATCCAGTCTCCCTAAGTGGGAGAAGAAGGTTTGCTCAGCGCCGCCAGGCTCTGGCTCTTGGCCCGCAAAGCAGGGAGGCAGAGGTAACCGGCCCCTCCCCTCAGCTTTGAGCTGCTATAGCCCCCAGGACAAGGTGGTCCTTTGGGAAGCAGGCTCTGTCCTGACTAACCCCCGCCCTTTACAGAATTGAAAGCAAAGACTGGCGGCATCAGGGTCTCCGTGCAGTTCAAGGTCCTCCCTACATCTCTAGCTCTTATGGTCTGTGTGGCCCTGAACCCCGTGGTCACCTGTCCTTAGCCAGGAACTCCCCCAGAGCAGGGACCCTGTGTCATGTCACCACTGCCATACGCCCTAGCTGGGGACAACACAGAGGGCCCCCTCAGTGCCCAGGGAGAGCGCTGGCGGTGTGTTCACAATGGCCTTCCACCTCCAGGTGTGGGGAGCATGTGTCCCAGTCCCCAGACCTCACAATCGCCCTCAAGGGTTCTGAGCCTGAAGAACCGAGCCTTGAGGCCCTGGCTTCTGCTTAAGCCGTGGCAGCTTGGCTCAGTTTCCAGAATGCTTGCAGAGGCTGCAGTGCCTGTGGCTGGCTGTTGGCTCCTGGCAACCCCGGGGCATGGCTGTGGTCACGTCATGGGCAGGGAAGGGACCCAGGGTTTCCCAACCAGAAGCCTTGCCCATGATAAGTCACATAGCCCGGGGCTTGTGGTCCCTTGCCCCAGCATGGCCCTCGACTGGAGCCGTGTGGAGCCCCTGGGCCACAGCAGAGTCAGCCTGAGTGGCCCTCAGCAACACTCAGGGCTGGGAGGAGACATAGCATTGATACCTGGGACCTGTTCCCCTCCCATCTAAAACGACAAATGCCCGGGTCCTCCCTCAGTCACTCCAGCTCCTGGTACTGTCCTCCCCTCCCTCTATGGCAGAAGACCTTAAACACGCTGTCACCCCAGTAGTCCTTGTGGCCAGATCAGCAGAACCCTGTGCAGAGGAGGGGTGGGGCTTGTGGGAAATGCAGGTCCTGGACAGGCCAGCTGTGTCCAGGGGGCCGGGAATCTGCATCAATGGTGCTCAGGTCACCTGGCTTCTCCTTGTCTTCCTCACCTCTACCCCTGCTCCAGGGTTGGGGACCTCCCTGGACACAGCCTCCCAGGCCCCCCAGGGCTGGGAGGTCTCAGTGTCACGTACAAGTACAGTGCCCAGGAATGCAAAGACAGGGAGCTCAAGAGGCAGATGGCACAATGGAGCTACTCCAGGACACCCTCCTGCAAGGGTGCTCTTCTCCCACTCCTTTGTCTCTCAAGCTCCTATTTGATTGCATACCACCTCCTCCAAGCAGCATGCCAGGATTTCACTGAGGTCAGATTCTACCCACAGCCTCCTTGAGACGTTCTTTCTCACCATGTATAGTCAACATCTTGTTTGTCTTTCTCAGTGGCTGAGGGCTTCTGGAAGAGGAATGGCATCAGGGACAACTCTGGCCAGGGGTTGACGCAGAAGTGATTCTACCAGCATATCTCAAGTCACTGTACTATACTGGCTGTCTCAGGGACCAGTTGCCTACAGGACACTGTGCGGGGAAGGGGGCTACCTCTGCAGAAGGCTGAGATCTGGAAGACACGCCTCCTGGTATCTGTCACATCAGCAAGTGCCATGTCCTCCTTCGGCACACGGATGGAAGACTCAGCTCAAGGGGAGCTGCTGTGCCCAGCTGGCTGCCCACATCAGACAAGTGCCCTGCTAGCTTGAGCTGCCCCTGATCCCAGACCCCAGCAGAGCCCTGTTGAGACCCACTGAGCCTCGGGGTGGGTAGGGGGACTTGGAGTCAGAAAGAGGAGGTGTCCCAGCTTAGAGCAGACCACCAACGGGAAGGAAGCCTCAGAGCCCCTGACGTGGAACAAAAATCACCCCCAAACTCCAACTCTGGTCAGAGGCACTATCCAAGGTGCCAGCCATGGGGCTGCAGGTCCCATTTCAAGTAAAATCCGGGAGGATTCACCTTTCCATAGTGTGTGAAGCACACAACACACCAGTACCACAATGACTGAAGAACAGGTGCCCCTGGCCCTGAGCACTGACTCTATCTGTGGGACAGGGTGGCTGGAGAGAGGAAGGGATCTATGCAGAAGGATAGCCCAATGCTGAGCGTCACTGGGAAGGCTCCTCTCTGACTCAGTGTGCCCACCTATAAAATGGGTGAAGCCTCAGGGAGGAGAGGTTAATGCTCTGCTACTGATGGCCCGTATACCACCAGCTCACCGGCAGTCTGCTTCATCCATGAGAGGGACACTGTTAGTTACTTCAAATCTGGTACCCCACCTGTATTTCCCATTTTATTCCATTTGACCCCAGCCCACGGGCAGATGCTACGAATGTTCAGGGCCCGTCTTCCCTCCCTTCCTCAGTAAATCCAATCTAGAAACTCCCTCCCAGATGTGCCCCGGGTCATTCTAGGTCCTACCAAGTTGACAGGCAATATTAACCATTACAGCCAGCTTCTTTCAGACATGGGGCTGCTGCCTCCACTGGCATTAGAGCTGGCAAAGCATTGTGGGAGACACACGTTCCTGGCCTGCAGGTCTGAACCCCACTGCCCAGCCCTACCTGCCACATGACCTTAGGCAGGCCACACTTCCTGTCCGATTGGAGCACGATGCTAGCAAATGGGAGCAATGCCATCACACCACTGGGATTTGTAGAGGTCGGAGGTCATGCCTGCACGTGTCCCCAGAGTACCCAGGGCTCTCAGGTGCCATAAAACACAGGCATCGATTGCTATGAGATAAAACAATGGCTCCCTGAGGATCCGGCCGGTCAACAGCCAGGGTTTCTGAGGTTGCCACACCCAGGGTATATTTAGCTCTCTGCTGAGGCCCTGCCAGGTGTGAGCATTCCATCTTGGCCAAAGACGCAGAATTTCAGAACAGCAACTAATTTCTCATCAACAACGTGGAGTTCACCCCTGCACAGAAACCCCTCCTTCATTCATGAATGTGGATAAAATCGTCACCCGAGGTCACATCACACATGCGGTTGGATTCCTGGGCTGGCAGCAGGTCAGGTGTCACTCAGCCCTAGCTCTGCAGTGAGTGGAGAATGCCAGCTGGGGAGGGGAAGGCTCTCTAGGGGAGCATCCTTGAGACAGATCTGGGCAAAGTCATCACGCACACAGAGCTAGGAGTACAGGAAGGGTTGCTATAATGCCGTTATCTCTTCATGGATTTCCCTCTAATGTGCTTGTCTTAAATATCTAAGACACCACTGTGTACAAATGTATATCCTAAATTTTGACTCTATACCGGCACTGACATGCATTCTACTAACCCCTCATTATCATTTCAATGAGTGCACAATATTCCAGCCTTGATCAGACGTTCTCAGAGCTGTCCAGAGATTCCTGGTAGTCCTCAAGAACCTCTTAGGACTTAGTAATGTCAAGACCATTTTGCTACTAAGACTAGGATGTTCTGGCCATTTGTTGATTTTGATACCATGGTAGTTTGAATGAAAATGGCCCCCATAAGGTCATAGGGACTGGGACTATTGGGAGGTGTGGCCTTGTTGGAGTAGTTGTGGCCTTGCTGGAGGAGGTGTGTCACTAGGGAACAGCTTTGAGGTCTCAGTAGCTCAAGCCAGGATTAGTGGCTCACTGTCTCTTCCTGCTGCTTGTGGATCAAGACTGTAGAACTCTCAGCTACCTCTCTAGCACCATATCTGCCTGCATACCATCGTGCTTCCTACTGGGGATGATAATGGACTAAACCTCTGAACCTGAAAGCAAGCCCCAGTTAAATGCTTTCCTTTATAAGAGTCGCCATGGTCATGGTGTCTCTTCACAGCAATAAACTAAGACATATACTGAGTGTTCTCAAAAGGTGCATGCGTTGAAGGCTTGATCCACAGGGTGGTCCTATGGGGAGGAAGAACCCTTACGAGGAAAGGCCTAGAAGGAGGTCCTTGGGTCACTACGGTTAAGCTCCTGTCTTGATCTTTTGTCCTGTTGATGTGATGCGATACTCTGAAAAAAGCAACTGAAGTGTTTGTTTTTGTTCACAGCTTAAGGTACAGTCCACCACAGTGGGAGGGGATGGTGGCAGGAGCTTGAGGCCACTGGTCACATCGCATCCACAATTATCAAACAGAGAGAGATGAGTGACCATCAGTGATTAGTCACTTTCTCCATTTACACAGTCCAGGACCTCTCTGTCGAAGGTGAGTCTTCCCATATCTACCAGCATAGATTATCCCCCACAGCCCCATCTCCCTGGTGACTTTAGATGACTAAAAGAAACTGTCACAGCCTCAGAAGCAGTAAGGTCCCCACCTCTCCACTTCCTCTTGCTTCACCGCTATGAGATGAACTGTTTTACTCTTCTACAAAATGTCCCACTGCCACCGTCGACAACCTATCAGAGGCCTAAAAGCAATGGACCTGCCCCTTGAGGGACTGGTATCTCTAGAACTCCAGATCCAAATGGGCACTTTCTCTTCATACGTTAAACGTCCCCGGGTATTTTGTGATAGCAACAGAAAACTAACGGAAGTTTATACTAAGAGGTCAAGTTGTTGCCTGCAATTGTGCCTGAGGAGGAAGAAGAGCCTAGGGGCTGAGGAAGGAGTTTGGAAGCATCTGGAGGAACAGGATAGAGGAGACCTGGGAAGCTGTTGGAAGAGCTCAGGGGGACCATCCTGGGGAGCTCAGAAGATGAGACGCTACAGGAAATGGACACAGTGGAGTCTTTGCTGAGGAGGATTCAGATGGAAAGGGGATTCTACCCGGAACTGGGTCAGAGGTCTCCTTGCTAGACCTCAGTAAAGAATATGGCTGTATTTTCCAGCACCCCGACAGAATGTGGGAGGAAGGGCAGAAGGACAGGCTAGTTTATCTGACAGAAACCATGTCATGGCAACACAACATTCAGGCTTTGGCATGGGCACCACTGTAGTGTGGTAACTGCCAGCTACCTTTAGCCAGATTAACAAGAATGAGGAGCAGAGAGGAGCAAAGCAGAAAGATTTAGAAACTTCCGCTTGACTATAAAGAGCCTATGTGAAGCTTTAGCTGGTGGGTGTGGCTGCTAGTTCCAAGGCACATGACACTCAGGGCTCTTGAGGGACAGGCGAGTGACCACAGAGGCACCACGGGCACAGAAACTAGAGGTGTACAAGAGCTGCCTCAGAGAACTTCCAGGACAGAACACTTTCTTGAACGAGCACTTGGGTGCCCTGTGTGCCCCAGCCCTAAATTCGGCCAACAAGGCATCCAGAAGCCACCTCAGCAGTTGTGGTCCAAGCCAGCTTTGACACAACCTCCCACCCCTACTCCCTGGCTCATAGATCTTGAGCTGTCCACGAGGGGCTGGCTGCACAGGGGTACAGAATGTGGGGTCATGGGTCATGATGGCTTTCACTGGCATGACAAAGGAAGGCCCCCAAAGGCCAGGCCAAGTGCTACCGGACTGGAATTCCTACAAACAGCCTCGAAAAGAGTGCTGCATAAAACCACACACTGAAGCTGTAGCCTGTGATGTCCCCACCTCAGGACCACACAGATGAAGAGATGCGGAGGGAAGCTGCGGGTGGAATAGAAACCCATCAGAGGGGGGCCAGGGTGCTACAGCCAGCAAGCCGAGGTGGCAGGGATGCCTATCCCGTCAGGGGCCTGCATCCTTCTGCAGTGCACCTCAGATGGCAACCATGCAGATTCAGGGTTTCATGTCTGCTCTGCTGTGTTCTCGTCTTGCTGTGAGCCAATATCTCCTATTTTCCTATTCCTCAATTTTAAATTAGAATGTTTACCTAAGAAAGTATAATTTTCTTTTTAAAAAAAATTATGGGGGCTCACAGCTTAGTATTTTTGAGTCTCAGAAGCTTTGAACTTGGACTTTTTGTTTTTTGGTTTCTTCTTCTTTTTTGTTTTTTGTTTTATTTTGTTTTTCAAGACAAGGTTTCTCTGTGTGGAGCTTTGGTTGTCCTGGAACTCGATCTGTAGACCAGGCTGGCCTCAAGCTCAGAGATCTGCCTGTCTCTGCCTCTGAGTGCTGGGACAAAGGTGTCTGCCACCACTGCCCAGTTGAACTTGGGCTTTTTGTTTGGTAGATCTTGTTTTTATTTTGAATTTGGACTTCCAAGAAGCACTAGGACAGGATGGACATGTTGGGTCTTGGGAATGGAGGCATGTCATCTGCACCTTGAGAGGAACATGAGGCTTTGCATCATGCAGGGATGTTGTGACAGTTTGCTTTGGTTTTGTTCATTGGTTGGTTTGGTTTGGGTTTTGTTTGTTTGTTTTATTTTTTATTTATTTATTATTTTTCTAAGGCCCCAGTGAGGAAGGCTAGGTCCTCAGGTGGTACTATTGGGAGGTGGTGGCATAATCTTTAGGGGGTGTGGCCAATGGAAGTTCCGGCCACAGGGAGTGTGTCCTCAAAGCACACAGTGGAGCCCTAGCCTCCTCCTTATCCTCTTCTGCTTTCCTGCTACAAACTGAGAAGAATTACTCTGCCATGTGCCCCCACCATTGGACCCACACCCCACCAGGGGCCTGAAAGCCCTGGAACCCCCATGGAGGGGCACTCACGGAAGCATTTTCTGCTTATACATGATTGCCATGGGTCCTTTCTGGTGGTGACAGAAGCTGACGGTCACCCTCACTGTCTCACGTGATATCACAGAACCAGACATCAGAGTCTGGTCACACTGTCTGGGAAGCCGGGTGCTAAGGAGAGTCACAAATCTGCAGAGTGAATTCCACACTCACTAACTATGTTCATGGGTTCACGTGAGAGCGTTTATTACACTTTTAATTTAACAGCTTTTTAAAAATTCTGTATTTTAATTTCTAGCTCAGCAAATAACCTTAAGTGCAACCCACAGAAAAGCACTTCAGGGTCCTCGGCAGTGCTGGGTCCTGGGGCCCTGGGAGCTTGAGAGATGCTGCTGGAATGGACAGTGGCTTTCTTGGCCTATGGTGTCTGCTTGGATGGACAGCAGATGACATCACCCTCCCTCCCTCTGATGCCCCGCCCCCAACCATACTCAGAGCCACTCCTCAGCAGCACCTCCCGAGGCAGCACCCAGATCTCAGAAGTCCTAGGTACTTCAGGCTCAGTATGCTTCCCTGCTTCTGAAGAGACAACCCTGTCTACTGACTTTGGAAGTGGCAAGCCCAAGGCACACGGGATGTTTAAATTTAGTGAATTAAGAGAAACATCCTTCACTCTATGAGAAGTCATTCTCACAATCTCAGACTATATGTGTACCACAAGAGGAGATGTACCCACCCCAACCACAGACTGTTCCAAAAGATGTCAGTTTCTTCCTCAAAATGTGGAAATATGGTACTTGTGGGGGTAATGGGGGTTTTGTGTTTTGATTAAGATGCCATGAAGTTAAAATCCATGTCACTCAGGACTGTCCGGGTGACATAACAACTGTCCTTATGAGAAGGAAGCCGAGGAAATTTACATACTCAGGTCACCATGGGAGGATGGAAGAGAGGGTGGCAGGCCCTGGCCTTAGAGATTGCAGTGATGTGGCTACAAGCCATGGAATGCAGACAGCCACCAGATCAGAAAGAGACATGCACTGACTATCCTAGAGACCGTGGGAGGCACAGCTATACAACTGATGTCAGCCAGGCTTGGCCACTGGCATCCCAAGCCACTATTCTGCTTGTTCCACATGGCTACCAGGGACAACAGCCAGAGCACCTCCCTGGACCTTGGCTCTGTGTTACAGTTTCCAGGTGACCAGGACCAGCAGGGATCATCTCCCTTCACCATGAGCATTGAGAGCCAGCCAGGTCCCATATGGGGAGGGGGGGCGGGGTATGAGAGCCCAGCAGGACACAACCAGGCCCAAAGTCAGGGTTGTCTAGTGGTGAGAGACAAGAGTCTCTCCCCGTCCAGCTATGCTGCACTCTACCCTGGGACACACAGAACCACAGTGAAGAATCTCATCTGGCTTCCATCCTCAGAGGTGCCTGGGACACATCAGCCCCACGGGGGTGTTGGGAAGGCTTCCTAGTAGAGTGATGTCCAAGTGGGCACTTATGAATGTGCAGGAGTTGAACCCCATCAAAGCAAGATCCCCCATAGGGTAAAGAGTTTGGGGTGGCCGCAAAGGAGGACTTGAGGTGCACCAAGGCTGGTTCTTTGAGACATCTGCCCTGTTGGCCTCCCGTATCCCGTGGCTCATGACCCTTCCTCCATATTTGCAGCCAGCAGCCCGGAAGCTCCCCTCCTGGCTCTGTTTCGGTTGTTAGTTTTCAATCTCTTCTGACCTGCCTCTCACCAATGCAGACCCACCTGGGTAACCCAGAATCACGTCCCCACGGCGAGGTCCTCATTTAGTCACATCTGAACACTCCCTCTGCCCATGTAAAGCTGACACAGTGACAACTTCCAAGAATTAGGACAGGGGGCCCCCCGGGAACCAGTATCCAGCCCTCACATTATCTAAGAAGGAGTGCATCAGAGAGGGTCAGTAGCAACCCTGGGTTGCACAGCAGCCAGGCCTGACCTGAGTCTTCAGCAGGAAACTCCATGGGTTCGGGGGCAAGGAGGGAGGTGACACTGTCTGTGATAGAGTTGGAAGGCTCTGTGAGCGTGTGGAGCTGGGGCAGGCCAGAACTTGAGTGGAAAGTCGGCAGAGCCCAGATCAATGGTTGGAGGGGCAGGGAGAATATAAGCAGGGTTAGCAGTGAAGACAGAAGAGCTAGCGAATGAAGACTTCCAGAACATCTGGAACAGCTCTGAGCTTGAGTGGGACAGACCTTGATTCCTGGAACAGAGGAAGCCTCACCCCGGCTGAGGCTAGACCCAGAAACACGAGGTGGCAGCATGCCTCAAGGTGACCCCTCCCTTGACCTCTTCCCCTCATTTTTCTCTTCCTTCTCTACCTCTTCTTCCACCTCCTCCATTTCTGTCCCCCTTCTGTCTCCCTTCTCTTCTTCCCTCTCCCCCTTCCTTCCTTCTTCCTCTTCCCTTTCCTCTCCTCCCCCTCCTCCCATATCCTCCCCCCCCCACCTCCTGTAACTCTTTCACCTGTCCCCTCCCCCTCCTCCCTTCTCCCAGCACACTGCCCTGCATCCCTGGGGCACCTTCCATCACCTCAGGGAGTTTTGCTCACCTCACCCAGGACATGTGGGATTTAAGCTCTCCCAACCAGCCCTGTTCCTAGGGGAGTCACTGTCTAGGAGAAAGACCCCAGCTTCTTCGTGGGACTGTGAGGATATTAATATGTTCCCAGCAGGCTGCAGAAGAATCAAGCCCATCACCCATCACCCATCACCCCTGGTGATGCGCACCGATCCTGAGGTTTCCTCCTGCCTCTCCCCCAACATTCTCTCCCTCCAGCTTCCCAGGGTCCCCTCCTAGTGAACCAACAGCACCACCTCCCTTCTGTGCCCACTCAGAACTGAAGCCAAGACCATTAAGGACAAAAAACTGGAAAGTCACAAGTAATCTTGGTGACAGTGAAGTCCTCGGGGCTCTGCTTTTGTGCCTACTAAAGCACCAGTGGGGGAGTGGGGACACAGGCTTGAAGGTGTCATTTGCCATGTCAGATCCTGGGGACACTGAAGTCCCAGGGAATTGTGTTTTCTGAGTGGCAAAGGAGCCAAGTATGAAGCAGGGCCAGCTGCCCCCATTCACTCTCCCAGGGCAGGTGTCAGGGAACCAGCTCCCTATCAAGAACACTCTAAGAGGCTCCGAGGCTCTGGGAGGGAGTCTGAGGCTTGCCCAGCCCTGAGGACGGAATCCTGCAGGGACAGTGGCTTCTATTCCAGCATGCTGACTGGAATCACACTGCCACCTCACTGTCCCTCCCTGCTCCTGTGTCTGAAGATCCCAAGGCCCAGAAAGCTCAACTCAGGAGACATGACTCAACACACCACACGGGCCTCTGCCTCTGAGGATGCTCCACCTGGGCACTCACTCCCTAGAGATCAGCAGTGTAAACAGATCTGCAATGGTGCTGGGCTGAGAAGTGGCAAAGAGAAAGGCACACCGTTAAGTGGCATAAGAGGTAAGCTGACTTCAAGAAGAGGGTGACTTTGGGTGTCCCCAAGTGGTACGGGGTGTTTCAGATGTCCCTACACTCCTACTTCCAAGTATCTACCGGATCTTGACGAATCCCCAAAAGCTGGTGTTATGCCAGTCGGCAGTGGCGTATGCCTTTAATCCAGCACTCAGGAGGCAGAGCCAGGCAGATCTCTGTGAGTTCAAGGCCAGCCTGGTCTACAGAGCGGGATTCAGGACAGGCACCAAAACTACATGGAGAAACCTTGTATCAAAAAACAAAAAACAAAAAATTAAAAACAAAAACAAAAAAAAAGCTGGTGCTAGCTCTGCTCACAGGTGGGTAAACTGAGGCAAAGGGTAGTTGGAGGAACATACCTAACAAGGGGTCCTGGAACCCCACTGTGCCAAAGGGGCCCCTACTGACTACACTCTCCACTGACTACAGACTACCCTCAGATGGGGAACTCTTCAGCCATGGAGCAGGTGGCATGAGACCCCCAATAGCATCCATAGAGTACCTGCTTGAGACACACATGTTCACCACCAGCCAAAAGCCCCCAGGCAGAGAGCATCCGGGACCAGCCCCTTCACTGAGCCAAACAGCAAAAATAAGGGTCTTAGAATGAAAGCCTCCCCCTCCCACCTGCCCTAATCCTCCCCGCAGAGCCAAAAGGCTGTCACTGTGCATGCAACTCAGGTGCCTCTTCCCTGTCAGACTGTCAGTACTTCCGCATCAGAACCCTAACCCTAACCAAAGCTGAAGGCCAAAATACTTCCCCCAAAAGGGAACATGGTGAAAACACCAGATGAGGAAGACCAGCAGGCACATTTACCTGAAATGATGTCAGCCTCAGAAGCCGACTTCCTGGCAGGCAGGGCCACATACTCCATGGTGCCCCTGTTCTTACCTACAGGTACGCTAAGGTACAAGGTGGGGCAAGAGCTATCCCGAAGTTGCACCAAGGGAGACCCTGGCAGGGCAGGGCTGTGGGAACCAGAGGAGAAGTAGGCATTGTGACTGACCTCTTCAAGTGGACAGTGGACTCTGGAGGGCCAAGGCCCTGCATGCATGAGGCAGGAGTCAGAGCTGTGTATTGAAGGGACCAGGAGTCCAGATGACCTATAGGGAGGCATGTGAGCTACACGTGGTAAGAATCCCTCTCTTGGGATCAGAGCTGTCCAAGTGTGGATCAGTGACCGCAGGGGGAGACTTCACGGAAGGCAGAGGAGGCTGCTGGAGATGTATGCCAGCAAATCCTGTACCTGGGAAGTTGGAGCAAGGCTCCCTGGCTCAGGTGAGAAGACAGGTATGCAAATCCCTCTAAGAAGCTCGGAGGTAATGCCCCTGTGCACACAAAGCACTCATTCATATCACCAAGCAACAGAAACTGCCCCAGCTGATGGCCAGGGCACACAGGTGGAGAAGGACCAGACACAATCCACTCCATTAGGGCGACACAGGGCAGCTGGGCCCCTTGGGGTTCAAATTCCAGCCCCTCCACTAACCAATCCTGTGACACCAGGTAACTGCTGGGACATGCAAGGCCTCAGTTTCCCTCTGTGTGAGGGAACCCCAGCACTAGCCCTGTGAGGTATGAGGAGGATACAGGAGAAAGCAGATCCCCAGTCTGGCCCAGGGCCCCGAGGAAGTGCCCCCATGAGCATGGCTGCTGAGGTGACATACAAGCCTGTCTGTCGTGCCTGGGTGCTGCGGATACCCTAGAAGCCCTGAGCTGTGTGGTGGTGGAAACATTCCTGTAGTAAACAGAGATGAGACACTCGAGTTACTCTGCAGGGACCAGCAGCCTTGGGGTTCTCCGCAGCAATTTAGTTGAAGCCCAACGTGCTCAAAGCAGCCTAGAAGCCCCCATCACAGCACATGATAGTGACTAAATCCAAGAGCTGCCACTGCCTGTCACAGTGTCTTCCTGCAGTGGCCGTTTTACCTGCTCTTTGAAGCTCTGCCAGGAAGCTGGCAATGGTACCAAGTGCCCAGCACCCTCAGTCTCCCAAGACCCTGATACATGATCGGGGAAATACAGAGGACGGCAAGAAGCCAGTCCAGGAGGCCCAGCTCCAGAGCAGGTCCCACCACACCTCCGATGAGGCTGGTACAGCCCCAGGAAAGCACGAGGAAGGCTACAAGGAGCCCGTGCAGAGGACAGCCGCAGACTCTAAAGCAGGTGGGCACGAGGCCAGCATCCCTGAGTCCCAACAGCTGCCAATGTCAGCAACTGTGGCCTGGCCTGGCCCTGAGAATAGGCCATGGCCCCTTTTAAAGGGCCAGTGACAGGACAGGGCCTTCCTCAGGGCTAACCCTCTTCCCTCTGGCCAGTTCAGAGCTCTCCGGTGTGGGCCAGGGTAATTTAGGAACACTCAAAGGGTCACAGGACACTCCCTTTCCTGGGATACCAGAATGGACTTCCCAATCTTTCATCAGCTTCAAATCTAATTCTAGAAAAGACCACCTCATTATCAGAAACTTAATTTGGGGTAGCTAGCTGAGGAATTAACCTTGACCATCATAGGAAATAAAGTCAGAGTTTGGGGATACAGAGCATAAGGAATCAGAGAACGTCAGTCCAGTTCACGGTCCTCAGAGTCCTGACCAAATGTGACTCCTGACACATTTCAGGGTTAGGGGGATTCATCTCTGTTGTACCTCACCCACAGTGGAGTTGTTAGGAGAGATGGGACCCAGTGTCTGCCCGTACTCGGCTCCACCCAGCCATGGACAATGAGGTGCCCGTCTGTGCTCTGTGCAAAGGGCAGTGACTCCTACAGAATGGAACATCCCATTTCTCTGCAATCATGGGTTTCCAAAGCCATGTACACCGCCCCCAGAATGAAAACAACACTGTTTCCTGCTTTGGACTCTATATCCCGTTACAAAGAAGATCGGGCAGTAATGCCACCTCAGACATGCTGGCCTTTCTTCCTTGTGTGGGAGTGCTGAGTTCACATGCAAGATGCACTGTGTATTGATCTTACTTTATGTGTACAAGTGTTTTGTCTGCATGTATTTGTGTGCACCACCTGTGCCCCTGGTGTCTGAGGAGGCCAGAAGGGCCATCAGATTCCCCTGGAGATGGAGTTACAGAAGCCTGTGAGCCACCATGTAGGTGCTGGGAATCAAACCCTTGTCCTCTGGAAGAGCAACCAGTGCTCTTAACCATTCAGCCATCTCTCCAGCTCCCCTCTGCTGCCTTTGTTTGTTTGTTTGTTTGTTTGGTTGGTTGGTTAGTTGGTTGGTTGGTTTTTTGAGATAGGGTTTCTCAGTGTAGGTTTGGGGCCTGTCCTGGATCTCGCTCTGTACCTCTTTAATGAAATTGGTTTTCTTAAACATTTTCCGCTAACACTGAGAGGTCATCATATCCTCTGTCAATGCTTCCCACACACACCTAGGATGCAAGTTTCAAGAAACTGATAGTTTCCTCACATTTTTGTTTGCTGCAAAGTCTCAGAGCCTGGAGCGGCGCAAGCATACGGTAGGTACCTAGTAAATATTTCCAGGATGAAGGCATGATATCTGGTATTGTTTGTTCCCCACCGCGGCTGGTGACCTGCTCTGGTATGTTAGTGGTACCCAGGCAGACAGCTTGTGGCCACACACTGCCCACTCCTGGGATAGGAGGAGCAAGTGCCACATTCCAAGTGTGTTAGATAGATGTACCAAATACTCTCCTTGACCCTGGATGGGTGCTGGTCCTTCTCCAGGCCTCATTGTCCTGTGTGGGGGTGGGCACATCCGGAGCATCCTTGGGTCCCTTCCAGCTGCTTACACAGAAGCCATGGCAGTAAACGGTGGCTAAGCCAGGCTCCCATGCCTCCACCTGTTATGAGCTGAATCCACACAGTATAGTCCTGACCCCCACACCTTAGACTGTGGCTGTATGTGGAGAAGAGGCTTTGACAGAGGTCATGAAGATGGAATGAGGTCACTCTAATGCCCTCATCCAATCAGCACAGTGTTCTTAGAAGAAGAGGACATCAGGACACAGACACACAGAGGGACAAATCTGTGAGGACATAGGGAGGGAATGCTGTCTACAAGCCAAGGAGAGAGAATCAGTCTGCTGATGCCTTGATCTTGACTGTTTGGGCTCCAGCATTGTCCAAAAATAAATTTCCCCATAAAGCCCCTGGTCTGTGGCACCTAGTTATAATATCAAACACGCACAGACACAGACATGCGCACACGCACATGCCTGCCTGTCTTTACCTCAGCTCAGCCAGGTCTACAGCTACCTCCAGGGACATCTAGGCTTAGCAAGTACACAGGCCTTACTCAAGTCCCAGTGCCTGTTGGCGGCGCCAGCACAGGATCCATCACGTCCACTCCTGGTTCAGATGTCTTCCTAGCCCTCTTACCCCACTGTGGTCACATGGGCTGCAATGCAAAGAAGCGACCTCTGCTCCCAAGACCACCTTACAGCCTCGCTGTGTCAAGACTGGCACTGCACACATGGCTATAGAGATCCCTCCAACAGCTGGGGAAACTGAGACACGGAGAACTACACAGCTAGCATGTTGGGTTCAGATCAAGTCCTGTCTGCCATGGAGCATCATCTCCTTCCTCTACCTTGTTGCAGTGTTCGGTACGGTTTTCCTGGCCACTTGAGATCAACAGGCAGCCACAGCCAGAGTGGCAGCCACAGGCCTCAGTGTCACACCAGAACCAGCATGGAGAAGCACTGTGCTGTCAGACCCCAGCAGCACCCTCCCTATCCTCACCACAACTGGGAAGGAACTTCTAGCCTAGGAGGTTGTACAGGTTGCCAGGCACTCCCATCACCTGCCCATCTGGGCATGGTCAGGACCAGTATTACTCCATGAAACCTGTCTGCTCCAGCTTCCAGGTTCCCGGGGGAGGCACAGGGGAGTCTTTCCCTGTAGTCAATGAAAGCTCCTGAGCTGCCAGTCATACACAGCAGTCACACACTAGGACCCATGTGCCTCTGTCCACTCTCCTCCACTGTAAGTGAGGGTGACTCACCACTGTGCATACAATAGGCTACTCAGAGCCAAGACATAAGAGACAGGTGGGCCAGACAACACTTGAGCTCCATTTCCAAAAGGAACCCAGGGGACCCAGCCACGACAATGGCCATCCACACTCCTGAGGGGCTGCTGTGCACAGGGGTTTCCTGCTTAGAGGGGATCTAAAGTTCCAGACGAGCAGGCCGAGACTGGGAAGATGCCCCAGGGCCAAGACTACCAGGCACACGCCATAGCTCAGAACCTAGTCTCCTTGCCATGACAACCCCAGCCCTCCTTCCCCCGGGACAAAAAGTACAAATGTAGGGAGTGGGCACCTGTGCTCCCTCTGAGGGCTCCTGTTTACGGGAGGGCCAGAAGTATCAATTATAGTCTGAAAGCATGAAATTACCCTACATGCACCCAGCCATTACCTCCACCACCATTAGATAAATGTCTGGAGGGCCTGCCAAGTCTGAGGATGCCCTCCCCATCCACCCCCAGGTCACAGGTTGGCCGTCTCAGGAGGGATCCCGCTTTCCGTGCCACTTGCTTAGTTACTCTCAACAGCCACTGCGGAAGTTCCTCCTCTCTTGGCTAGGAGGGAGAAGGGACAGTCTCCTGGGAGGAGGTACTCCAGGCTAGGAGCCCACAGTGAGCTGTCCCCAAGCTCATTCCCTCCCTGTCCACTTTCTCCCAGAGGAAGCAGCTGTACCTATTGGTTTATGCAACATGGCCAAGGGCCACACTGCTGTCAGTAGCAACTTGGGCTTGGAAGGAAGCATGCTGGAATCAAGGAGCCCTGGGTTCGAATCTCTATCACTTGCCAGAGCTCAAGTCATTGAAGTCTGGCCATAGCTCCTGAAAATGGAGGCCTGCCCCTCTCTGTTGGGGAATGCAAGGATCAGCCCTCCCCACAGGCTACATTCATGAGGATGTCAGATGGGTGCATCCTGAGGTGATGTGCAGACGCTACCGCGTCTGAGCCAAAGCCTTCCAGCTCTAGATCTCAGTTTCTCTCTGAGCACAGGCGCTGCTGGGTTGCAGGGACCTGGGATTTTCCAGCATCGCACAGAGGCTGTCAGATCCCTGTGGGTGGGTGCGGCGGGAGAGGCAGGGCCGAGACGCTCAGGACTGAGGAGCTGGAAGGACAACGCGCACAGACAGCGCCGGGACTGACACACATAGAGGCTCTGGCACTCAGATCTGCAGCGGCGAAGCCAGGGCGCTCAGGGTCTGCCAGACGCCACCACCCAGGCGCTGCGGGAACCGCGCAAGGGCGGAGTCCCCTGCTGCAAAGCCCCGCCTGTCATCACACCTCTCTCCACGGTTAGGACTGCGGTGACCCAGGGCCCCTTAACAGGACCCAGGTCCCTTTACTGAAGCAACCTGGGACCCCCACGAGAAGCAAGGAGTGGCGCCTGCCAGACATCCCTGCGCAGCTACCCTAGCTGGCACTGTGGGTAGGAATCCTGGCGCACGCCACGGAGCTCCGCGACCCGGGTTCAGGGGCAGGGGCTGAGGGCCGGCCTTTCTGGGCTGCAAACCCTGGAGCAAAAGTTGGGTGGAGCCGCTGGGCTCAGGGCTCTGCACTGCAGGTGCAGCCTGATTGCCACCCAGTCCTCAAGACTCTGCCAGGGCTGCAGCTCTGTGCCGGCGGATCCCCAGTCGTAGCACTCACCTGCACTCATGTCAGCGACAGCTCCTAGTAGGGCGGTCCCCGCGCTGCGACAGCCCGACAACCGGGCCCGCAGGTGCGGCGCTCGCACGATCCTCCGTGCGCCCGCGGCCAGACGCTCGAAGCACAGTACCCTCTGCCCGCAGCGCCACCGCAGCTCGGGGCTCCCGCCCCGCCCCCTCGCCCCGCCCCGCCCCTCAGCTAGGCCCCGCCCCTTGTCGAGCCCCGGGAGGGTCGCACCCTGGGAAGTGTAGGCGCCGCGCCCCCTCAGCCCGCCTGCGTGCCACCGCAGTTGGACGTGAGGACTACAAATCCCAGCAGGCTGTGCGGTGCGCGCAGGCGCAGGCTGGAGGCAGCTCAGGTGCCCTCCCGCACCTGCTTCTGGAGCTCTGCAGAGCTGTCAACACAATCTAAGCGAGACCAGGGGGACTGTGGCTCGTCTCAGTATCGGGATCGCGGAGAGGAGGAGCAGGGAAAAGCGATCTTGGAGTAACTCTCCTGGAGTGATGGGAGGCCTCGGAACCAGATCTTCCCTTCCAAGTGCACAGAAAGGGGGAAACTGAGGCGGGACGGGGAGGGGGTGGATAGAGGAGGGGAAGCAGACCAGGAGCAGTCTTTAAATGGCACACACACCCAGGGCGAGGTCCTAACGGGTTGGGATCCCGGCGCAGGTGTCCGGACTTCAGGGCTAAGCTGTTGGCCACCTCGCCTTACGCGCCAGGCGTCGGTCTTACGGCTCGGCTGACGCTGGGCGGTGCACACTGAGGAGACGCTGGCACGTCCTGCCCTCTCGCCATCCTGCCCACACGGTGACCGATCCCCTTGTGACGTCAGGCGTCCAGTGCAGGGCGTGGAAACACAGACTGAAAGGAGAGTCTGCATAGGGAGGCGCAGGTGGATTCTGCCGTGCGCCGGTGGTGACAACAGGTGGGCACAAGAGGCTGAGAGGAGACAGGCTAGAGAGAGGAGAGAGCACGGATGCGCAGGGCCCAGAGTGGGAGCATGTAGGACCAGGCAAGCATGGAGAGGCACAGGCCAGGGGCGTTTAGCCCGGGTCAGGGCTGTTCGAAGTAGTACTGAGGCAAGAGCAGAAATTCCTCCCCACAAAGAGCAGGACTAACTCTGGGATCTCATGCCCAGAAAACCAAATCACCCATGAAGTTGATAACCAAGGTAGGGCTGAACCAGCTGAAACTTATCCTTGCACAGAACCCTGCCGGGCTGGATTTGACTTGTATCAAATCAGTTTATTTGAATAGATTACATCTAGACTTCTGAGTCTGCAGGGCTGTAACCCAAGGGTGACCTCAGCCACTTGCTTTCTCTCGGTGCCTCGGTTTCCTCACCTTTCCAGTCACAATGACTGACTGCCCTTGGGTTAAATTGGTAATACAAGGAAAACTGCTCAAAGCTGCTAGCCTAGAGCCAATGCTAAATAAACAATAGTCAAGATGACAGTGGTTTTGACCAAGGGGTAGATGTGGGCCATCACCCCCTCAAAGAATGGCCCAGTCTCACAGGGATCCATTCATGATTTCGGTCAACAATGACTAGGGAAAATCAAGTCCCATGATTCACTGTTGGTAAGTCCTACTGCTGCTGTTTGAGCTACCTGCCTGGAGAGGGCGCCAGAGGCTTCAAGAGGACACAGGAAGCGCTCAGCATCCTTAACAGGCAGAACCCAGCCCTGTCACTGACCACTGAGACTGGGGGCAGATGCACATCAGATGTGGGAGACACATTCTTGAATATCCAGCCTCCAGACCCATGAGCCAAACAGACCTCTGTTTTTAATAACCTCCCTGGCTCAGGTGTGTTGTCACAGCAACAGAATATGACCTAAGAGAGGACATTCAACTTGGCTAGGCTCTCTTTCTGGAAAACCCTTGAGGGAGGAGAGCTTTTCTAGGCACCAGGGCACCAGGGGAAGGATGGGTGTGGCCCAACTCCTGGGTCTGCTGGCAGCTTCAGGATGCATCATGGTCTGTGCCCTTTCAGCGAGGATCTGTCTGGACACTGCTGCCTCTTACAAGATCTGTCTTCTTTGGGATTAGAAAACATTTAAAGACAAGAGCATCCACATTCCCCCTGTGTTCTGACCCAGTGTTCTCCTAACTTGGAGCCTGGGCTCTGGGGAGATCTCTTGTGTTATCAGGCCTAGATGTTGGAGCTGATAGACCACTCAAAGTCATGCCCGAAGCCAGTAAAGAAGGCGGCAGGGATGGCCGGGCGGTGGTGGCGCACGCCTTTAGTCCCAGCACTCGGGAGGCAGAGGCAGGCAGATCTCTGTGAGTTCGAGGCCAGCCTGGGCTACCAAGTGAGTTCCAGGAAAAGGCGCAAAGCTACACAGAGAAACCCTGTCTCGGAAAGAAAAAAAAAAAAAAAAGAAGGCGGCAGGGTGCACAGGAGACAGGACAGAATTGTCACAGCCCTCAGTGGGCCATAGGGACATCCAAGGGTGCTATGTCACTTCTACCCTTAGGAGAGTAACCTAACCATTGGCTATGGGTGTAGGTTACTGGGGGACGAGGCACAGGAGAAATAGACAGCTCCTGACCTGTGGCCTCGTTGGTTCTGAGTGTCAGGACCAGTCACGGCTTTCTCTTGAGCAACAGGTTATAAACTTGAGTGTGTTCCTGGAAGTGTGAAGATAAAAGATGAGGGAACCAAGTGAAGTTGATGCTTACATCTGGATCCAGCAGTGCACCTGACGAGCTCAGCCTGTCCTGCCATGTCTTGAAGGAAGCTTCTTCATAGTTGGGGCTTATGAGGCTTCCAGAGACACATGGGCTGTGGCTATGATGAGGGCTTTTTCTTTTTCCATCAGTGCCCAGAGGACAAGACCAAGGCTCTGCCATGCTGCATGGCCTTTGCTTTGCTTCAAAATGAAGAGCATTTGTTTTGAAAGTATCCACCTCCTTTTTTGGACACGAGGTCCCCAGAAATATAAAAGGTAACAGGTGGAGCCCCAAGTGTCAGCCTCATGGAGACAGCAGGTAGGGTGATGTCAGATGTGTGGAGAGTGAGACAGACCAGAGGGGCCCCAGTGGCAGCCAGAGTTGGACAGACCTCACACGGGGCTTGGCTGAGGGTGTAGAATGGAGAGGATGGGTGTGAAACTGTACCTGAGGGGTCAAGCCAGGCAAGGAAGTCACAGCCAGGGCTGCTGTGCCTCTGTGTCAAGCCCTATGGTTTAGATGAATTGTCTCAAGGGTCCTATCATAACCGTTGTCACCACTACCATTTTAGAGATGGAGAAACTGAGGCATTCACTATTACTAAGTGTACTGTTAGAATGTACCTAGACCTTTTTGGGAAGAGGGAACCATGGGTCATTGGTGCTGTGCCCTCCTGAATCTGTCATTGCCTACACAGGACATAAGAATCTAAGAGCCATACATGAAGTAAATGGTCAAAACAGGAGTTCTGTCCCACCGGACCATGCCTTATGCTCCCCTCTGGCTCACAGGAATGCCCACTCTTCTGGAAAGCACAGGCTAACCCTATGGGCTCTAGTTAAGCTTCCTCCCTGTAGCAGCCTCTCTTGAGCCCTGCTAGGTCAGTGCCCTCCATGCCCAGGGCCTTGCCAATCACTGCCAGGTCACTCCAGAGCCTCAACTTCCATCTCCTGCCCGATTCCATCACCAGCATCAGAACTGCCAGGTGACGTTAAGCCTTCCTCATCTTAGTGTCCACGATGCACCTCCTGGTCTCTAGAGACCCCTGGGGTCTCTAGCCCAGAGGAAAGGGGGCCACTGAACTGTGGGGTCAATGAGTTCCCCACATCGACACCACACTACATAAAAGAAAAGGGCCAGACCTGCCCAGCCCCTTCTAGCCTCCTGTCCCTCTCCCTGGGTCTGAGGAAGTTTCCCTTAACGTGATTCTGGGGAGGGTACCACAAGGCAGCCAGGCTCACCTGGGACCTGGTCTAGAAAAGTGGGGGTCAGGAAATGCAGCAGTGCTGAGTTCCCGCCTGTGGGAGAGCCATGGCAGAGGGAGACTTGCTCTCCAGTGGGAGGACCAGCCTGAGCTGTGGCCCCCACACGGAGCTGAAGCATTGATCTGCTTCACAGCCCAGGAGACAAACAAATGAAATAGGATGTCATTGTGGGCCTTTCCAACCACTCAATAATTTAAAGCCTTGCCATGGGAAACCAGGCAAGAGGCCAGCAGCTAACTCACTTCTCTCTCAAAGGCATCCTCCACAGCCGGGAGGTGGTGATGCACACTTTTAATCCCAGCACTCAGGAAGCAGAGGCAGGTGGATTTCTGTGAGTCTGGGGCTGTCCTGGTCTACACAGCAAGTTCTAGGACAGCCGAGGCTACACAGTGAAACCCTGTCTTGAAAAACAAAACAAACAAAAAAGCAGTCACCATACCAGACAGCTGCCCAGTCACCTGAGTTCTTCCTGCAGAACGGAACAAGGGAAGGATGCAGAAAGGATGGCCTTCGGCCCAGACTGTTCCTATTTCCCATTGCTGCTGATGTGAAGGGATGTGTCGATGCAACAATGTGTCTTCCATCACTGAGTAATCATGGCACGTGGTTGATCAGAGAGTCGGAAAGACACAGAGCATAAGGTTACTTTTGAGAAATAACACACAGGAGGCCCCCAGCTGCTAGCCACTGGATGAACTGGACTCATGTGGCAGAAGCAGAGGAAGAGTTAGAAGCATGTGGGAGGGGGCACTGGATGAACTAGCCAGTGAGGGCTGCGTAACAGATCCCACGAGCAGTGTGGAAGGTGGTTTGAGCCCCTCAGAAATGTGTCTTCTCCCAAACGAAGAAGATGGAAGCTCAAGGCCAGGGTGGCCAGAGGGTTGCCATTTCTGAGGCTACTTTGTTCTGGGCCCCTTCCTTTGGCATATCAGGAGCACCCCTTCTTCTTCTTCTTCTTCTTCTTCTTCTTCTTCTTCTTCTTCTTCTTCTTCTTCTTCTTCTTCTTCTTCCTCCTCCTCCTCCTCCTCCTCCTCCTCCTCCTCCTCCTCCTCCTCCTCCTCCTCTCCTCTTCTTCTTCTTCTTGCTTTGCTCTTCCTCGGTGAGTCTCCACCCACATATCCCCTTCTCGTAAGGATCCAGATGTGCTGGGTGCTGGCCCATCCTAGTTACCTTAACTTTGACATCCTCAACAACTTTGTCACGTGTTGTGATGGCTGATACGGATTGTCAGCTTGAGAGAGTCCAAAGCCACCTCAGCCCCTGTGCATGAGAGGGAGTTTATAGTAGTATGACTGAGGTGGCAAGCACCACCCTGGATGTGGGCAGTGCCATGAGCAGTGCTGGACTGAATAGACAAGAAGCGAGGGAGCTGAGGACCATCAGCCATTTCTCTCTGCCTCCTGGTGGTGGACACAGTGTGGCCAGTTGCCTTGAGCTCTTACTCCATGCCTTTCTACCATGATGGATTGTATCCCTTGAACGGGGAACCACAATAAACCTGCCAAATTGCTGTTTGGGGGTAGGTGCGGGTGGATGAACAACATGTGCATCTGGAGGTCAGAGGACAACCTCAGGTGTCAGTCTTAGGGTATCTTCCTTCTCTTCAGACAATATCTCATCATCCTAGAGCAGTGATTCTCAGCCTTCCAGATGCTGTGACCTTTTAATACAGTTCCTCATGTTGTGGTGACCCAACCATAAAATTGCTCTTGCTGCTACTTTATAACTGTAATGTTGCTGTTACAAACCTTAATGTAGAAATCTGCTTTCTAATGATCTTAGGTGACTCCTGTGAAAGGGTCAGCTGATCCCCAAAGGGGTCACAACCCACAGGTTAAAAACCATTGCGCTAGAACCTTGCTACATCATCCTGGTCCATGAGCTTCCAGGGATCCACCTGTCTCCATCTCTCATCACACCATCGCTGGCATTCTCAGCATGCACCACCATAACCAGCTTTTCCCATGGATTCTGGAGGTCTGAACTCAGCTCCTCATCTTGTGAGGCGAGCCCTTTGTCGACAGAATCATCTCCCTGGCCTGTAGGTGGCTTTGGTCAGCTAGTCTTGTCACGGCAACGAGAGAAATAACTAATGACATGTTGAGGGTCTGAGAGCTAGACTCCCAGTGTGTGAGCTTTGGGGAGGCCCGAGTCAGACACAACTCAGTGCACAGTCGTGCCAGCATGCGATAGCTCACTTCCTGTTGAGAGGCGATCATGGAATGGGACACACAGGCCATGCTCTGTGAGGAGCTAACTGTGGTCCAGGCCTGAATCATGGAGGCAGAGAAGAGACACTAGGCTATGAAAGAGGAGATTACAGGTAGCCCAGAAAGTGTGTCTACATTGAACCCTGGTACAACCCGCAGGCGGAGGGCTCACCTCCAGGCCAACACTTACCCTGAAGCACTGCAGAGTCTCTAAGGCAGTGTTTCTCAACCTGTGAGTCACGACTCATCGGGTGTCCAACAACTGTTTCACAGGGAAGAGTCCATTGGAAAACACAGATATTTACATTGCGATTCATAACAATAGCAAAATTGCAGTTATGGAATAACATTGATAGTAATTTTATGGTTGGGGGTCACCACAACATGAGGAACTGTATAAAGGGTTGCAGCGTTAGGAAGGTTGAGAACCACTGCTCTAAGGCTTTGAGCAGGTAGAACGAGGTCAACTTGTACTAAGAAATGTTGCCCCTCTACAAAGCAGAAGGAGAAGAGGCCAGTGCGGGAGGGAGGAGCTAGGACTCATCTTTGTGGGACGCATAACTCAACCCAACATATGAGGTGTCCAGTCTCAGACTCCACAAGGAACTCTGTGATCCCTCCAGAACTGTGGCTGTTGCCTGGGAAGGGATAGTCAGGTGCACAGGCTTCTGGGGCAGGAGGAACAAAGAGAGAACTAAACAAGGTCACCAAAGCCAGGTCCCCAAGCTCAGAATCCCCTGGACTCTGCCAGACACATGTCGCACTTACCGTTGGTATACCTGTTCAATGATGACGAGGACACACAGCTCGGGGGCATCTTAGAAGATGGCTGTCCCTGGTAGAGAGATCAGCTCTTGTCCTGGGATCTCAGAAAGACCTGTCTGAATTGAGCCTGGACTTGGTGTCACTGAGCAATGCAAGCCTATGATCACTTACCACCCATCACAGGCTGACACCAATGACATCCCTCTTTCATATAGAGAACGGGTCTCAGAGAATGTGTGTTGTGGAACACAGGGAAGCTGACCCTAAGCCTTTTCTTGCAGATCTCACTCCAGGCTTCAGAGGCCCAGCTACTTCTCCTGTCATACTATGATGTCCTGGTGAGGAATCCACCTGCCCCATAGTTTCCCCAAGGCTATGAACAAGGTCAGTCTCC
This sequence comes from Peromyscus leucopus, assembly GCF_004664715.2. Lineage (NCBI taxonomy): Eukaryota > Metazoa > Chordata > Mammalia > Rodentia > Cricetidae > Peromyscus > Peromyscus leucopus. The sequence continues at coordinate 731,940 of NC_051071.1, read as the reverse complement.
CTTAGTGACACCACTGGATCATCTCCAACAGGATTTCTTTCACAGATTCTAGCCAAGCCACATGTGGCTCCATGATAATGCCAAATGTCTTGCCAGGGAAAAATCAAGTGTTCTGATTTCTGCATATGAAAACAAAGCCTGAAACAATCTGAGACCACAGCCTGTCCAGCTGGGATGTCTGTCTGCCAGGGACTCCATGCTCCAACCCCACATCTGACAGAGGACTGATCTCCAAAGTATATAAAGAACTCAAGAAACTAGACATCAAAATACTGAACAATCCAATTGAAAAAAAATGGGCTAAAGAGCTAAACGAGGAGTTCTCAATGGAAGAATCTCAAAGGGCTGAAAGACATTTAAAGAAATGCTCAACATCCTTAGTCATCAGAGAAATGCAAATCAAAACAACGCTGAGATACCACCTTACACCTGTCAGAATGGCTATGATCAAAAACACCAATGACAGTCAATGTTGGAGAGGATGTGGAGCAAAGGGAACACTCCTCCACTGTTGGTGGGAATGTAAGCTTGTACAACCACTGAGGAAATCAGTATGGTGGTTTCTCAGAAAATTGGGAATCAATTTTCAATCAATCTACCTCAAGACCCAGCCATACCACTTTTGGGCATATACCTAAGGAATGCTCAATCATACCACAAAGATACATGCTCAGCTATGTTCATAGCAGCAGTATTTGTAATAGCCAGAACCTGGAAACAACCTAGATGCCTGACAACTGAAGAATGGATTAAGAAAATGTGGTACATATACACAATGGAGCACTTACTACTCAGCAGAGAAAAACAATGACAGCATGAAATTTGCAGGCAAATGGATGGAACTAGAAAATATCATCCTGAGTGAGGTAACCCAAATCCAGTGGTATGTACTCACTCATAAGTGGACACTAGATATAAAGCAAACAACAATCAGACTGCAACCCACAGAACCAGGGAGGCTACATAACTGGGGGGACCCTAGGACGACTGTGGCTTAGAATAAGTTTTGGTTTTACTCAATCACTGGGCAAGGCTCAGTGAAACATTTCACTATTAGGATAAGAATTTGTACTGTATCAAGCTGATAATAGAAAAAAAAAGAGCCATCCACACACACTGTGGTACTTGCACATCTCCCATTCACCTGAGGGCCACTCATCTGCTGTCTGCTCTACCCAGCTCAATTGCTTTATCATACCCTGGGAACCCTGTGTGGCTCTGCAGAGTGGACACATTTCCACGTTTATCTGACTTGCTGTCTCAGCAGTTCCCAGTAGGCTCCCATTTCCCCTTCTGTTCTGACCCTCTCTCATCCTTGTCATTGGGTTCTTCTTCCCTGATCCCTCTCTTTACTCAGCCCCCTTACTTGGGCAAACACACTGAACCCATCCATCCATCCTTCCACTATCCACCCATCCATCCATCATCCATCCACCCAGCTATCTAATCTGCTGTGGATTATGCTCATTGTTCATAAAAAAAAAACTGATTGGCTGGCTGATAGCAGGGCAAGAAGAGATTGAGTGAGACAGCCTGATGCAGAGAGAATGATGGGAGGAAGAAGGGAGGATTCCGGAGAGTCGAGGGAGACACAAGTCAGCCACTGGGCATGCAGAATGTGTAGAAAATGAAGTAACAAGTCATGAGCCACATGGCAAAGCATAAATAGAAACATGGGTTAATTTAAGTGTAAGAGTTAGCTAGTAACAAGCCCGAACTATCAGCAGAGCATTTATAAGTAATATTAAGCCTCTGAGTCAATTATTTGGGAAGCAGCTGCCAGGTATCTGGAAACAGGCAGGCAGGAGAGAAATGGCTGATTACACTAACCATTCACCCATCCATCCATCCTTCTACCACCCATCCATCCAGCTATCCATCCACCTAGCTATCTAACCAATCACCCTTCTATCCATCTATTCTTTCACCTATCATCCATTTGGCCAGATATTCATCCACCATTCCACCACCCATTCATTTATCTATCCATCTACTCACCCATCTGCCCTTCCTTCTACCACCCACCCATCATCCACCCTCTCATCCACCCCCCTATCTACGCACCCATCTGCCATCTGCCCACCCTCCCACACACCCTTCTATTCATCCACTCACCCACCAAGCCACCTTTTCCACCATCCACCCACTCACCCATCTGTATCTATCAGTTGATTTCTCTGGAGAGCCCGGATTACCACCTCTTTGGCTTCTGTGTGCCACAGCTTAGGCCTGGGCCTAGTGAGGCCTGTTCTGTGTGCCACAGCTTAGGCCTGGGCCTAGTGAGGCCTGTTCTTGGCTTCTCACACCTCATCCTAGCACTTGCTGCCACTTTCATCCCCCCGACATCTGAGAATTTATTTTGGCACAGTTCCGGGTTCTACCTTCAGGTCCCTGGGTCTGCTCCTGCTTAGGCCTGGCCCAAGTGCTATCTCTTTTGGGTGGCCACAGCTACCTGGTCTTGGTCTCTTTGTCCTCATCCTGCTCTCCTCACCCCTCCTCCAGCAAGGCAGAGGCCTGGAGGCCACCCTGCTGAAGACCCCACCTGCCTCTTCCTTGCCCTGCAGGTGGCTCCCGCTTGGTGCTCAGGAGTCAGCCCAGCCGTCGCCTCCTCCCCGGAGCTCCAACCTGGGTAGCGGAGTTGGGTGTTTTCCTGGGTTCCCACATACATACCCTGGGTTCCTCCTTTCACAGGTGGTAAGCTTTTTCATGCTGGCAGCCTCTGGCAAAGCTGAAGCTGAGTTAGGGAAGGAGCCAGGTGAAGGATGGAGGCAGAGAACCAAGGCAGGGGAATGCCTCATTTGGCTTTTCAACTCCAGGAACAGAATGCTAACACCCCAACTTGTTCTAAAGAGTACTTGGGGTGTCCTCCCAGGAAAAGCTGTCTGTAGAAAGACCTTAAGAGCAGCGGTAAGAACATCCAGGTTAAGGAGTAGTGTGAAAGAAGAGTTCGATGCTGCAGGACTGCACTCAAGCTCCCAGCCTTGCTCGGGACCGGAGTCAATCTCCAAGCCCATAAAGTGCAATGGATGGAGGCACAGCCGAGGACAGCCCCGTCTCTATCTCTGTGTGCCCAGGCAAAGAGGTGCAGTCTCAGTCACATCCATCTTGGTGTCCATGAGATCAATACCATTGCTGTGGGGCTCACACTTGGTACCCAAGACTTGTGGAAACTGCTTCTTCACATCCAGAGGGAAAGCCAGTGGAGGGTTCACCCACAGCCATAATCAATGATCAACAAGGCTCTTCTCCTAGCCATTTTTTCCTTCCTGTTCCTTTATGCTGCTGGATACAGATGTTTGGAGTTTACTATGGGCCCCCAAATTGTTATAGTTTTACTATTATTTTTTAAAAGTGTGTGTGTGTGTGTGTGTGTGTGTGTGTGTGTGTGTGTGTGTGTGTGTTGGTATGGTGTATGTGAGTGGAGGTGCTCAAGGAGGCAAGAGGCATTGGACCCCCTCTGGAGCTGGAGTTACAGGTGGTTATGAGCTGCCTAGCGTGGGAACTGGGAACCAAACTCAGATCCTCTTCCAGATCAGTTTGTGCTCCTATCTGCAGAAGCATCTCTCCAGCCCTGCTTTGCCAGTTTTAACAGTATGTATACAGAACAGAAAAAGTGTTTTAATATGTATAAATAAAAAACATACTTTAAAACTGAAGTTACACACAATTTTATAGGAAAAATATGTAATGTCTTTCATTTCCGGGGAGACTTGCTGACGCTTCTCTGTTCAGCAAGGCCAGCACGTTTATTTACTGTACTGCCCCCTGGTGGGAGAGTGCTCCACTGCAGCCTGCTGTCACGGAGCACCTTAGCATCTTCAACCCAAGTCGCTGCCTGTCACCTACAGAGGAACAGCATGGAAGGGACAGTTTCTTGCTGGGTTACTTCCCGATTCTGAGGTCTTGGTGCCCTAGCCTGTGACCATTGTGTGATTAGGCACAAAATCAGGAGGAACTGCCTTAGTCTTTTCTAGTCTCCTGGCTGGTTACCTAGCTACCTGACTCCCAGTTCCCCATTTCTAGTGGTACCCCACCCAACACACAGCTGACTCAACAGTGAGCCAACTCCATGTCTAGCTCAAATGGTTCTGGATGTTTACAGGATGAGCCCAGGCCGTGAAGACAGCACTAGACCACATCAGCCATCACCCAGAGTCTCCTAGATACAAAGGATTCTATTCAGGAGGGCGGAGGACCCAAGCCTGGCAACTAGGAGTCCAGCTAGTTGAGGAAAAGTGTCTCTTACCCTCAAGATGATTTCAATGATGCCCTTTCTGGTCAGGATATTTTAGAAGTAGGTGCATACTTCTAAATGGACAGTCATGGCCATGGTTATCCCCTCATGGGAAGTCAACCTGTGAAGGAAGTCACATTCAGGGTAGCCTGGAAGAGTGAGCCCAGAGCCCCTGGATCAAGCAGGTCCTGAGATCTACTTCTGAACTTCTAGGGCCAGAGCCAATGGAAACCTTTCTGTTTGAGCCATGTAGACTTGAACTTTGCTTGTTGCGAATTCCCTCCCTGAGCTTCCAGATGACCAGGTTTGTATTCCACTGGAATGAATAAATTCCAGAAAGCTTAAGCATCCTTGGTGTGGCCTCCCTCCAATGGCCTGAGGTTTAGATTGCTTCTGCCTAAGTGTGGAACATCCCAGGGTCCCCACCTCTTGCTTGTTCCCTCTTCTGACAGACATACTCAGGAAAGTCCTGGGCCTCTCGATCGCCTGACCCCTCTCTAGAGCTAGAAGGAAAGATGAAAAGCCCTGCTCCAGGAGGGATTCAGAGGGAGCAAAAGGCAGCAAGTGCCAGACAGCATTCCCAGCACCCCACTACCAAAAGAGAGAAGGAGGAAACCCACAGGAGGATAGTCCCCAGACTCCAGTTTCTCACCCCACGGGGCTTTTTAAAACCCCACTGAGCCCCGACAGTCTTCTCTTAGTTGCTAATATCCTCCATGCAGGGACGGGAGGAAGGGGCCTCAGAGCAGACTCCTGTTTTGCAGCAAAGAAGGTATGGTATGACTTTTTGTCCCAGACCAGGGTATCCATTGATCCTTCCATCTACCCCATCTCTGGGACGCTGCGGCTACTAGAAGGGCACATCAGCCAGGCAGTGGTGGAGCATCTCTTTAAACCCAGCTCTGTGAAAGGGTATGCGCCCTGGTGGCTAGCACTGGATATCGGGGCAGCCGCAGTTTGGCTGGTGACAGAAGAGTCACGTGTCATGGTACCTTTTAGAGCTTTATTGGGAGAAGGAGAAAGAGGGGAGAGAGAGAAAGCAAGCGCCAGAGAGACTCAGAGACCGAGAGTGCACTCAGAGAGAGAGTGCAGAGAGGGGCCGTGGGGGTACACGTCGCCCGCTGATGACGTATGACGAGACCCCTTACACTCTGCCTCCAGGAAGAGGCAGGAGGATCTCTGAGTTCAAGGCCAGCTTGTTCTACAGAGTAAGTTCCAGGACAGCAGAGTAAGTTCCAGGACAGCCAGAGAAACCCTATCTTGAAAAACAAAACAAAAAGAATTCTGCTGCTAGATTCTTTTGCTTTCCATTTATTTATTTATTTATTTATTTATTTATTTATTTATTTATTTATTATTTAGTTATTTATTTATTTAATATACATGCACATGGGCGAAGAGATCAGAGGACAACTTGAAGGAATCAGTTCTCTCCTTCCACCATGTGGGTCCCAGGGCCTGAACTCAGGTCACCAGACTCGGCAGCACCTGCCTTTACTCACTGAGCCATCTCATGGGCCCCTTCTGCTGCTACATTCTTGCTCTCTCCTTCTAAGGCCAACCCTGGGGGGAAATGAGAAACCGGGGTGGGGCGCACGGGGGGGGGGGGCTGTGTCTCTGGCTGATAAAGAGTGGTCTCACTTCTCAGAGAGCAAGCTAGGGCCTTCCTTGCAAGAAGAGATAGGCAGACACTAGAGGGCGCTGCAATTCGAGTCTTAATCAAGGTCAATGGCCCACCAATCATCTGTGCAACTGTCATTTGTGTGGGATTCCCAGGGTCCTGATATCCCATCTGAGCCTCACTCTGCACATCACTAAAATGGGGCATGTCCCTGCACCTGGCAGGCCAGCTATGAGATATGCACGAGCAGGTGCTGAGGAAACAGCTTCCAGCACCCGTGAATGGCAGACTACAGCCTCCAGTCCCGTGCCAGGATGAAGGGGAAGTAACTGGAATCCTTGCACACTCCCCAGTGCTCCTATTCTGAACATGGCACAGGGGCCTGCACAGGGCAGGTCCCAGCAACATCACAAATGGCCCAGTCCCTTGGCCAACAGCTGTTATCTAAACCTAACCAGCTTGACCACAGTCCATTGAGCCCTAGGATTCATGAAGGTCTGTTGGAGAGGGCGGTGGGTGGATTTTATTGTTGCAGGGGTAGCTGAATGACTGTGCAGTTTAAAACAGAGAACTGAAACGGTGGGCACTGTGCCACACACCTGTAGTCAATGTGAAAGTTTAGGAGGCAGAGACAGGAGGCTTCTGTGAGACTAGGAGTTCAAAGCTAGTCTGGGCCACAGACTGATAATCTGCCTTTAAAAGGGAGAAATGTAAAAGCTCTTTCAAGAAAACAGAACAGGGGGCTCAGAGGTTAAGAGCACTGACTGTTCTTCCAGAGGTCTTGAGTTCAGTTCCCAACAACCACATGATGGCTCACAACCATCTGTAATGAGATCTGATGCCCTCTTCTGTCATGCAGTCAAACATGCAGACAGACAGAACACTGTATACATAATAAATAAATAAATCTTAAAAAAAAAAAAAAAAAAGAGCCGGGCGATGGTGGCGCACGCCTTTAATCCCAGCACTCGGGAGGCAGAGCCAGGCGGATCTCTGTGAGTTCGAGGCCAGCCTGGACTACCAAGTGAGTTCCAGGAAAGGCGCAAAGCTACACAGAGAAACCCTGTCTCGAAAAACCAAAAAAAAAAAAAAAAAAAAAAAAAAAAAAAAAAAAAAAAAAAAAAAAAAGAAAGAAAGGGGCTGGAGAGATGGCTCAGGGGTTAGGAGCACTGGCTGCTCTTCCAGAGGACCCGGGTTCAATTTCCAGCAACCACATGGCAGCTCACAACTGTCTGTAACTCCCGTTACAGGAGATCTGACACCTTTACACCAATGCACATAAAATAAAATCAAGTATTATTTTAAGAAAGACAGAAAGAAAGAAAGAAAGAGAGAGGGAGAGAGAGAGAGAGAGAGGGAGAGAGAGAGAGAGAGAGAAAGAAAAGGAAACAGAACCTTGTATGCACATTCTTACTCTTAGAACTTGGGAGGCTGAGGCCAGGTCTATTGGTTTATGCAGTGAGTTCGAGACTAGCCAGGGCTATGCAGCCTGTCTCAACAAAGCAGAAGAGAAAGGGTTCTCTGTATGCTGGATTCTGGAGTACCATGTGCTGCTTATAACCCACCACTGACCCTGCATCTTATGCCCTTCGCACAGAAGAACAAATTGCAGGCTTAAGGGAGGGAACTTCCATGGTCACGTGACTGTGAGAGACAGCACAGGGATCCGACAGCCAGGTCTACCATGCTCTTCAGGTACACAGTAAAAAAAAAGTTTCTCTGCCAGACCATTCTAGATTCTGGAATGTTCTAAACAGCGATGCCTTTTGCCAAAGCTATGGCCTGCCCAACCAACCACTTTGCAGGGTCTCTGCTTGCCCGGTCCTGCTTCCTTCCAAGAAACTTCTCTTACAGCTTCTTAAACGGGACACTCAGCTTCAGATCCAGTAGTGACCCTGACCACTGCTGTCCAGGACAGAGGTGCCCACACAGCCCCTCAGAGCCCAAGGCCAGGAGCAGAGGCCAAGCCAGCTGACACAGGGTCTTTGAAGGGCCAGGCCTAAGGGAAGGGAGTCACCTCTCACTGCAGATTGCAATGAGCCCTGCCTCCTCTCCTGTTTCTTGCCCCACCTAGCCTGTGGCCTGGCTTCCTGGGTCACACAAGTGGTTTTATGACCTGAGAAAGTCGTTGATCCCTCACAACCTACCTCTCACCCCTCCATGGAAGGAAGGGCTGTTGTGGGTGAGGAAGGTAACCAGAGAGAGTTGGGGTACTGCAGGGCCTTGAGAGAAAGCTCCTTAGAGACAGGGCTGTGGCCTTCACAAGGAAGGCTGGATTGACTGATGGGTGGCAACCTAGGACTCCTTGAGAAGCTCGACTGGAAAAAGCAGGCCACTCAGGCACAGAGGAGGTGAAGGCCCTGCCCTGCCTGAGGTCACATAGTCCAAACGCAACATAGTCCAAACACAGTGCTGGGGACACAGGAGATGAGAGCTGGCGTTAGAAGAAGTGGCCTGAAGCTAGCCTCTGGCTGAGATCTCTGTTCTTCATCAGACAGCCTGCCTCCATCCTTAGACCTCTATCAAGACCACCGTGTGTGTGTGTGTGTGTGTGTGTGTGCGCGCGCGCGCGCACATGGGTGAAGAGGTCAGAGGACAACTTGAAGGAGTCAGTTCTCAGCAGAAAGGATCTGGACCTTGTCCCTGGTCCCTTTTCGCCTACCACCTGTTTGTCTTCCAGGTTTCCGCTGGAAAGAAGTGACAAACCAGGACAGGCCCATCCTCTCTAGACTGGGACACTGAGTCTGTGTAGCGAGTCCCCCAGAGACAGCTGTTGCTCTGGCTAGAGATGAGGAAGCAGAGGTGGTTGGGGGAGGAGCTTGTGCACAGCTATAAAGGACATAAGCTCGGTAAGGCAGGTGTTTACAATACAGGCCAGGGAGGGAAGTCCACCTCAGCGGGGGGATGTCTGAAAGTCTGTCCTCAGGAGCAGCGGGAACAACAGGGGTGTCCTAACCAGCACTTGGGGGCCAAAGACTGGACAGAGGAAAATATGAGCTTCGCTTTACTTTTTTGTTTGTTTGTTTGTTTGTTTGTCTGAGACAGGGTCTCTCTACACAGCCCTGGCTGTCCTGAAACTTACTATGTAGACCAGGCTGGCCTCGAACTCACAGAAATCCACCTGCCCCTGCCTCGGCCATGCAAGGGTGTGTGCCATCACGCCCAGCTCTTGGCTTTATTTTAACTTCCAGGCGTCCAATATGTTCTTTAAAGGGTAAGACATCAGCTTTGGGACGTGTGCGATGGCTCCAGGTTTTAAACAAAGTCAGGCTTCACAGGGCCGGTCCTCATCGGCAGGTTATGTTTGAGTCTCATGCCCTGGTTCTTCCTATGGGTTCTGAGCTCAGACAAGTTAGCCTAAAGCAGGCAAGTATGGTGTGAGGGCGCTGTCCGAAGAAGCTCATGGCCAGAACCCTAGGAGAGGGGGCGGCTCCTGGTGTGCCCCCTGTGCGGCGCCCCTCAGCGCACAGTGGCCTGGGGACAAGGTAGGGAGCACTACAGGATGCTGCCACCATCTGGAAGGCAAAGAGGGCACCTGCTCCTGTGCCGGGAGTTCCAGAGGGTTCTGATGGAAGGGTACTTAGAGAGCTTTGGGCCCAGCCTCTCCCACTGTACAGAGTGAAACCTAACCTCAGAGAGGGACCTGTCACCTGCCATAGAGCTGGGAGGGAAGGTGTGGGTCCTGTGAGGGGACCAGTCAGGTCAGGGAGGCAGAACATGGAGCCTCTAAGCGTAAATGAGCCTCTTGGTCCTGCCCTTCAGGGTCGGGGGAGCCATGGGAACTGATCTGCTGCAGGCGCCCCAGCCCCATTTGGGACCTTCCAGGATGGCATTCCCTCAAAGCGACTCCACTGCTCGAGCCAATCTGGGAGCCTGGAAAAGGGACGGCTTTGCAGACCTTGTCGGTCAGGGGACACTCAAACTGAAGGCATAAGGGAGGCACCCAGCAGGTGTCTGGTGATGCGAGGCCTTGGAGAGGTGGTCGAGCAGGTTGGACTGAGCTTTTCTAAGGCCCCAGGCCTGGCCGCTCTGCTAATGATAGGGCACTCCAGGGCCACCAGTTCCTACAAGACAGCTTCACTGGGGGGCGCGGGGGGGGGGGAATATCTCCCCGTCACACAGGTTCTGCCATACCTGTCTGTGCCAGGAGTCAGCCAGCAGTACCCCTGCCTAGGTGATGATGGATAGGTGCGAGAGAGGTCTCTTAACCGCACTAAAGAGCTGGAGTTGGCTAGGCTTGGCAGAATCCTAGGGCTGGGAGCAGCGTCGGAACCACAGGCATGCATACAAGGAGTACAGCATTGAGGAAGGCAAGGCCTGGACAGAGGGACAGTGCCAGAGGCTTCTGAGAACATGGCACCATCATGGAACAGAGATCTGAGGGCAAATCTCATGTAAATCCTAAATAAAAGCCAAGAGAATTGCCACGCAGCTGGAATCCCATCCATTTGCACAGGTAAGAAGACTTGAGTGGTCAGCTCCTTAACTGACAAGCCCTGAGCCTAGCTGGCGTCTGGTGTTTCCTGCCTCCCTGCTGAGCTGGCTCTGTCCTCCACCCCCTCCACCCGCCTCTGGTCAGTACAAACAACAGTAAATAGAGAGTCAGAATCCGCAGGATGACTGATAAAAAAAAAAAACCAGGGTGGGGGCTGTGAGCAAGCTCGTGCACGCCCACACGTGCACGGCGTGGGGCCAAATCCTCTGCGTTTACTAATTCATCCATTCGCCCCATGCTGGAGTTCCTTGGGTTCTTCCCTTCCAAACAGGAAGAAAGGGAAGCACAGAATGGTTGAGAAACATTCTTGGCGTCACCCAGCCAGCCAGGAGGAGGCAGCAGCCCCACCCCGGTGACTAGGGGGCCCTACGGGGCAGGGTTACGGTGGTAGGAATGCTATTTAGAGCAAGGATTCACACTCCTCTGATGACAAGGATCTTTTTAGCAAGTCTTAAAAAGAACCCAAATTCGTTACCCTCACGAGGCAAGGGTAGGGGCCAGGATCTAACTTTAGGGACATCCACATTTGGGAATAGTTTCTCTGAACACCACCTGGAAGATGTGCCCATCTTTGTTGCTTTGTTGGCTCGACACGGGGCCTGGAGGCATACAGTAAGTGCTCAATCAGTGCTGGCTAAACTCCCTAGTCAGCTGTCTCGGCCCCAGCTTTAAGAGAGTGACCTGAGCAGTCTGCATCCTAGCGAAGTCATTCACCTGGTGGCTGTCCCAATGCCCTGCCTCTACTCTCTGATGTGTGTCCCCACCCCACCCCAACCCCCCACCCCCGCACTCAGACCCCCCAAAGCCTGGGCAGAGCTCCTAAACTGCTCCTCCGCGCCCTGCAGGGGAATGCTGACCAGGAGCTGATATTCTGATGGCTGATAAGGAGGAGGAAGGTCAGAAGGAGGCTGGCCCCTTCCCAGCAGGGCGGGCCCAGCCAGCTGATGACTCAGGTTGTCTGATTGGAGCCCAGTGGCCTGGGCAGGGCCTGCTCTGCTGCCTCCTGAGGACTAAGCCGGTGATCCAGTGCAGGGGAGGGACCTGGAGGCCCCCCAGCCACCCACCCTGTCCCTGGCAGCGTCTCCTCTCCTGGCAGGGTAAGTTCTAGACATTTCTGCTGGGTCGGCCCCAGGAGGGGCCTACAATCTGCTCACCTGTGAGGACAGGTGAGGGCTAGAGAGGGCGTGCTTGGGGGTGGTGAGCACTTGAACAGGTCTGGTCTGGAGCAGCGCGGAGGACAGGTTTCAGGTGGTTGTGGTCAAGGAGAGGGACCCTGGTTTCCTCCAGTCTGAAAAGTGTATGGAACTGGGCCCTATCTGGGCTGACAGACAGTCTGAGGTAGAGGGTGTGGTCTCCCCGTGATCCTCAGAGCCGAGCTGGGCCCTGGGCCTGTGCCTTGTGGAGTAGTGAAGTACCAGAGGCAGCTGGTGCTGGCGTCTGGCCTCAGTACCACACTTGCTGGAGGAGAGTCTCTGGCAACTCTACTCCTCTGAACTTCAGTCTCCCCATCTGTCCTCTGGGGATGTACTGTTGGGTACCCAGAGCAGTGTGTGCATGTGGTCAGTGCCCACAGTTGCTACGGTGCCGTACTATGCACCCTGCAGACAAGCAGGAGTCCTGGTCTGGGGTCTGGGCCAGGCTGCTTTCAAATTTTTCCCACCTGCTGGACACCAGCACCAAAAGTTGGGGATCTTGTGCTTTGCTCCTAAACTCCCTGTTCTCAACCCAGCACAGCCCTCCCCTCCCCAGGGGCTAAAGTTCCTGCCGGTTATCAGCTGCTGAGAACAGCAGTGCTGTGATCCGACATCCCCCTCTATCCCCCTCCCCTCCCAGGCCAGGACTGAAGGGTAGTCCTGCTGAGTGAGTCTGTTGGCTTGTGTTTTAAAGCTGCCCCCCGGGCTGTGAGTGTACGGACTTTGTACAGAAGCTGAGGAGGCCAGCTCAGGCCCTAGAGAAAGAGGTAGGTCTCCTGAGAATCTGTCCATGGATGCCATAAGCCCAGGAATGACACCCCCCCCACCCCCCTCCCCCGTCCCCGTCCCCGGGCTGAGAAGAGAAGAGCATGTGTAGCCTGTGTGCAGTTGGTAGTAGGAGCCTGGCCCCAGCAGAACTTTGTTCACGGTGAAGGGTGTGTCTCCGCCCTCCAGGAACCCAGCAGGGCTGAGACTCATAATTCCACACATTTGGAACAAGATGCTGTTACAAAAGCCTGCCTCAGTTTCCCTGGTGCAGGTCATGCTGTAGGAGGACTGGGGTGTGACTCTGAGCAGGTCCTTCAGCGGGATCCCATCTGCTGTGCCCATCTCTGAGCCTCAGCCATTTGCCGTCCAAATATGTCTAGCCTTGTCCTCTGGCCGGGACTTATATAGACTTCAGTATCTGGAACGACAGATGAAGGCAGGACAGCGTCCTGAGCAGTCCTCTGTCCCCTGCTGTTGGTGTCTTTCGTGTCAGGGTGGTGCAGGAATGTTAGCGTTTCTACTGCCGTGATAAACACCAGGACCCAAAGCAACTTGTGGAGAGAAGGCTTCACTTCATCTTATAGCTTGTACTCCATCATGCAGGGAAGTCAAGGCAGGAGCCTGGAAGCAGAAACTTGAAGCAGAGGCCATGGAGGAATGCCGCTTTATCTTTGTTTGTTTGTTTTTGTTTGTTTGTTTGCTTTCGAAACAGGGAGGGTCTCACTATGTATCTCTGGTTGTCCTGAAACTCACTTTGTAGACCAGTCTGGCCTTGAACTCACAGAGATCCACCTGCCTCTGCCTCCCGAGTGCTGGGATTAAAGGCATGCACCACGATGCCTAGCCAGTTTGCTTTCTTATATATCCCAGGACCACCTGCCAGGACCATCCATATCAATCATGTATCAAGAAAGTGTCCCACAGAAGTATCCTACTGGCCAATCTTATGGAGGCATTTTCCCAATTGAGATTCCTTCTTCCCAGATGACCCTAACTTATGTTAGGCAAAAAACCAACCAATACAAGGGGTTATCCACTCAGGATCTAGTGCAGGTGTTAATACAACTGGAGGCCACTCCACTGTCCTATTCTGTCCCGGGATCCTCCTTTCAGTCTCGCCCCCCACCCCCACCCCCACAAGGTCTCTCTATGTTATATCCCTAGCTGTCCTGGAACTCTCTCTTTAGACCAGGCTGGCTTTGAACTCACAGGGATCCGCCCGCCTCTGCCTCCCAAACTGTGGGATTAAAGGCATGCACTGCCACACCCAGTTCCCCCTTTCAGTTTTAACAAGATCCACCATGTATTTGTAACCCATTGGATTGTTTGTTTTTTCTACATGTCCTGTGGTGCCCCCCTGTCCTCTTGATCTGTATGTCCACCAAGGTCCACTCTTTGTGCTATGATGGTCAGTGTCTTCTGAGAACACCAGGGTGCCACACCCATCTCCACAATGTCATCAGATGGTTTCACTCCAAAGTCCCCTGAGCTCCCCTGTGACACCCGCTCTGCTGGCCCCAGGCTCTGCATCCTAGGTTCCTGGTCTCTTTTCACCCGCAGAGGAGAGGAGTGTGCTCCAGTGCCCAGGTGGCATGTGGCTGCTCCTGCCTCACTTCCTGCCTGATGTGTCTCCAGAGCATACCTCGAAGGCATGCCGGAGAGCCCTGGTTCTTTATCATTGCACTTGCTATGCAGTGCGGGAGGGGGTGTGACTTATCTGACACCAGGCTATTTCCAAGGTGCTGGTGTTGTAAACAGCTGGGTGGGCACCTGTCCCCACACCAGAGGCAGCAATCTGAAAATGAGTGCCCAGGGAATAAGACTGCTGGCCAAAGGTGAATGCAATTGTGATTGCAAGTGTTGGTGACCTAGTGGCACAAGGATCTTGGCTGCCTGCCAAGGATGTGGTGACAGATGTCAGTGCTGCTGATCTAACCTTGGCGGTGACAAAGAGGGTCTTGGGGTCAGACAACATCATGTCAAGTTTTAAGGTCGTAGACAGGGATGGGACTACAGTTGCTCAAATGTAGGTGTCTGGTGAGGTCTGTTAGTTTTTTGTCCCCACTGTGACCCACAGGACCACAGTCCTTCCCTCAGGGGGACAAGGAGGACTGGGCAGCCATTGCAGATGTTTCTCATCATGGCATGGGCTTACCTCAGCCTCTCTCCTCTGTCAGGTCCGCTCAGAACTTGTCCACCTTGAGTCTCACACCGCCCAGCACTCTTGACACCCACGCAGCCTCCAGGACCCTGCTCAAGAGTCACTGAATTGAGTCCTAAAAGCCTTCTCTAACTGCAGAGCAGAGAGAACTTGTCCCCACTTGTCCCCCTGCCCTGTTTCACATACACAGTGGGTTTGTAAGATTGGGTGACGAGTTCCCAAGATCCTGCTTTGGTACTGACCTTGGCCCCTTGCTTTGTTGGCTGTGAGTCTGTGTGGTAAGGCTGCTCTGATCTCTACACTGTCCTGGGGAGGCCACCATGAGTGGTGCACTTAGGGAATAACTTAGGGGTCTCTTGCAGACGGGGAAGGGGGGTAACATACCTTTGTGGAGTGCACTGGGTGGCAGGTGCCTGTTCTCCCCCATTTACTTACTGTCTGTGGTAGTTTGGATGTATTTGACCCCCATAAGCTCATAAGGAATGGCACTATTAGGAGGTGTGACCTTGTTGGAGGAAGTGTGGTCTTGTTGGAGGAGGCTGGATGGATGACACATGCCTTTAATCCAGACCTTGATGCTGGAGGGCACACCTTTAATCTTGGCCACACCTTCTGTTGGAAGTGTGTCACTGTGGGGCTGGGCTTTGAGGTCTTTTTCTCAAGCTTCCGTCAGTGTGAAAGTCGTTGACTTCCTGATGCCTGCAGGATGTAGCTCTCTCAGCTCCAGCACCAGGTCTTCTTGCACGCTGCCATGCTCCCCTTCATGATCATAATGGACTGAACCGCTGAAACTGTAAGCCAGCTACCCTCAATTAAATATTTTCTTTATTAGAGTTGCCGTGGTCATGGTGTCTTTTCACAGCAATAGAAACCCTAAGACACTGTCTTAGTAACTTTTCTATTGCTGTTAAGAAACATGACCAAGGCAAATTCCAAATGAAAGCATTTAATGAGGGGCTTGCTTACAGAATCAGAGAGTAAGTCAATGACAATCATGGCAGGGAACATGGGGGCAAACAGGCAGGTGTGGCACTGGAGCAGTAGCTGAGAGCCTACATCCTGATCCACGGCAGGGACAGCTTGACACCGGGCTTGGTGTGGGCTTTTGAAACCTCCTACCCTGTGACACACCAAGGCCATACTTCCTGAGCCTTCCTAACAGTCTACCATATAAGCCTATGGCCAGGAGGCGGTCATGCACACCTTTAGTCCCAGCACTTGGTAGGCAGAAGCTGGCAGATCTCCGAGTTGGAGACCAGCCTCGACTAAAGAGTTCCAGGACAGCCAGGGCTACAAAGAAAAACCCTGTCTCAAACAACAACAACAAATCCAATATTTAAGCCTATAGAGGCCATTCTCATTCAAAGCACCACACTTAGCTAGCTAGCCTTGTTCATACCAGGTTGGATTTAGGGACATTATCTCACACCTTGTATATTAGTCAGGGTTCTTTAAAGAACTGATAGAATGAATATAATTTTTCAACTATATATATATATATATATATATATATATATATATGGGATTTATTAGAATTTTGCCATCTGTGGTTCAGCTAGTCCAACAACGTCTGGAGGCAGTTTTCCAGTCCACGAGGTTGGATGTCTCAACTGGTTTTCAGTATATGTTGGAATCCCAAAGAGGTAGGCTCCAGTTCCAGTGATGGAATGGGCTTGCCAGAGTGAGCAAGAGCAGACAAAGAAAGCTTCCTTCTTCCATGTCCTTTTCAGAGGCTTCCAGCAGAAGGTGTGGCCCAGATTAAAAGTGGGTCTTCCCAGATTAAAAATAGATATTCCCACTTCAAATGTTTTAATTAAGAAAAAAAAATCCCTCACAGGTGTGCTTAGCCACTTGGGTTTTAGTTAATTACAGATGTAGTGAGCTGACAACCAAGAACAGATATCACACATTGAGTTACCATCCACTGATGCTTCATTTTCTTGTTCAAATTGTTCTAGCTGCGTCCAT
Organism: Peromyscus leucopus; assembly: GCF_004664715.2. Lineage (NCBI taxonomy): Eukaryota > Metazoa > Chordata > Mammalia > Rodentia > Cricetidae > Peromyscus > Peromyscus leucopus. Next base: position 715,500 of record NC_051071.1, on the reverse strand, counting down.
TGGGACCTCTTTTAGTTAGTGCCTGTGTCCTCTTGGCATAGTCATATCACGGTGGGGACCTGTTGAGCCACCATGCATGCATTCATTCATTCATTCATTCATTCATTCATTCATTCATCTATCTACCTATCTGCTTATCTACCCATCCATGGTTGATTGATCAGTCCATCAGTTGTACTGTCTGATCTCTTGGCACTACCAGCCACTCCCTGACCATCTGTATATTTCCCACCCTTCCAGGAAATGTATGCAGTCACATTTCATGAGCCACAGCTGTCTGGGCACCTCATCCAGGCCACTTTCCACCCATCTATTGCCTGCCCTGTCCCAGCCCTGGGGGTGGAGCTGTTTTGTTTGCCTGGGCCCCTGTGGCTATCATTGCCACTTGACTGTGAGCTCCGGTGGGTGGTCCAGGCTATGTGGCCCAGCCACATCTCTGATGCTCAGCACTGGTCCATCTCCTCCACTCTCGCCCCTGCTGAAATATCATGACAGTAGTGATAATGGCTTCCTTTGTGCCCCCTCCTTCATGCCTAGCAGATACCGAGCCGGGCAGATGTGGAGGCTGAATTTGAAATAGCTACCCAGAGAACTCACCTGAGCTATTGACTCCAGAACCTGTCCTTCCTCAGTCACCTCTGAAGAGAGCTGTGTGTGGGGGTGAATAGCGGGAGACAGGTGTCTGTCTTCAGGTTGTCTTTTGTGTATGAACAGTGCTCTACAGAGCTGAAGGGCATGTCCCTTCCTGTGGCAGATGAGAGGCAACTCCACAGTACACACCTGGCTTGGCATCAAAGCCGTGGTCCCTCTGGCCACGCCTCCATTACATCACTCGGGAAACACCACAGCTGGGCTCCCGGGTTGTGAAGGGTGCAGGTGTGGCTGTCACCTTGGGGCTTGCTGTTCAGAGCATGTAGGGAGGGCCTGCTGGCAGATGCCACTCTGGTCTCTGTCTCTGCAGCGGCACACCCCATCATGATGCCCCCCAGGAGGCAGGAGAGAACATAGGAGCCGAGCCTGGCTCTGGGCTCCAGATAAGTAATCCCCTCCCATCTAGCTGTCACCAGAGCAGGACCAAAGGAGGACTGGGTACATGCGGTGTGCTTGGCTGGAGAGACCAGGAAGCGGACCTTTGGCACCCACAGCTGGCACTGGGCTCCTGACTGAAGTGAAAGCGCTTGGGGTGTGTGGCGAGGCTGGTGCATTGACAGGACTTGAGGTCTGGCTAGGAGTGGAGAAACAGAAAGTGGTTGAGAGAGTATGTGAGGCTGTGCCTCCGGAACAGCCAGTGTGGCCTCAGGCCATTGCCCTCACACCCCCATTAAGCCTGAGGCTGACACTGAGGGGCGGGGCTGCAGAAATCCCCACCTCAAGTCGTCCTGCCCACCTTAGAGGGCAGTGATGTGGCCTGGGAGCCTCAGTTTCCAGAAGGAGGTCTCAGCTGATACAACTTTGTTCCTCTCAAAGGTCCGCCGGGAAGTGTGTGCTTAGACTGGTTAATGTTTGCATAGGCCATGGCCAGGATCATCCCAGGGGTGACTGGGCTCTAGGAAATGCCAGGAATTCCAGGCAAGGCCTGCATGCACCCCGAGTCAGGTGCACAGGGTCTCTAGGAAGTGAGAGCCCATGGGGCTTGGGGCCTAGTATCCTGGCATCATATACGAACTGGGACAAGACTTTCCTAAACTCTCTGGAAAAGTGGCAGCTATGAAGTACCTACATGGTCCCAGTCTAGAACTTTCTACTCAGTCCTCTGTGCACTCAGGATCCATAGGCCAGACTGTCCAAAGACCTGGCCCTTCCCAGCACTGGGACCTTATTCTGTGAGATCTCCACTCTTCACTGTTGAAGGATGAGCTGCTGGAGTTTTTCTTGCTGCCAGGCTGGATGGGGGCATGGCCCTGGCATGGCAGCCTGGGCACCCAGGGAGAAGAAGGGCTCTGAAGCCAGTTTTTTTTTCCCTGTGTACTTGTCTTCTTATGGGGTGTGAGGCCCCACACCCTTCTTCTGACTCCCTTGCCCAAGATGGAGAGCCCCGTTCAGGAGATTCACTGTGACACATCTAGAATCCGGCCTACTGAGGCTCACCCAAGGGAGAGAAGTGATTGTGGACTTTGTAAGCTGCAGTGTCAGAGACTTCCCAGGCTGGAGGGTGATGCTGGACACCACTGGACATCACCGGCCAGTATCACTACCCTAAGTCTGGGGCAACACAGAGGCAGCCCTTTCCCGGGAGCAGGTGTCTTCAGACTCTCAGAGGCAAGGGAACTGCTTCCTGCTTCCTGGGAGCCTCCGCCTGGGTGGCCTGTCTGTCTGTCCATCTGGTCTGAGTGGCCCTCAGTTACCTGAGAGTGGCCCATTTCCCCCTTCCTTTGTTTTGCAAAAAGCAGCTCCTGCAGTCCAGGGCTGGAGTGCATTTTTACTCGGGGCTGGCTCCAGTGGCCAGAGCCAACAATAACAAACAGACCCGCACCTATTGGGCGCACGGGGTTCTAGACCTACCCATGTGTGCACACAGCAGCTGCTCTCCAGCACCAGACAAATGCTGCCCTACCTAGTAGCGTACAAGCAGACATGGAGGGACGGGTTGGGTTCTTAGCTGTGCAGAGGATACCACCCAGCAAAGGGCACTCAAGACCCACCAGCCTGCCCTTCAAGGGTAGATGAGAGTCAGGGATGAGCTTGCCTGAGAGGTGTGCTTGGAGTCTGCCTTTCTGTTGAGATATAGGACATTCTGCTGAGTTACAAGCTGGTTTCGGGGTTAGGCAGCTTTGACATGGGGAGGATCGGAGACTAGGGTACATCCCCAAGGCTGTACCTGTCTATGGACAGGGCTGAGCTCTAAGAATTACCCTTGAAATGAAAACACATTGAAAGCCCTCTTTCCTGTGCAAGAGGCTGAGGATGGCTCTCTCTACAAGCCTCAGTTTCCCCATGTGCAATCCTAAAGGATGTCAGCTGCTGCCTTGTCCTTCGGAGACATGCCCATTGCCCATGAGAGAACCAATGCTTTACTGTCTTTCTTCTTGGTGTGACTGCTTCCACCCCACGTGGAGCAGAGGAAGTTCTGTGTTCCTGGATTCCAAGTCAGCCGCTCCCACCATCTCTTAGCACCCATCCTATACCCTAGCAGGTATTTTCCCCATGTTGAGCCTTTGCATGTACAGTCTATCACAGGGGTGAGCCACTGGTATTCAGGCCAGTATGACCCAAGCTACCTCCAGGCCTCAACAGAGCAGTCCTCAGACCATACTCCTAGGCCAGACCTGGTCCCCTGCTGTGTAAAGTGGTGGTGGAGGGTAGCCATGCCTACCAAGCTTCTTCCCTGATGGCCCCATTATGATGGCAGAGTCACATCAGGCCTGATGGTCGACAAAGCTAAACACATTTCTTCTCTGGGCCTTAAAGTATGCTTGTCTTCATATTCTAGAATGATCTTAAGGCTCTGCTGGAGGCTTGTACTCTCCTGAGCTCAATATTTATACAGTCTGGTGCAGATTACCCGCAGGGCAGGATGCCTGGCCTCTCTTAGCTGTCTGTGTTAGGTAGGGAGTGAGTGGCTTCCAGAGGCTCAGCCCTCTGGGACACACCTGGGCTTAAGTGCTTTTCGGAGCTCTCCTGTCCCCTTGGAGATCCTTCACGATCCATCTTTGCTTAGTTTCCAAAGAGAATTTGTCTCAGGATCTTCCACTTCCAGTAAGTCCTCCTTGCCCGCCCTCTGAGGCCTTCTCATCATTGTCCAAGTCAGTCATGGTATCCTGGTGTCAGAGTGGGTACAGTGGGCCACCATGGCTATGGGGCTTCAAGCCACAGCTGGATCCTGGTGGGCAGGATGTGGACTCTCCCATAGGTAGGGCCTGGAGCAGAGGGTCCCCACAATGGCACACTTGTCTCCTAAGAAGACGTTGAGTGTGCCACACAAGGGGACACTATGCAGAGGGGTTGAATCAGAGCCTCAGGGTATATTTGGGGAGAACAAGGGTGCTGGCTACCAGCTCAAAGCCTACAGTCTCTTGAGAGGGCCAGGCCAGGAACGTTCCTTTGTTCCTGTTGTGGTATAATAGCACCATGGTCTCCCAGGGGTGGCTCTACCCCTTGTCTTAGATGCATCCTGTTCTCGCATTTCATAATCACAGGGCAATCCAGACTAGTAGTTGTGCCCATGATTTCATTAAATGTGTGCCTCTGGCCTCGATGGCCTGGATCCTGAGCAGCCTGAATGGCGGGCAGGGAGCACCTGCCTCAGAAGGCTAGCTTCTGTCAGTGAGTCCTCCCTGAGGAGGATTACATCTTCTATGTAGCTCCAACCATGGCTTCCCCTCCTGGAGCAGGCGGGGAAAGGTGAGGAGCAGGGACGAGAGGTGGGGTGGGGTGAAGAGCAACTGGCCACTGGTCACTCACACCCCCAGTGCGTCTCAGCAGCCCCTGTGGAGTTATGTGCTGAAGCGGGGAAGTGGGGCCACTGCTTTTTGGCTTGGTGCTTAAAGCATGAGGCTGTGATGGTCTGGAGACCTCATCTCTCAAGGTAGGGTCTGATTCTTGGGGTCCCTAGGAATAGGGCCTGCTGCCTCTGTCTAGACCCAGTTACCAAAGAGTGAGGGTTAAGATAAGGGAGCGAGGACCCTGGTTCCGGTACTTGCCTGAGTGGAGAGACCCTGGGAAAATACCTCTCTAAGTCTATTTGATATCAAGCCTGTTGGGGTCACAGGGATGACAGTTTCATTGGGCTGTCAAGGAGTCCCATGGCATGATGTACCCAAGGGGTCAGCGTCATAGCAATGACAGCTTGAACATACTCCAGCCCAGCTGTGTCGTCGATCAGAACTGTGGGAGCTGGATGCCTCCCAACTCTACCTTTTGCAAAGGGGAAACTGAGGCCCAGGAAGGTGACAGGCCCTTCTAGAGGGACCCAAGTGAGGCAGGCTGGGGTTTGAGTGGGCCTCTGGAAGTCAGAGCTGTGTGTGTCTGTTTTGTACCCCACAACTTCAGGAGGATCCTGCTGATGAGCCCCGGATCAGAGAGGTCTCGCCCTGCTGGATGGCCCCTACACACACTGGGGGAAACTCTCAGAAAATCCCCCTGGCCTTGGGCCAAGAGAGCGGCTTCTGAGACAAACAGGATACTGGTTTGGGCTCAGTGGAGACAATAGCCGGGAGAGGAAATGCCTCCAGACCCATGTATGGGTGTGGGCTTGCAGGGGCCTCAATCGACACAGCTTTCAGAAAAACAGGCCTGCTGGACGCTTAGCCTCCTGGGGGTCTGCATTCTCTGGAGAGAGAGGTGAAGCACAGCGCACCTACACCCTCAGAACGCCTCACAAATGGAGACAGGCAGGGAGGAGAGATAGCTACAGCACCTAGTGAGTGGGGAGGGGGGGCAGTCCAGCCCCGTCTTTCAGGGTGGGCACTGCAAGGGAGAACAAGAGGCAGGCCTCAGTCTGGGCCATGGGGAAGTTCTCAATCAGGCTACAGCCTGTGGGAAAGTAAAGTGTCGTTCCCCCCCACACACACACACAGGCCGACTCCAAGGATGTGTGGTACTTGCAAGCTGAGAAGGAGACTGGCCCCTTCCAGAAGGCTCCCGTTTGAAATCAATGGGCTGAGATGATGCCAGGGACAGAGAGAGAAGCAACACCTGTGTGTTTTGTGTGTATGCATGCAGAAATGTGCGAGAGGGCTGTGTACCCATACATGTCTCTAAGGCCACCCATATGTCGGCATACATGTGTATGCACGTGTGTATATGGGAAAAGGGAACAGAGAACAGGGCTGGGGTTAGTGGGGCCTGAGGGCCCGCCTCCCGTGGACTTCCCCAATCTCAGCACTGAGGGTGTCCGCAGCCTTCACCACAGAGCACAGGGCTCGCAGTGGGCAGGCAGGGCCAGGGCCTGGCTCTGGTCCACAAGGAGCTAATGATCAACTGACCAGTGGAGTCCTTGCAGCGCGCGGCCCGCCTTGGGTCTCCAGGCCCCTAGGCTCAGGGAGGAAGTGGGGCAGGAAACAGGGGGCGGTGGCAGGACTGAACAGTCAGCCAGCCAGCTGTGGGCGGCCCCTGCCTGTCCAGGCCAGCTGGAGACAGACGGCCTGTGTAGGCCAGTCAGCAAGGAGCTGAGCCAGAAGTGGCCACCTGACACCTGCGTCCCTGGGCCTGGGAGGAGGTTCTCCGGAGAGCAGAGCGCAGGTAAGGGTGCTCTGGACAGAGGGGGGTATGGACTTTGGGAGTCGGCTGTGGTGGGTAGAGCCAGGCTTTGCCACAATTGTATCTAAGAATAGTATTCCACCTTCCTCTTTCTTCTGGCTTGTTTGGGGTTGGGCTGTGGCAGGACCCTGCCAGGGAGCTGTTGGAGACTGGCACTCAGCACCCCGCGGCTCTGCCAAACTGTCAAGATTGCCCAGATGAGACCAACGGCTGATTGTGACCTGGCCTCCGCACTGACCCTTTGTGAATGTGTCCCTGAGGTCTGAGCAAGACATGGGAGTTGAGTGACAACATGGGATTTGAAAGCCCGTGGGCCCCAAGTGTTGAACTCTAGCCTTGGTTCATTGCAGGCCATGACAAGCACTCCTGTGCTAGCATGGAGCTTCGTGGCGCCCCTGTGGCTATGGCCCTGGCCACTCTGAGGTCACCCTGGGTCTCTTTATGTTAACCAATGAAATACATAACTTGACTAGGGACACTGACGGCTGTCTCTGGAGACGTCAGCAGGAGCAGCTTATTTTAGGGCTCCGGGGCTTTCTGACCCTCTTTGCCCTACTGTGGAAGAACAGCTACTTACAGGAAGGAACAGGTACTTCCAGGCGGCACAAAGATAGAAGGAAAATGTGCTCAGGGTGAGCGACCAGACTCCTGCCACCTGACTTAGAGTCCCCTGCTGCTGGTTCCCTGGCTGGGCCAAACCTTGGGTTGCACATCTGCGACATGGACGGTGTGAGGGTCATCCTCTAAGCTGAGGTTAGAGGTGAAGCCTGGAAGGATGCTGAAAGGTGTGACTGTCAACATGCTGCTGGTTTCACGGAGCTTCTTGCTTCTTAGGTGTGTGAAATCACAAATGCCACAATGTGGGTGTGTGAAGGCACTTTCCCAGAAGAGAAACCTTCAGGGTGTCACCATGTTCATGGCTGCCATAACGAACTAGGACAGAAACTGTTCTCCTAGGGTTTGAAGGCCAGGAGTCAGGGCTCCCAAGGCAGAGTCCCTCCTGCTTCTTCCAGCCTCTGCTGTGGCTAAATGGCTCCCGCCTCAGTCCTATGCCCTCCTTTTCTGTGCGTCTTGTTCTCGGTCGACCCCAGGTACCAGGTAGAGGACTCACTTTAATCTGGCATGACCACCTACTCCACCGGGCCCATTCTAATGCAACATCCAAAAAGACGGAGGGTAACTTCATCTGAAACCACCTGTTTCTAACCAAGTCCCCGCCCTGAAGTTCCTGGTAGTATGATCGTGGAGAATGCTGCCACCTCCAGGCAGTCTCAACAGTCCTGCAAAGCATAGGCTCAGGGTGTCCCTTGGTGGATGATCTCTGGCCAGATCTTTTGGAACATGGGCAGGGCCAACCATAAAGGCTCCTCCCTGCAGCCTAGGGTACTGATGCCAGCTGTAAGCCAGCATGCTGTCTGTCTGCTTGATCCTAACATCCTGAGTGGGTGTTTTCGTTCTCATTTTATGGATGGGTAAACTGAGGTGTAGAGCACCCCGACACACACTGAGCATGGCCCCGGGTCTCTGTGTTCCAGCAGTAAACTAGGTAGGCGTTGGCGGTCAGAGCCTGTGGTGGCTGACTTGGTGTCACCTGATGCTTCTGCCACCTAGGCAGAAGACAAAGGCTGGGAGGAGACTCTGCAGGCCACTCTTGGCTGCTTGGACTCAGCAAATGTACATTTGAGGCTTCTGGACACCATCTGGGGCTGGGCTGGCTGGGCTCCGGGCTGCTTCTGTCGCTGGAGCAGGCCAAGCAGGCCTGTGGAGGTCTGTGCACGGAGGAGATGGCTCCACATGAGCAGACAGGGCCCACTTCCTCCCTAGAGCTCTTAAGTCCCACTGTGATTGCAGTTTTGGGGGCCTTCGATGAGCAGGTGGGAAGTTCCCTCAGCTGGGAGCCCCATTTCTCCAGAGACAATTTTTAAGCCCAATGCCAGGTCTGTGTGAGACCCCTGAGTGCTCCCCTGACCCAGGGATGGTAAAGTTTCATGGGCTCTGGTCAGCTTTATAGAGACACTGGCCAGCCTGGGGGTAGGGACACCTCAAGTGGCCGAGAGAAGAGTAAGAACACTGGGGTGGGACATGGTGGGTTGGGGGGCAGTGATTGGGAGCCACAGACCCTACAAACCAGGACCTCACTCATCAAGAGACTGGATCAAGTGCTTCGTTGAGGGCCCTCATGTGTCACACCAGGGGGGATCAGATGTCACCTACCCCTTGGGCATGTACCTTCTCGTCCTCACAGACCTGGGCAAGAAAGACAGTGGGCCTCTGCAGTGATAGGAACCAGGGCAACAGTTTGGTAAACCAAGGCAGGGAAGGCTCAGGCTAGACTTAGGCCGGGGGGAGGGGGGCACAGGGCCAATGCCTGAAGGATGCCTTGGAGGATCTCAGGCATGACCAGCTGGGACAATGCCCTAAGGGACAGGGGACAGGAGGGCAGACTTGGTGCTTGTGTTGTTGAGAACTGGGCCATGCCAGGCTCCTGGTGCCTGTGGTTTTGTTTATTTGGGGTGTTTTGTTTTGTTTTCCTTTGGGATTGAGTGTTGAGGTGGACAGGTGTCTGTAGGGATCCAGGGTCCCCTTGGTCCCTTTGATATGAGATATATCTCTTTCCTATCTGCCTATCTTAGATCTTAGCCTTCAGGCACAGTTGGAGAATGAGAAGGATTTGTCCACAAACCAACCTATTAGATTCCATGAAAGGCAGGGGCCTAGATGGGTAGGTAGGTCAGGGGTTCACTGAGGCCACTTCTCAGAGGTGGGGCTGTGGCTTCCACAAATCCTTGTCTCCCAGGGACCCAGGTCTCCTCCCTGTGAGTCTCCCTCCCTTTCCAGCTGCCCAGGTACCATTCTGCCACCCCCAAGGCTAGGTGAACTACATTCAGTCAACCTCTACATAGGGCCCTTGGTCCTCTCTGGGGGAATGTTGTGGCTAGCCCTGTCACAGTTACCAAAGCTGAGAGTCTAGCCTGTGCTCCATAGCCCTGCCTGCGGCCCCTCCCATCTACTCAGCTGCATTTGGTGCTCCGTGCCCTCTGATGGATGATAGAACCATTCAGGAGCATGGCCGTCAGGTTACACTGTCTTTCTATCACAATGATACCGGGGAAGACTGAGGCACAACGACAGGCCCTACAGTCACCAGCTGAAGTCATGGGGTCTGGAAGCACATAGCCCACAAAACCGAGACCCCCTCCCCGGTCACAGTGAGATGCATCCTCTCCTCTTCCCTTCTTCCTCTCTCTTTCCACATCCTCCCCTTTTGTCCCTTTTTCCTCTTCCTCTCTTCACCCCGCTCTGAGCTGATTCCCTCAGCCCTAGCTAGATGGGGTGTGTGGTCATGCAACTGAAAACCAGGCCCCACAGGTGTCTGATGGAGACCTGGGCTCATTTCTGTCCCCACAGCATCCTGTACGTGTGTTGAGTCGTCTACAAGGATGTTTGAGCAGGTGTCTCAGGTCAGACACTGAGCCATTTCTCAGGGACCTCCTGGAGAGCAAGAAGGGAGGCGCCCCCCTCTCTACCTAGCCTGTCTTGTCAGATGAGGTGCCCATGTTGGTGCTGGGCTCTGATGAAGCCCGACTCAACTGTTTGAGTGAGCTGGGGAGGAAGTTGGCAAGTGGAGCTCTGAAAAGTTTCGTGGGGATTCACTTGGTGAAGGGTTTGGGTTCTCTGGGAGGAAATATCAGCCTCTGCACAAAGGCCCTGACATAGTAAAGATGTGGTGGACGTGAGGGACTGAAGAGGTGGGTGAGGTGGCCTGAGGTATGGAAAAACATGCAGAAACCTGTGGGTCTGGTGGCCAGAGCAGCCTGTGGGAATCCCCTATGGCAAACAAAGCTCACCGCTGGTTCTTGGAGGTGCTGGGCACCCTGTATTTCCGGTCTTCTCTTGACTTGGCTCTGACAGCTACATCCTGTCACTAACAGGCCTCTTGGCTGACCACTGTCCTCTCTCCACAGAAGGCCAGCAACATGCCCAACTCTTGGCCTTGAGGCCACCGTGTGTCATGAGGAGCTCCAGGGAGGAGGAGGTGACTTCTGAGGAGCTAGCCACCATGGGGCGGGGCTCTGATGAACCTCCAGGAGGCTGTAGCCATGGGGACCAGATCCACAGTGCATCTGTGAGCTTGCCCACTGGTCAAGAAAGAGCAGGGCCTGAGGAGGCTGAGGCAGCAGTCAGAGGTGGTGAGTATGGCCGCTGAAGCCCATCTTATTCTCCTGTCCACCTGTCTATCCACTACACATACTTCTAACTCCTCCATGCTGACAGAGCTGGGAGTCTTTTACTGAGGCCTGGGTGGTGGCTCCTGCTGTGTGGCTACCCAGGCAGGCAGCCGAGTGCCACGATGAGGAAGCCAGATGAGCTGCGCCCCAGGAGGACAATATCATGGTTGTCCACAGGGTACTGCTAGACTTGGGCCTCAGTTTCCCTCCATTTGAAAAACCTGAGAGGCAACCTTAGCAACCCCAAGGACCCCATCGCTGCCATCCTTAGGCCCCGAGAGAAGAGAACAGAGGAGGACAGGCCCTCTCCCTTCTCAAGCTTCCTCAAGTTGAATGACTATTATTGCTTGCTCAGCTGTCCTGTCTCTGGCCTCTAGAGATAGCCGAATGCTAGCGCTCAGTCACGCCTGATTGACCCAGAGTGAATGACTTACTCAAAGGGAGCCCTGACCTTCCAGGCAGGCCTGACTCTGACCCTGATGTGTGGAGGCTGGACACCTGCAGATTTTAGATCTGTCATTTGGTCCTTCTGCCCCTGGGTGAGAAGAAGGAGGAGTCTGGTGGTCTAATACTGACTCAAAAACAGGAAATGGTCCTCCCTTGAAGGGAGGGTTGGGTGGGGCCGGGGCCTGGGCCTGGGGAGCCCACAGCTTGTCATGGCTCTCCTTCCAGAGAGGCCTGGGCAGGAAAACAAAAGGGGACATGCAGATAAGCAGAGAAGTCGTGACGGTCACCCCCAGGCCACCAGGGAGAGACTGCCAGTAAGAGAGCTTGGGAAGCATTTGGGGACCATGTGGCCAGATACTTCCCCTCTGGAGGTTGGGCTGTGGATCCCAGAGATTGAACCAAGTTGCCAGGCTCAGCGGCAAGTGCCTTTACCAGCAGAGACATCTCCCCTGGCCCTTTCCATGTAGACTCGGGTATGAGTCTTTGTGCAGACCCGTTCTTCATTGCTTTTGAGTAGATACTTAGAAATTAGAATTATTGGGTTGTAAAGTAACCCCTAACATAGCCGCCACCACCATGACCGCCACCGCCATCACCACCGCCACCACCAGCACTACACACACACACACACACACACACACACACACACACACACACATCGTGGCATCAGAACGACTATAGCCAGGCCCATCCAACCTGTGGACATCTGTCCTAGGGACCACTGGCAGCAAGGCTGCTCAGTGGTTAGGACATCCTCAGCTCTGAGTCTTGGAAGGGCAGGGGTGGCACAGCAGAAGTCACAAGAAACAGAGTAAACGGCTCTCACCTCCTCCAGGGAATGCTTCCAATGTGGCATTTCTCTGTGTTCACTGCCTCTCGCTCTGAGGGTATATATAGACACGATCATTTTTTCTGAATTGTTTGAGAGCAAATTTTAGACATGCTGCCCTTGCATCTGGAAAGACATCTGGTAAGGGGGACAGAGTCAGGGATCTGAACTTGGAGAGTGGGCAGAGCCATGGCAGGTGGGCGGTGTCCTGAAGCTGAAAGGAAGTTCGTCTGGAGCTGCATACGCCAACCCACTGAACCTTGTTTCAGTCCGATGCCCATGTCGGCTTCTAGAACCGGGCTGTTGGGTTAGGACCGCTTTCTTGCAGTATGCTCCCAGGCTAACAGCCTACCCTCTTTGGGGTTTTTCGTGAGGCATCTCAGGTGGCAGGTGAGAAAGGAGTCCAGTGGGTGCCAACCCTTCTTCCTGAGGGACCAGGTTGTTTGGAGAATCACTTGCCCCTCTAATCGCAATCACTTGGTATGTTACAGATGTGGCTCCTCCCCCCAGTATAGCTGAGCTGGCTGCTGAAACCCCTCCCAGCCAAGTGGCAGTGTATCCCACAGGTAAGTATCAGGGCCTGAGTCTCACAACAGGCCAGATGTGCTGTCTGTGACACTGGCTGTTACTGTAACAGCACAGAGCAGGCTTGTAGAGTGGACCTCCTGCTCATCGTGGTTGGCTGGCTCCTTGCTTTGGATCTAGGGCAGCAAGTCCCAGTGGGAGCACATGTCAGGAAACAGCACTTGCCCCATGGCTGGGAATGGAGAGAGAGAGGAGACAGGTCCTGCAATCTCCCTCCGCTCTCCAGGGGCTCCCACTCAGCCCTAATTGCTTTGTTTCATTTTTTGTTTTTTTTGAGACAGGGTCTCATTCTGTTAAGCAGGATGGCCTCAATGATGAGGCAATCCTCCTGCCTTAGCCTCCTGTGCCCTGGGATTATAGGCTTGAGCCCCCACACCCAGCTTAGGCCCTGCCTCTTAAAGGCCTCACCACCTCCTAACACCACAAACAAAGGACCAAGACTTCAACACGTGGACCTTGGAGAGGGGTCATTCCAAGTCACACGATAAGCAAGTGTAGAGCGTCTTGGGAACCCGAGTACCCACCCAGGCCTTTGCCTTGGGACTTGAGACTTCCCATATTAACATTATCTGGAACAAGCCAAATGTAGGCTCCTGCTTCAGAGTGCTGAGGAAAGGCCTCGAGTTCTAAGTGTCCCCACGCACAGAAGGCTGAAGGCCAGGGTCAGTCTGTGCTTGCATCCTGACCCTAGCATCGACTGAGGACAGAGCTGGGGAGCATTGCATATGGACTTGGACTAAAGAAGCTCCCCTTGGAGCCTCACTCTTGTGTACCCAGCTCTGCTGTTCTACCCATCATCCTTGGACTCTTCTTGGGGGTGGTCAGTGCGGCCCGTGGTCGCTTGGGGTGCGTGAACCATTGTGTGATGGATTGTAAATACAGAGCCTGCCCTTGTAGGGAAGAAGGACTTCAAAAGCGATCACAGCTCAGGATTCTAGAGCAGTGGTTCTCAACCTTTCTGATGCTGCGACCCTTTAATACAGTTCCTCATATATGGTGGTGACCCCAACCATAAAATTATGTTGTTGCTACTTCATAACTGTAATTTTGTTACTGGGAGAATCATAATGTAGATATCTGATATGGAGGGTATCTGATATGCAAACCCAAGGGGTTTGCGACCCACAGATTGAGAACCTCTGTTTTAGAGGTTTCTACACTAACCTTCCCCGATTGGGGTGAGAGTAGTGACATCAGAATCCCCAGGCCAGAAGATACAGGCAGGTGCTCTGGGGCTGTCCCAAGGATGTGGGAAGCAGTATCTCTCTCTCCTTCCTTCTCCTTCACCCTTCCCTCCCCTTAGTATCCTCCATGGAGAGAACAGCCCCTGAGAAGGCCGCTGCCAGTGACTGAGGGACAGTCAGGGGGCCAGATTGATCAGCATTTCCAAACACTGGGACAAACAAATTGGCTGCCCAGGAGCCTGGATTCTGAAGCAAGAGGCATTAGAGATGGTAGCTGGAGAAGGGAGGCCTGTCCCAGGTTAGGAGCTGGGCAAGGCAGGAAGAAGACCTGAGACAGGGCTGAGGATGCCTTGATGTCTTGGAGCAGTAGAGAGGATCACCCAGGGCCAACAGATTTTATTTCTCTGAGGGGTGGAGACACTATTTACAAGGACAACTTGTATTCAGATTTACTGGACTATATGAACCTCAGCCACACTGGGCAGCCCTCAGCCCCGTGGACCCAGATGGTTGCATGTAACGTGTAGACAAATCCAGTACCTACCATGAAGAAAGACCCACTGAATCATACTACCCTGCAGGGTGAGAGCCAGGCCAGGTCATAGTGCACAGGGTTCTGGCTATGTGGGGATCAGAACACTGTCTGAGGGAGGCCCAGGAAAAACTAGATGCAGCTCAGCTGTCCCTCCCCATGCATCTTAAGAGGGTGGGCAAGGGTGAGGACTTGTGGTGGGTTGATAAGGTGTGTGTGGCCCTTCTGAAGGTGGGAAAGAGCCAGTATGGAGACTTCAGAGTGCCTGGCATGCCCATGCTGGTTTGAGTTGGACCCACGTCTGAAGCTGTGTCGAGGGAGTGGGAGGGTGAAGGTCACAGTTACTAAGGGACCCTTGCTGAGTGGATACTCTCTGCTGGCCCTTGGGAAGGACGGAACATGAATCCCCTTCTCCTGTGCAGGGCAGACACAGCTAGGGAAACCAAGACTGGAGATGTAAACAGTGGCCCAGGGTCCCATCCCCTGCTGGATGACACAGATAAATAATTGAGAACAAGGTTGGGGAGGGAAGAGCCACTCAGCCCTTTACAGGCGTTGTGGAGTTTGTCGGATTATAGACTTCTGTGGAGGGGGGAAAGCTGGTGGGAAGCATTGCCCCCATTGGGCCAGACAAGCTGCCTGACCCAGCTCCTGCTCCTCCAGACCTGACCCTGCAGCTGCTGGCCGTGAGGCGGAAGAGTGGGCTGCGGAGTCCCAGCCTGCAGCAGGCCCTGAGGAACCGCCTGCGCCTGCTGGAGAATGACAGCCGGGAAGTGGCCCGTGTGCTCGGAGTGAGTCAACCCTCAGGGGCCCAGGCAGCAAGTCGGACACCTCCCTTCCAAGCAAGGACAGAAGAGGAAGGTGGCGGGGCTTGGAGAGTCACTCAGGACAGTGAGGGACAGGGCTGGGCTGTGTGTCACCATCACAGACTTGGGGTAGAATGTCCTGACCTTGGTGTTTGCCTGGCCTGTGTGAAACCAGCTCCTTTAGCTACTCACTGGAAATGCTTATAATTTCGTTCTCAGTGAGCTGCTGTATCAGATAATGGACACCAGGCCCTAGTACAGCCCTGGCCCTCAAGCTGCTCAACAAACCACGCCTCTGGGCTGCCGGCTCCAGTGTTTGGATCCCAGTTGACCACTTACAATAAGAAGTAGCCTTGGTTTCCCCCCACCCCACCCCCGTCAGGTGGATAATGATAATGAGTTTTTGAAATGTAAGGGATGAACCTTGCATTTGTCATCCCAACCAGGACCGTTTTTCAAGTTCTCTCCAGAGCCACACACCTGTTCTCTAGTAATGAGATGCACTGAGACCACGGGATATTGTCACTCACTGTCTCTTCCTCTTAAGGAACTGTCAACCAGGCTGCTGTCCATCCACAGTGACCAGGACCGGATCGTGGTGACGTTTAAGACTTTTGAAGAAATCTGGAAGTTTTCTACCTACCATGCTCTTGGTGAGGCAGCTGCCTTCCCACAGTGGGTCGTGGTACCCCCTTTGGAGACACCTACCATTACATCACCCTAGACTCCAGAAAAACCAGAAACAAAAGCATATGGGCCAGGCCGAGGGAGGCCAGGGTTTTGCGACAGGATATGGGACTGAGCCCTGCGGCCCCTCCCTGCATTTCTCAGAAGGAGGCTGGATTCTTGCACCCAAGCACGCCCCGGCACGCCCAGGCCTGTCTACCCTGTAGCCTGTGGGCTACATACTGTCCAGGACAGCTATAAATGTGGGCCAAGACAGACTCGTAAATTTATTTAAAACAGCCGGGCGGTGGCAGCGCACGCCTTTAATCCCAGCACTCGGGAGGCAGAGGCAGGCGGATCTCTGTGAGTTCGAGGCCAGTCTGGTCTACAAAGCGAGTTCCAGGAAAGGCGCAAAGTTACACAGAGAAACCCTGTCTAAAAAACCAAAAAAAAAAAAAAAAAATTTTCTTAAAACATGAGTTTTTGGCTGGGAGGTAGTGGCACATCCTTTAATCCCAGCACTCGGGAAGTAGAGGCAGGCAGATCTCTGAGTTCAAGGTCAGCCTGGTCTACAGAGCCAGTTCCAGGACAGCCAGAGCTACACAGAGAAACCCTGACTTGAAAAAAACAAAAACAAACGAACGAAAAAGATGAGATTTTTTTTTTAAAAAAATCAGTTGTACAGTTGTTTTCCGGTGTGCTTTGTAGGACTTTGTAGATGACAAGGATATGTTCACATCTGCAATCATGCCGTCTCCGTGGACTTCACTAAGTCACCATGTCTTAGCCCTCTAGGCAGGCCGGGGAGGAGCCACCAGAAGCCGGGACATTGCTCAGTCTCTATGAGTCAGCTTGTCCTTTGTCTGCCCTCTGGGAACCAATAGAGGACTTTGCCATCCAGAAGACAGTGGCCTGTTTAGTTCTGTCCTGAATGTCCACCCCCATTTGTTGTAAATGAAGGGTTCTCTCAGCATTTGCCCTGACTTTATAAAGGCAGGGAGGCTATGCCTCCCAGCTAAGTAGTACTTGATAAAGGGATGGTCCCTATGCAGGCAGTGACAGCCAGCACCCCACAGGCCTGCACAGGATTGACGGAAATGGGCATGGAGGACACTGGCTATGACACTGGGGCATAGGCATCCCAGTGTGCAGAGCACTGTACCCTTGACATCTCTGAACCCTAAGGGACAACAAGGCCGGATGATGTAGTGGGTGGGCAGGTGTAACCCTGACAGCCAGGACAGTGAGAGGGGGACCCACAGGGTGTGGAGGTTCTGGGATATTCCCAGGGAAGAACAGTATATCAGGGTCTGGTATTTGAGGTCTTGGGGTCCCCTGCCCCTCCTAGAGCCTGTTGGTAATAAGCTTGGCCTTGCAGGCTTCACGCACCACTGCCTGGAGAACCTGCTGGTGGACCAGACATTCTGGTTGCTCTCACCCAGTGAGGAGGAAGAGACGGCCATTCTCATGTATGTAAACAAGGATGCCTTGAAGCAGACGCACAAGAGCCTCCTCGCCCAGGAAGGTGGGCAGCAACGGTGACCCTGGTTAGATCACACAGGGCTGGGCACACTGTAGGGGACAGCTCTGGACACAGGAGTGTCTCAGGTGGGAGGCATGATGTTCTAGACACTGTCACTGCTTACAAAAATGTGTGTGGCTCCCAAAGAGGAAAGGGCTGAGGAGAATGGCAAGAAAGGGTTTTTGTCTAGAACCCCTTGGCCCTGATTTGAGATTATTGGCCTCATCTCAAGGCTGCTTTTCCTCCCTGGCCGTGGGTGGACACTCAGGTGAGGCCAGGCTCCTTGGTAAGCATCCAAGCACAAAGGGACATGGGAATCCCATGTCTGTCCCTGAATAGCACAAGTAGGAAACTGAGGCCCAGAGTGAGACTGAGTCTGCCTGCCTCCCATTGTCAGTGGAGGTGAGGCTGGGACCTCCTTTGGGCCTCCACAGATGGGTATCCCAGGAAGAAGAGGGTAGTGTGGGCTCCTGCAGGGCCCCTGCCCTCACTGTGGGTCTCCTTGGGGTTGGGGCGGGCAGCTTTCTTGTTTGACAGTGCATGACTGCCCTGCTGGTAACACTGTTGACCACCTCTGTCCTTTCAAAGGGCCCTTCTTTGTTCTGTGTCCCGACCACCGTGTGAGAATGATGATGGGACCCCAGGGTGCAGCGAAGGGCCCCCAGGCTCTCAGGCGAGCTTCGGGGGTTCCTCTGGGAATGGCAGTCCTGGGAACAGACTCCTCGTCCTCCACGCCCAGCACATCCTCCAAGGTGGAAGCAGCAGAGGCCGAGCCAGAGCCCTTGACTCCATTTCACCAGTAGGTACCAAGTTCGAATCTCCATCCTGAGGCCTTGGGTGATGGGGGGCCTCATAGACCCTATTCCAGCACAGAGAGACATGTGAGACAGACAGGTGACAGGCCACTCCAGGCTCCCGATGCTTGCTCCCTGTAGTGGCTGGAAGTGTAGTTAAGTGGCCCCCTGCTTGAAGGAGCAATGGCATCTTCTAGGCAACACTGCCCAGGAGGAAAGAGTAGAGTTGTCTGTGGCACATGCTACTCACTGTGCTCACTCTGGAGAGCATCTGAGGGTCACATTGAGGCACAGACACAGTAAAGACTAAAGGAAGGGAAAGCCAGAGATCTAAAGAGAGGGAACATGGCAGCTCCTGTTGACTGCAATGCATGGAGTGTAAGCTTGCTAGGAGCTTCCTGGCCACCAAAGGAAAAAGAGAAACTCCACCTCCTGAGTGACCATGCCCTTGAAGGAACAGCTGTGGCTGGAGGCCACTCCTTGCAGAGTGGGAGGAGCTTCTCCCTGGAGCACTCCCTACGTACTGGGGCCAATGATGGTCCCATGGGGACAGAGTGTGCCCTTCAGTGTCAGGTTCTCGACAGAGGAGAGGCTGTGGTAATCAGCTAAGATTTTTGGAGAAGCTGAGGCCCAAGGCGGAGGCAGTTTGACCAGGCCACACAGCTGATGAGAATCCAGGAGACCCAGAGTTGAAATTCAGGCCCTTGACACTGCTGGCCCTGGCCGCTCCAGGAGAGTGGCAGGGCGGGTATTTTCCCTGGAGTGGGAGGGGCTGGGGGGATTGGTGGGGGTGGGGTGTAGGGCGTAGGGGGGTGGTAGGGAGGTCTGCAGGGCTCATGGTAACAGGGATGGCCGTCTCCCCTAGGGTGAGGCGCCCAGCCTGGGCAGCACCACACACACCAGCCTCAGGGCCCCACACCTGGGCAGTTATGTTGAAGGAGGGGTGGGATTCATGTGACTCCCCAAGGGCTGCCGCTCCTGAGCATTCTATAGGACACACCTGTCCCCAGTCTGAGACTATAGCACAGGCCTCTTCTCCCCGCTCCAGGTGGACTCTCAGGGTGCCATGGGATCCCATCGATGAATCTATGGATGGACCTGGGACGCCTGGTGCTCAGCTGATGGGTGCGTATCAGACTTCCCTCCCTGGGGGAGAGGCGGCAGAAGTGGCAGGGACTAGTATTCTGGAAGTTTCTGCATTTGTCCTGAATGTTCCCTAAGTCAGAAGAGGAGGCCAGAATCTCTACTACAATACTCAGAATTATCTAAAGCTCAGAGAGATTTAGGTCCTGCCCAGCATCTGGGGAAATGGCTGGAACTCTCTTTACACCCTACAGAGCCAGGAATGTGACATCCCAGGGTGCCTCATTGAGACTGGCCCTTTGGAAGACCCTAGGCTTGTCTGACTGACCTGCCTCAAATCTGTGGGGGAGGATGGAGGATGGATATGCTCTCTGGCCCTGTCCTAGGCCTTCCTCATGAGGAGCTGGTCCTGCAGGTTGTCCTTCAGCTCAGCTTGGGGTGGGGGTGGGGGCATACTTCTCTGCCCCTTGGGGAGCCAGCTGGTGTTTGGATGGTCCCTGTGCCTGCTACATGACCCCAAAACCCTGTGAGTGATGAGAGAGCCTAAGGTCCAAGTTGCATGAGGCAGAGTCCTGTGCCTGGAGGTTGGTGGCCTAGGGCTGAGTTCACCAGAGTCAGCCTCAGTGGCCCATCTGGTATGAGTATCAAACGGCCCCTCTGGGGACCACAAAGAGGTCCAGCTCCTTAGACCTCAGGAACCAGGGTTTCATTTCACACACCTCTGGCCATGTTAGGGACACCAGCAGGTGCCTGAGGGCTGGCTACCCTGTCTGTCCACAGGGCCTCAGATCTGACCAGATGGCCTTCTCCCTTCAGGGCTTGGCCTGGCCTCTGCAGTAGCTGACTTCCAGGGCTCAGGGCCCGAAGAGATGTCCTTCTGTGTCGGTGATGTCATCGAGGTCATCGGCGCCCAGGTGCCTGGCCTGCCCTGGTGTGTGGGCCGGCACGTGGCCTCTGGCCAGGTGGGCTTTGTGAGGACTGGCCTCGTCAGCATGCAGGGCTCGGCATCTGAGTGAGTGGCAGAGGCCCCTTTCCTGAACCCCAACACTGCTCCTGCGGGGATCCTGCCACCCTCCAATTAGCCTCTCAGGAGCCACCTGGGCACCGTCCTGGGCAAGTCCTCCCTTCCCTCCTCCACTGAGCCTGACTCGGTCCTACATGCTCTGGTGAAAAGTGCCACATGCTAGATGTAACCTCCATTGTGGGAGCCTGAAGCCAAGGTAGAGCCACTGAGCGGCTGTGCTCTGGGGAGTGCACCTTCCTGCTGAGCCCAGAGCCCACTGGCCTGGGCCTCCCTGGCTTCTGGCTGAATCCTCCAAGTTCCTGGTGTCTCCTCAGCCATGTCTGTTTGTGAGACACTTGCTGTCATACTGTGCATCCAGCCAACTCCTATCTGCCTCAGCTTAGCCAGTAACCATCACGAAGACTCAATGTCTCAAACTGGTTGCCCTCTTCCCAGGTGCCAGGGGCACAGACATTTTGAGGGTTCCTCGTGCCCCCCCCCCTTCAACATAAAGCCCCGTGAAGCTTTCTGGACCTGGTCTTCATGGCCTCAGATCCCATTTGCCGTCACTCCCCACCCCCACTCCCAACCCCAGGCCAGCTGCACAAGGCAGCTCAGCCTTTCTTAGCTCTGAACAGATTTGGGTGACGCTTCCCTGTCACCTGGTTCTCTGGAACCCTGCCAGACTGTAATCCCATCCCTAATCACTAACCCCTGGCCCTGTTCTGTCCCTGAGAGAGCTCTGTTTGCACCTGCTCCAGATGAGAGAACCTTCAGGGGAGTGCGCTGGTCATTTCTGGACTAACTCTGTCTAGCCTCGGACAGTGGTGGGTGGGGAGTGATTGGGGAGTGCCCAGTGAGTCTAGCTGAGCCTACCATTGGTCAATTCCTGGTTTCCCTGGACTTGGCCTAGTTAAGACGTCAGCCGAAGAGCCTGGAGATACAGGGGTGTGCAGAGAAGAACCCTGTCCTCTGCGCCTGTCCCCTCTGTAGCCAGGCCTCCCTCAAACTGGACGTGTTTCAGTGGCCTTGCTGGAGACTGGATACCATAGCCAACTCTCAGATGCAGTTTCGAAGGTTGCTTCTAAGGGAGCTTCTATCCCCTGATTTAAGGCGCCCCACCACAAACCTGTCAGTCAGCAGGCAGACACTGGCTGGACCTTGTGTTCTGATCATACTTAAAGCAGCATTTTTCTGGTACCCCATCAGAATGTCGGCATGCATGAGGAAAGGGGGACACAGTCTATCTATACCTCCACCCAGCTCCAGGACAGAGAATTTGGGGCTCTCCCTTTCTGCACTGGGCAAAGTCACTTCACACGATAACCTCTCATTAGCTCAGCTGGGTCTTTGAAACAGCGGTGTGGCTCCTGGCTTGTGTCCTGAGGTCTCTCCTTACAGAGATGGCACAGCTCTCCAGGAAATGCTTCCTCTGCCCCTGACCTCTTGGCAGGTGTGGGATCCTGGTAGCTTCAGTGGTTCTGAACTTAGCAAAAGTCAGGGCTAGATGGGATGGGGTCTGGTCCATTCTCCCCTGTCTCCCCAGAGTCTTAGGGGTGGTGGCATCATCTTTCACAGCCTGTGAAAGCGTAAGCACTTCTCTGTCTCTGTCACTCAGATATTTTCTGACACTTCTGCCCTGAACCTGAGGTCTCCCATCTTGGTTCTCCTTTTCTTCTCTCTTGATGTAATCTCAGACCTACGGAGAAGGTAGGAGCAGACAGCAACATCCCATCCCTTACCTTCTGACGCCTAAGGCCAGCGTCTCCTCTTGGTTGCTTCCTCTTTTCTCTCTCCTCCTTCCATTTGTTTCTAGAGCCTCTGAGAATGAGTTATGCAACTCCTGGTCCTTTACCGCATTGCAGTACGTGGCTCTTAAAGCCAGGATCTCAAGTATAACCCCAGGGCCAGTGTCAAAAATCAAGAAATTCACAACACCACCATGCTGTTCCCAGCCAAAGATGATTCCAGAATGCGTTTCACACTCACTCGGCACCTGCTTCGCTCCACCCCAGCTGTCTTCGGCCGCCTTTTCCTCTGATGCTTCCGAAGCAGCGGCTCATTGTGAGGAGGCCCAAGGGCTGGGTGTGGTTTCCATGATTCACAGAAGGTGCATTTTAAAGTTTCACAGCGCCCTGCTAGCTTACTCCTATAAGCAAAATCACCTCCTCCATCTCTCTTCTTCTCTTGTCCCTCTGTCCCTTTCTGTGTCCTCTGCCTGACTTCATGGCCACATGAGCCCGGTCCTGTGTTCAATACTGGGGGAGAATGGTGGTTTCACAGTGGGCCGTTCAAGTGGGGCTCAGGAATCAGCCTAGGCACTCACCTTCTCGGGTTCTTTATAATCTAAATCTCTTTTTAAAAATTAGAGATTATTTTATTTTATGTGTATGAGTGTTTTGCCTGCATATATGTCAGTCTGTGTACCAAATGGATGCTTGGACAGAAGAGGGCAATGGATTCCCTGGAACTGGTGTTATAGATGGTTGTGTCTAGGAACCAAACTCAGAGACCCTCTACAAGAGTAGTAATTGCTCTTAATTTCTGAGCTGTTTCTCCAATCCACTTAAAGTCTTTCTTAATCCTGGGTCCAACAAGGGTCCTCTCAAGGAGGGCAGGCTTTGGGTTTTGTTGTTTGTTTTCTGAAGTGGGGTTTCTCCGTGCAGCCCTGGCTGTCCTGGAACTCATGCTGTAAACCAGGCTGGTCTTGAACTCAGAGATCCTCATGCCTCTGCCTCCTGAGTGCTGGGTGGGATTAAAGGCCACCACGACAGGTAGGCGGGCTTTGTTTATATTTAGGGTCTCCACGGTGGTTGAGCATGGCCAGCAGTTGAATAAAGGAGAAGAAATGGATCTTACTGTAAAATTTGGACTTATGTTTAAAAAAAAAAAAAAAAAGAACCCCAAATTCAGCTGTAGAGATCATGATTCTGAATCTGGAGGTCTCCATCCTACAAAAGAGAACACAAAAGAGAACACAACTCCCAGGGGGCAGTGTCCTCTAAGATGGGAGAAAAAAATGCAATGAAGTGAGCCACCTGGCTCTTACAAGAGGGAGCTCAGCTGCCCCGTGGCTCTGCTCCAGCGTTCTGGAATGACAGTAAACTCAGTTAACCTGCAGTCAAGCGACTCCATTGGCCGGATTCCATTCTGCCCACTCACCCCGGGGCCTCCTGGGCTTTGAGAGAATTAGTTCTTCGAAATATGACATTTTTTTTTTTCTGTCTTCCCAGCCTGGAAAGTGCAGTTTTCCTCAGTGAGGAAGAAAGATCATTCTTCAGCAGTGAGGGCCACTTCTCAGATGAGGATGCTCGGCGGCTCCTGAGCAGGACATCTGGCACAGATGTGTGCACCACATGCAGCCTGGGTGGGTGTGGGGAGCGTGTGGCACCTCTCTTCTCTCTGTGAGCTGTTGGAGACATCAAGATTGTGCTGACTGAGTCATATTAACCTAGAGTCTTCTCAGGGCAGATTCCTGGAAGAGCAGGAACTTCGAGGAAGGGTGTGGTCCACATGTTTTGCAACTGCGTAGAGCCCAGTGGTCTGCTTTAGGCCACACGTGACGCTTGCACTCTGCCCTACCAGCATTAAGTCACTATACTATTACCTTAGTCTCCAGAGAATTGGGTGCTAGTTGGATGCTTCTGGCTCTTTCCAAGCTCCTCAGAGACCCTTTCCTCCCCTCCCTTTGCAACTACACCCCATCTCTCAGGGCATCCCCAAAGAAACAGTGAAAGCCCCACCAGGGGGCAGGGAAAGACAAGCCAAGACTGTGCCCTGAGGTCTGGGTGCAGGCAACCAGCATCAGCATCCAAAGACATCAGGAGCTGCTAACAAAAGAAGGAAGTCCTGAGGCCCTTGCTGCTGAGAGAACCTAGCTCCACTGTCCCAGGCACCAGATGACACACTGAGCCCTTAGCTTCTTTCTGAGTGCGGGGAAGCCTGGGGCACCCACTGGATATGACCAGCATCCTTACCAGTACAAGGCTGGCCCCTCCGCCAGTGCCGGTCAGAGTCACTTCTCCCAGCTCCAGACAGAACTGGCTCCATGGTTGTTGGTTGGCCTGGGGCATTTGGTCCCTAGAATCCCAGGACCGGAACTACCAAAATGTAATTCTTCTCCCCTAGATAAGCCTCAAAGTTTTGCCTGATGTCATAACTTCCTAGTTTTTATGTCTTCTTCTGTTCTTTTCCTCATTTGGTTGCTATGGCAATCCAGCTGGCAGTTAGTGCCAACCCAAGGAGGTGGGAAGGAGGCTTGAGTGCCACCCTGGGTGAAGAGCAATCAGCCTGGTTCGTTCTGCAGCTGTGCCCTGCTTGCCCAGGAGCTGACAAGGATCACAGGCACCCTCAGAAGGAGTGTGGGGATGGGGCACCAGGGCTAGACATGTGCTCCATCGTTGCCTGGAGACATCTGAGAACATGGATTCTCTGGCCCTGATCGTCCTAGGTGCTGGTGACCGGAGAGCTTGCATTCACCTGGCCCCATGAGGCAGGACACGGCGCATGCGGGTAGAAGAGTGACTGCTTCTCTTTTCTCTTTCCTAGACTGGTTAGAAGAAGCTGAGGGGGAGCAGCTGGAGCAACAAGGTAGGTAGTATCCTGTGGTTCAGGTCCTCTACCCATGGCTCAGTCTCAGGTACCAGGTGTGAACACAGGGCGGAGGCAGCAGCAGATAGTGGTCTCAGGCTGGCCTCAAACACACTGTGTAGCAAAAGAGAATCTTGACCACTTGATCTTCCAAGTGCTGGAACCGTAAGTGTGCACTGCCACACCTGGCTCCAGATTGTGTGAGCATGTTTTTTTTTAAAGATTTATTTTTATTTTATGTGTATAAGTGTTTGTCTGCATGTATGTGTGTGCATGACATGTGTGCCTGGTGCCTATGGAGGCCAGAAAAGGGCACTGGATCCCCACCGGAACTAGAATTAAAAATGGTTATGAGCTGCCATGTGTGCAGGGAACCAAACCTGTGTCCTCTGGATGAACAGCAGGTGCTCTTAACTACGGAGCCATCTCTCCAGCACATGTTTTGAGCATATTTGAACTATCAAACGTGAGAGCAAAGAGGCTGTTTCATCCCAGTGGAGGAGCCCCAGAGCCTCTGTTCACTCATTGCCCTTCAAATAACTCCATGTAAAGCCTGTGTTTTCCCAGTAGGAAAGAGGTGTCTGCTCTGCCCCATGGAGGGGTGTGGCTTTGGATCCGAGCCCATCCGAGGCCAAGGTCCTGCTAGCAGGTGGCGGTAGATTGTGCTCAATGGCCAATCTGTAAACCTTCCCTGGGTTCATCTCCCAAGGAGACTCTGTCCCTTTCACATGGCATAGCTAAGGCCAATGACCTCAGCCTCACTGTCCTTATTCTCATTAGTTTTGTTTGCCTTCTCCTGTGTGAGTGCGTGCGTGTGTGTGCGCGCGCGTGTGTGTGTGTGTGTGTGTGTGTGTGTGTGTGTGTGTGTGTGTGAGTTCGTGAGTGTATGTGTGTGTGTTGCTGGGTATTGAACCCAGGCCATATGCATTTTAGGTACACTGTTTGTCACTGAGCTATGATCCATACAGCCCAGTTAACTTTGCCCATTTTATGTGGCAGCCTTTGAACCCATGCTTATTAGTTGTGCCAATGGCTGTTGGAGATTCACGGCTTCTAGAGTCTGAGGGGCCTGCAGAAGCACACACCTGCGGCCAGACTCTGACTGTGGGTCAGCTGGTTAGGTGGCTTTCAGTTCTTTGTTTGTTTGTTTGTTTGTTTGTTTGGTTTTTTTGTTTTTGGTTTTTCGAGACAGGGTTTCTCTGTTGTTGCTTTGTGCCTTTCCTGGAACTCGCTTTGGAGACCAGGCTGGCCTCGAACTCACAGAGATCCACCTGCCTCTGCCCCCTTTTTTTTTTTTTTAAGTTTTGTTATTTATTAGGTATACAGTGTTCTGTCTTCATGTATGCCTGCGGGCCAGAAGAGGGCACCAGATCTCATTATAGATGGTTGTGAGCCACCATGTGGTTGCTGGGATTTGAACTCAGGAACCTCTGAAAGAGCAGACAGTGCTCTTAACCTCTGAGCCATCTCTCCAGCCCCAAAGGTTTATTTATTTATTATGTATACAGTAATCTGCCTGCATGTTTTGCCTGCATGCTAGAAGAGGGCATCAGATCTCATTACAGATGGTTGTGAGCCACCATGTGGTTGCTGGGAATTGAACTCAGGACCTTTGGGAGAACAGCCAGTGCTCTTAACCACTGAGCCATCTCTCCAGCCCCTTTAGTTCTTTCTAAAGCCATCTGCAAACGACCCCTATACTCTGACATGTATGGTCTCTGAGCTCTGCTGTCCAAGGGCTGGTCAAAGAGAGGGGGCCACTGGGCAGGAAAGTTGACAAGAAGAATCAGGACTGATCCTGATTCAGCCTCCAGTGCTCTGGAATCAGTGGAAAAGTGTCATCCAGAACATGAGGCTAGGGGAATAGTAGGTGGGGGCAGAGACGGGGATAGTTGGGACTCTGGTCCAAAGCTAATCCAACTGGGCCTCCTGTGACTTCTAGAAATGTCTCTACATCACCCGAACCCAGAGCCACATGAGACTCTGCACATGGTAAAAGACGTTCTAGAACGGTGCAAGGCCTGCCCTGACTACCCTGAAGACCCAGTGTCCTGGAGCCTTGGAGCAGTCTCCAGCAGAGTGAGCACACCAGACACTGAGGAGCCCCCCTTCTGCCTGGATCCTGAGGATGACTGGACAGACCCTGAGCCTCCAGACTCGCTGCTGCAGGTCCTGAACGCCCCTGGTTATGAGGCCCACTTCCGGGGCCTGTATGACATCTCGCTTCCCTGGCTGGGCACTGCCCTCTGTGGCTTTGAAGATGAAGAGGAGTTGGCCGGATGCTTGGCACAGGCCCGAGGAGTTGCCAAGAAAGTCAATTTGGGCATGGCCCTGGCCAGGCTCTGCCTTCTGCTGGGGCGGCTGTGTGCTCGAAAACTCAAGCTTTCCCAGGCCCGGGTGTACTTTGAGGAAGCACTGGGGGCTCTGGAGGGCACTTTTGGGGACCTCTCCCTGGTGGCGGCCGTCTATACCAGCCTGGCTACCGTGTACCTGAAGCAGAAGAACGGGGAGAAGTGTGTGCAGGTGGCACCCAAAGCTGCAGCCCTTCTCCTGGGGACGCCCGGCCATGCATACAGCACAGATGCTGAGCTCCTGAAGTACGCACTGCGCAGGGCCATCTGTGGCCTCAGCCCACAGGCTGAGGCCCGGGCCTGCTTCCTGCTGGCCAGGCACTACACCCACCTCAAGCAGCCTGAGGAGGCACTGCCCTACCTGGAGAGACTGCTTCGCCTCAACAGGGATGTGGGGACCCCGCAGGCCTCATGGCCCGAGGACTGTTACCTGCTCCTGGCAGACATCTATGGCCGGAAGTGCCTGCCCCACTTGGCACTGAGTTGCCTCAGGGTGTCCTCACTGTGGACTCGGTGCTCATTGGCCGGCTCCTTGAGGAGTGTGGACCTGGTACTCCAGAATGCTCCTGGGCCAAACAGCCAAAGGAGGGCCAGCCACCACCTCCCCTCCCAGACTGCTTACTACCTCAGGCAGGCATTGGCCTCTCTCACTCCGGGCATGGGACAGGCACTGTGTGGACCTCTCTATGCCAGTCTAGCTCAGCTGTACAGCCACCATCAGCAGCACAGTCAGGCCATTGCCTTCATGTCTCAGGCTGCAGAAGCAGACACTGAGGCTGGGGTCCACGCTGTCGTGGACCGCTTGGTGGCACTTGCCTGGCTGCACATGCTCTGTGGGAAGACCTTAGTAGCTACGGACATCTTGAAGTCCATCTCAGACGCAGCTGTGGCCAACAAGGACCAGGAGTGTGTGATGACCAACATGGTAGCCATGGCCCTGAAAAGGATGGGCAGGACCCGGCAGGCTGCCGAAGGCTACTTCCGAGCCCTGCACATGGCCTACAGCCAGGGTCACCTGCGGAGCCAGGCAGTAGTCCTGGCTAACTTTGGGGCCCTGTGCCTGCAAGCGGGTGCACGTAGCTTGGCCCAACACTACCTGCGGGAGGCGGTGGGCCGCTTCTCCCAGCTGCCCAGTGGTGTGTGTGGCCGGGACTTCACTCAGGTTCTCCTGTGGCTGGGCCAGCTCTGCACCCGCCGGGCCCTCCCCCAGCAGGCCAAGTGCTACTATGAGTGGGCCTTCCTGGTAGCTGTGGAGATGGACCATCTGGAGAGTAAGTACCACCCTTCTTCCCGCTCCACACCTCCTGGGGTCTGCATGGGTCATGCTGGCTTCCGAGAAAGTGTGGCTGCCATTCCTAACTCAGAGCACCCTGGGGTGGGAGGCAGAGGGCAGAGGCTGTTGGACCACTGAATAGTAGAAACCTGGAAGTGTCTGCTACCACCTTTGATGCAGTCTCTTCCCATGCTGGGCGGTATATAAGGACATATGGGGAGCGTGGTGAAAGTATCTTACTCTAAGAACTCCACATGCCTACCCCAGCACTAAAATGAAGCTTACCTTAGATAGAACACCATACTAATTCAAGCCTGGGACTCTGTGAGCTAGACCTCCAGTTCTGCCTTCTCCAGCCCTGAACACCTCACATGGCCTCTTCATAGAAGTAACCAGAGCTTTAGAACAGATCCGATTCACCCACAGGGGCCTTATCCAGGGGAGATCCAGGCCCCATCCACAAGTGGGACCATGTTGTTCTTGCTGGGGTCTGGAGCTAAACAGAAAACTGATGGCCGGGTCAGAACAGTCATCGAGAGGGTCATGGGTGTGCTCACAGGCATCTCTATTCCAGCCCGTGGCTTGGGGATGCTTCTTTAGTCTGAGACTAAAGGATTGAGGGAAGGTTAGCCAAGCAGGGAGTGCTGGGTAAGGAGCTGAGGGCAGGGTGACTGAACCCATGCACTTTGCAGTATTGGATGGTAAGCCTGGACTGGGGGGCTAAGCATGGACCAGGAACCCCAGCCTATGCTTTGCCCCTTTTCCAAGAGGTCTGGAGCACCATCAAGTGCTGAAGAACATTCACTATGGCTGTGGAGAAGATGGGTAGGAGGTGGGTGTGACTGGAGTCTGTTCTCCAGCAGAGGCCTAACCCACCCTTGAGGTCTCATGGACATGATTGTGTAGAAGGAGAGAGGAAGGAAGCAGGGTCCAGCAGAGCAGGTCAGGCCTTGGCAGGACAGACTCTAGCATGGAAGGACCCCAGGAAGCCTCAGGTTACAGCCTCCGTCTGTGGGCCAGACTTCCACAGCCTCAGCAACCTGGCCGCATAGCCACCAACTCATCCCTGCCAGGCCTCCCCAGATGCCCCCTCAAACTCGGGCAGCAGCAGCAGCAGAGGACCTAGCTCTATGTGTCCCTTCTCCCCTGGGAGGCTGAGGGATGACTAGGGCTACAGGCCAGGTCACCACTGAGCCTGCGTTGGGGCGCTGTGTCTTCCTGGGAAGCATTCTGATGTGTTGATGGGCAGTGGTTCACAGTGGCCCGTCCTGTCCATGAGACCGTCAGCAGCATGCCCCCTCATTTCTGGTTTTAAAGTTTGCAGCCTCTTTTTCTTGGTCAGGCTAGTGAAAGGTTTATAATTCTGTCGAAGCACCGGACTTTGGCTTTGTGAGTTTCCTCTACCATCCGCCTGCTCTCACCAGCAGCCTGGTTGTTCCTTATTAGTTCATTAAGATGGGAGTTGAGGGTTGAGGTTTCTCCTCCTCCCTCCCCCTCCTTCCCTTTCCCTTCCTCCCTCCTCATCTTCCCTCTCTCCCCACCTCTCCCCTCCCTCCTATCTCCATCAAAAGCATTCACCACCATCAGTTTTCCCTTCAGCTGCTCTACTTTTCAACATCCCTTAAGTTATTATTATTATTATTATTGTTGTTGTTGTTGTTGTTGTTATTATTATTATTTGTTGCTGGAGAGCTTCTCTCTGGGTCCTGCCAAGTCCCTGCAGTCCGACAGCCCATTTGCCACGTGGCTCGTGTCTTACCGGCATCTTCACATGCTGCTTATCATGGCGGTGGCTGGCAGTGACTCTCCCTCTCTCAGCCTTCCACTTCCCA
Organism: Peromyscus leucopus; assembly: GCF_004664715.2. NCBI lineage: Eukaryota > Metazoa > Chordata > Mammalia > Rodentia > Cricetidae > Peromyscus > Peromyscus leucopus. The sequence continues at coordinate 685,576 of NC_051071.1, read as the reverse complement.
GAATTCTCCTCTCTCCTTGTCTCATCTATACTTCCTGCCTGGCTACTGGCCAATCAGTGTTTTATTTATACAGAATGATATCTACAGCACTTCCCCCCTCTTTTTTTCAAAAAGGAAGGTTTTAACTTTTACATAGTAAAATTACAGATAACAAAACAATTACCAAGCAAGAATTACAGTTATAGTATCTAGTCTATTTATAATAACTACTTTATTTGGCAAAATTAAAGAAGAAATTCTATCTATCTTATATTTGTAAGTCTAAGATTTTATATCTAACTTATCTTTTATCATAACTAAGGAAAATTATAACTAGTCTTCAACTACATCAAAGACCTCAGAAGGATATAATATTACCTGAGAAATGGGAGAAGGATGCAAGCAACTTTCGGGAGTCTTGCAGGGTAGACAGAGACAGCTGGGAGCCTGAACAGTCATCCAAAGTTCTCTTGTAAAGTTGGGGCATTTGTCTTTAGCACACAGGCCTAAAGTCTCTCAGTCACTTCTCTCTGTGTCCTGTAGAATGTCTGACAGTTTCCTCTGTGAAGCAGGAACCCAAAGGACCATTTTGCCAAGTAAAGTTCAGTGGTCACCTTTTTATGGGTCTTATATGTCCAGTTGATCAAGCAGTCCAGGCAAGAACAGTTTCTTGCCCAAATGGCTGTTTTTGCCAAGGTGAAGATAAACTCCATATGAGTGTCTTCGTTGGGTGCCAAATGTAGAAGTAACCAACCATCTTATTAAATAAGAAACACAGAGCCAATACAGGGATGAAAGCCAAGAGGTCAGAGCAATAGCTAAGAGCTAAAAACCTTACCCTTCACTGTCGCTGTTATCCTACCTCTCCGAAAGAGACCTACTTCCTGTGTGTCTGTCTTTTTATAGTGTTTCTGTTCTGCCTTCTCATTGGTTGTAAACCCAACCACATGGTCTCCTAGTCACTGCCTGTCTGTACAGACCTCTAGGTCTTCTATGGTTGGTATTGAGATTAAAGGCGTATGTCTCCAATGTTGGCTGTATCCTTGAACACACAGAGATCCGCCTAGCTCTGCCTCCCAAGTGCTGGGATTAAAGGCGTGCACCACCACCACCCAGCTTCTGCGATGGCTTACTATTAGCTCTGACCCCCAGGCAACTTTATTTATTAACATACAAATAAAATCACATTTCAATACAAATAAAATATCACCATAATTATTATTATTTTACATGTATAGGTGTTTTGCTTTCATATATATCTGTGTACCACATGTGTACCTGGTACCCAAAGAGGTGTCAGATCCCTGCTTTAGATGCCCTGGGACCAGAGTTACAGATGGTTGTGAAGCACCATGTGGGTGCTAGGAATCAAACACAGGTCTTCTGTAGGAGAAGCCAGTGCTCTGGACCACTGAGCTGTGTCTCCAACCCAGTCATCCCTTAAACTTCTATGCTTCTGTTTCCTGTGTCTCTTCCTTTAACCTCTGACTATTCAGGAAAGAGCAGCTTAACTTCCATATATCCGTGAACTTACCAAATGCTCTACTGTTACTGATTTCTGTTTGTCTGTCTTAGCAGAACTGAGAACCATCCTATGGCCTCATGCATGCTAGACAAATGCTCTGTAACCATTCTGTATTCCCAGTCTTCTTTTTGTTTTTTACAAATGATAAGGTCCCATTAAGTTGCCCAACCTGGCCCTGAACTCATTCTGTAGTTCAGTTTTGCCACTGCGTAGCAAAAGAACACATTCCCCATGACTGCCATACTTTCGCATTTACTGAGGCTTGGCCAGTGTGTGTCTTTAGAGACTGCCTCATGAGCCCTTGTGAAGTAGCCCTTAAGGTCTGGCTGACTTATGGCACAGCTAAGCCTTCTGCCTCAGTGTGATTTCCGGGTTGTCTTGACAGTTGGGGATACCTCGTGGCTCCCAGCCCCTTCCTGGTCTTGGGATAGCCCACGAAGCCATGGCGTGGAGCTTGGCCTCATGAAGAAGCACAGGCTTGTGGTTGCTTGAGCTGGGCTGAATCCATTATTCTATGTGGCAGGCTCCAGACAGGGTGCTGGCTGTGGACTGGCTGTGTGTCCAACTATATTGAGCTGCCATTTCCCTGGCCATGAGGCCAGGGTGGAGGTGGGGAGAGTGTGGGAAGACAGAAACAGAAGGTGTGGAGCAGGGCAAGAGCCTGCACAGGACCCTACCCTGGATTGGTTGAGATGGCAGCACTGTCAATGGGCTTCCCTGGTATGTCAATTAATGAGAAGCTCATGGAGTACCATTCTGCAGACTACATAGCCTGGCTCTGGGGTCAGTATGCCCATTCTTGAGGACCCGACTCACGGAAGTAAAGACAAGGTAGTCATACACCGGAACCTTTAATTCCTACCTACACAGGCACTGGAGCGCCCCAAAGGGGATGGAGCCAGGAGGGTAACACCTTCTCTCTGTCCCCACCCAGGCCAGTTACAGGCTGTGCAAAAGCTCTGCCACTTCTACAGCAAGGTCATGCCCAACGAGGTGCGATGCGTCATCTACCATGAGTTCCAACTGGCCCTGGCGCGCAGGACAGCTGACAAGGTCCTGGAGGGTCAGCTCCTGGAGGCCATCAGCCAGCTCTACCTGTCACTGGGCACCGAGCGGTAAGAGCAGCAGGGTACACAGAAGGCCTGGGGAGCCCCTCCCCCCAGGAACCAGCCAAGCCCCACCCCTCAGGGCCAGTATCATTCCATTCATTGTTCATGACATAGGAGTCCCAGCATAGGCCCCTCTGATAAGGGACTATCCCTCCCGTCCTCACTTTCTTGGTTACACAAGGGTCACCTCTACAAGGCATTTCGAAGCCATCCATGCGTGGTTGCTGCTGTGTGCTGACCTCTACTGGCCCCTGGTCTTTAGTTGTCAGCCTGGGGTCTGGGCAAGTGGGATGTCATTCATCCACTGGACACACCGTGGTGGCCACATGCTCTCCAGGCTCCTAACCACAGAGGGCAGAGCCAACTTCTCTGGAGCCAGGTCTCGGGGTCATGTTTCGGGTGTGACCGGCACTGGAGTTCTGGCTAGCCTGCAAGCTGGTAAAATCCTCAACGTGACACCTCCCCTAAGGCAGGGACACTGGAGCAGGGGAGAGCCTGTGAGGAAACAGGAGAGGCTCCTGTCCCAACACAAAACTCACCACAGGAGCAGTGAGCCAGCAACCCAGAGCAAAGCCTCTTGGGTATGTCCCTGGACTGCGGTCCATCTCCCTGGGAGTTTGTTGGAGGTGCTCAGCCGCAGCCAGGCCTCAGGTCAGAAACTTAGAGCAGTCCTCTGTGCTGCTGAGAGTGTGTTCAAGTTGGAGAAGCCCTGGCCTATGATCTCAATCTGCCCTATGTCAATGTCTCCCTGGTGTCCAGAAAAGACAGAGACTGTGTCTTACTTGGCGGTTCTTTTTTTTTTTTTTTTTTTTTTTTTTTATTTTATGTGCATTGGTGTTTTGCCATGGGTATCAGGTTCTCCTGGAACTGGAGTTATAGACAGTTGTGAGCTGCTCTGGGGGAGCTGGGAATTGAGCCCTGGTCCTCTGGAAGAGCAGTTAGTGCTCTTAACCACTGAGTCATCTCACCAGCCCCTAGTTAGGGTTTCTATTGCTCTGATAAAATACCATGACTACAAGCAGCTTGAGGGGAAAGGTTTTATTTCCATTTATCCTTCCACATCTTAGCCCCATCGCTGAGAAAAGTCAGGGCAGGAAATCAAAACAGGGCAGGAAGCTGGAGGCAGGTGCTGATGCAGAGGCCATGGAGGGTACTGCTTACTGGCTTACTCAGTCTGCCTTCTTATAGAGGCCAGGACCACCAGCCCAGGGATGGCACCACCCACCATGGGCTGGGCCCTCCCCCATCAATCATCAGTCAAGAAATCACACTGTGGGCTTGCTCACAGGCCAGGCTGGTGGGGACATATTATCAAATGAGATGTCCTGTTCCCAAATGACTCTAGCTTGTGTTAGTTGATTTAAAAAAATAAAAAATTAGCTGGATTCAGCATGTGGGGGTTGACAGAACAAATAGGGTTACTTACACTTAGCTGCCGTCTTCCCTCCGAAGAATTCCGTGTCTTTCCATGTCAGGGTGCCTGGGGCAGGACAGGAGGCTGCCCACAGAGGATTCCCTCAGGTCCTGACCATTCTGTAGGCAGATCCTGTTCTGATGCCTGTGTCTGACCCCAGGGCCTACAAGTCTGCTCTGGATTACACCAAACGAAGCCTGGGGATCTTCATCGACCTGCAGCAGAAGGAGAAGGAGGCACGCGCCTGGCTGCAGGCTGGGAAGATCTACTATATCCTGCGCCAGAATGAGCTGGTGGACTTGTACATCCAGGTACGCTCAGTGCCGTCCGGGTGTACTAGCTCACTCACTCACCACCCAACCCACCTAACTACCCCTTCACCTGCCCTGCCCCCACTTGTCCATCTACCTAACTACCCACTCACCGCCACCCACACCCATCTAGCCTACCCTCCTAACTACCCACTCACCTACCCTACCCACCTAACTACCCACTCACCTACCCATTTACCTGTCTACTAACCTGTCCACCAATCCACCCCTCCACCTGTCTACCCACTCACCCAGCCATCCACCAATCCACCCGTATATCCACCCCTCTATCCTTCCAACCTACCCATTTATTCACTCATCCATTCATCCATCTCCCTGTTCACCACACATTCATTTGCCCACCCATCCACCTGTCCATCCATTTATCCACTCATCTATCCATCTACTTGTCCATCTGCTCACCCATCCATCACTGGTGAGTGTACTTACTGTGTCCCAGGGGCCTGCCTCTTTCCCACTCTGGCTCCCTCAAGCTCCCTCAATGCCCAGACTATCTGACAGCCATCTGAGCTCCCTGGGCAGAGGGCGGGCTCCTCATAGCACCCATCTCTTGTCAGTACACTGTGAGTGCTTGGCGTATGTGGGGATGCTGTGTCCACTTTGTTTGTACACAGAAGAACTTGTTTCAGTGTCTCATGGTACATTTACTTAAAACATGTTTATTAAAAAAGCTGTGATGCTTCCCGAACACAGTGTGATCTGGACAGATAAGGAGCACAGGAGCAGCCCTGTGAACTGAATGTCTAGGATCCAGGAGCCCACGGCTCAGAGGGTCCTTGGGCCGAGGCAGGCAGCGTCAGCTGAGCCTGAGGGCAAACAGCTATGAATCAGGGTGGGGAGCTAGCACCACTTGCTAGAAGAAAATATTAGGGGGATGGAGAGATGGCTCAGAGGTTAAGAGCACTGGCTGCTCTTCCAGAGGTCCTGAGTTCAATTCCCAGCAACCACATGGTGGCTCACAACCACCTGTAATGAGAACTGGTGCCCTCTTCTGGCCTGCAGTCATACATGCTGTATACATAATAAATAAATCTTTAAGAGAGAGAGAGAGAGAGAGAGAGAGAGAGAGAGAGAGAGAGAGAGGGAGAGAGAATATTAGGGCCCAACCTAGAAGCTGGAGAGTGAGCAGATTTATTCTCAGCAGTGAGTAGGTGTTTGTTAGGCATCTACTATGCACCAGGCATTGCAGGCATCCCTGAACACAGCAGAGAAGCCGCAGCATCAGGCCCTGTCTGTGGCACTGAAGGGGGAGAAAGTGAGCATGGTTGGGTCAGGAAGGAATAGGATGCAGTGGGAGCCACAGGCAATGTAGGGGCAGGAAGCTGTATTCTAACATAAGGGGCAGGCCAGACACCTAGGCAGCCCACACCTGCTGGACTCTTGGGCTGTAGCTAGATCTATATTTCCTAGCTCTCAGGTCCTGAAAGCTGCTCTCCTCAGAGCCACAAAGCCACAGAAACTGAAATGTTGGTGCCACCAAGTGTGAGGCTGCCCATCTTAGAGGCACGACCTCCCTAGGGGGTCCTATCTTCAAAGAACTTCTGGTCCTTACAGGTGGCACAGAACGCAGCCCTGTATACTGGGGACCCCAAGCTGGGGCTGGAGCTGTTTGAGGCAGCTGGCGACATCTTCTTCAATGGGACCTGGGAGCGGGAGAAAGCTGTGTCTTTCTACCGGGTGAGTGGCCACCGTAGGCAGGTAATGTGTGCTTCACATGGGTGTCTCTCGGTGGGCACAGGTGTGGCAAGCAGAGGCTTCCCACCTGGAGGTAGAGAGCATCAGTGTGGTGATCTTTGAGCCCTCTGTAAAGCACAGCATATACCTCATACTTGAATGCTAATATCTAAAGCAGTCCTGGGTGGGAAATTCTGTCACCTTACAGATGAGGAAGCTCAGCTTAGAGAGTCATAGGCATGTATAAAAGGACACGGTGTGCCAGGGAAGACATGGGCTCCTCCTCGGTCCTCTTGGTTCACGGTGTACAGTTGGCTCTGAGCTCATACACTATGCATTCTAGTAGAGCACTCAGTTGTCCCACTCCTGGGCAGAGAGGCACAAGCTGGTCTGAGGCTGAAGGTCTAGATGACTTGGTGGGGGTCACCCCAGCTCCCAGCCTGGGGTGTCAGAACAGAGCCATCCTCTGTCCCGTGACAAGACCATACAGTGGGGGGTGGCATTCCTTACACACATGTGGGCCCAGGAGGTATTGCATGGTGCACACTACAGAAGCCTAATCTCAATATGTGGCCAGGACCAGGCGCTGCCCCTGGCTGTGACCGTAGGGGACCAAGAGGCAGAGCTGCGCCTATGCAACAAGCTGGTGGCCCTTCTGTCTGCACTGGAGGCACCCCAGGAGGGCCTAGAGTTCGCCCATGAAGCCCTAGCACTCAGCATCACCCTAGGTGAGTCCCCAGCCCCGGGCCGTGGTCTGCACTCCATCTGACTGGGTCTTCAGCCCCAGGTCTGCAGAGCAAAGCAGGCATTGCTCGGCTTCTCCCATCTCCTGTGAAGGCTGGCTGAGGCCCGCGGCAGCCCTGCTGAGCTGGCAGTGTCCAGCCCTAGCCGAGCACTGAGCAGGCAGGAACTGCAAGAGAGCAAAGCTCTGAGGATCTCTCTTCTTGCTGCAGCGCATGCTGCCCAGTGGCTTTCCACACAGGTGGACTTGTGTAGGCTGTCCTTTCCCGTGTCCTCACTGTCTGCCGCCTGTTTCCACTGACTGGGAGTGTCTGTGATGCTCCTGGGAGGGAACCCTGAGTGGGGCCTCAGGCCTGCAGGGGGAATGCAGCTAAACTCAATGCTCTGAGTACAGGCTCCGTGAACTGGCACTCAAGTCCGCCCACATACATTACCTGTTTGCAGGGGGAGGCCCAGGACTCTGAGCATGGCTCCCTAAGGTAATAGACCGTGCTGGAACATATATGGCAGCAGCCATAGTCAGTCCTTGAGTTTGAGTTCTGTGCCTGAGAATGCATAAATAGATCATGGGCCTAGCCGAAGGCACCCCCAGGCAGCTCCATGCAGACACAAAGTGGGGCACGTGAGCCTGCAGCTTTGCCAGATCTGGAAATGGAAAGGGAACAGCTGTCATTAGCTCACTTTACAGATGAGAAAATGAGTCCAGGGAAAGGACGGGCTAGAGCGGCCTGGTTTAAGTCTGTGAGTGTTTGCAGCCACCTGGCCTGTGCTGCATTTGCATGCATGCTCCTTCCTGATTGGCTCATGCCTGGCTTGCCCCACTGGGCAGTGTCCCCACACCTGCCCCTCTCCCTGCCCCCCCAGGTGACCGCCTGAATGAGCGAGTGGCCTACCACCGGCTAGCCACCCTCCACCACCGGCTGGGCCACGGAGAACTGGCTGAGCACTTCTTCCTCAAGGCTCTGTCACTCTGCAACTCACCTCTGGAATTCGATGAGGAGACCCTGTACTATGTGAAGGTGTACCTGGTGCTGGGTGACATCATCTTCTATGACCTGAAGGTGGGCAAGAAGGGGCTCAGCCTGGGGTAGAGTCATTGCTCTGCCTGGGTGTGCGATCTGCTCGCACAGTAATTGCCTCCCAGCCATGGCCTCACCACGTTCTCATGGAGCAAGGCCTGGCTGTGAGAAGCCAGCAAAGGTCAGCAGACAGGGCTAGTTTTTTTGTGCTGGTCAGGCTTGGCCCTCTCATGTGACAAGGAGAGGGCACAGGGTCACCATATACCAGCAGTGGGAAAGGAGTTAGGGAGCTTCCTGGATGTGGTGACCCCCCAAAAGGACATAAAGGGACAAGGACATTTATGTCAATGGCCCCTGAGACTCACATTGCAGAATCCAGCCCCCATCTGGGTGCATCTTCCAGGAAGCCCAGCTGGAGTGCCAGCCTTTTCCCACAATTCCTTGTTGGAATTCCGTGGCTTCTGTCCCTCATCATCTGGGAGGGGTAGGTGGAGATATTACCATCCTGCCTCAAGTGAAGGAAACTGAGGTTCAGGAAGGGGTACACCGATTAAATGCTCCCTTCCTGGGTCTTTGCTGGTCACAGCTCCAGGTACATGTGTGAATTTGAGCTGCCATACACATGCAGACACATGTACTTCAGCTGTCTTTCCCCCATAGCTGGGTGCCCTCTCCTCCACAGCTTCTATCCCCCGAGGTGCGGTATCTCCCATGCTCCCCCATGTCACAGAGTTAGCTCGGGAGAGGTGGCCTTGAGACCAGGGGGAGGAGTGTCCATCTGTACATGGCCCACTCTGCTCTGTTCTTGGGTCCTGGCTCTGTGGGGCTGGTACAAGATGAGACATTAGTAGGAGACATAGTACATCTTGGGCTTTGTTGCTAGCTAAGGGAGATGTCGCAGATGCTGAACAAGGGGAGGCAGGCTGGGTGGGGTCTCAGGAAGCCCCTCAGGTCACTCTTCTGGGGAGAGACCTCTAAAAGAAGCTAGGATGGGAGACTCCTGGGGGGTGGGTCCAAAGTCCAGAGGGAGTTTGCATCCTACTGGGATGCTGAGTTTGAGGCAAAGATGCACTTGACCTGGGAGTGAGCTGTGTCACACCTCATCTTAGTTCCCAGGGACATGGGCCACTTGCACAATCACCCAACATGGGGCCAGGAAGCCCCCAGAGCCAGCGAGGCCCTGCAGTCTCGGGGCACCTACCTCCCCCAAGGAAGGCAAGTACTAGGGCTGAGGCAAGGTAAGATCCAGACATCAGGGAGGCTCACGGGAGAAGAAGCAGAGGCCATGACAGGTCAAGGCCTTAGGCTCTGGAATCTGGGACGAAGAAGGAGACTTCAGAAAAGGGACACAGCTGTGTGCACAGGAAGGCCCTGAGGGGCAGCCATAATGCTGTTCCAGGCCACCTGGATCTCTGAGTCATATCTGGGGTAGGGTAGGCCTGCTGCTGCTCCGAGCCAGCCCCCAAGCTGCTGTGCTCTTAGCTGGGACAGTTTCAAAAAATGGCGCCCAAACACAAGGACCAGGACATGCTGCGGGCCGCAGGAATATATCATAAGAACTCAACTGGTTATGGCAAAGTCACTACCTGGAGGGATCAGGGAATTCCTCCAGAGGAAGAAAATCCCAAGGAGTTTTTGGTGTTACTTGGCTTGTTCTATATCAGCTGTATTCTGTTATGAAAATCATGTGTGCCTTCATAGCTTTCCCAATTGACTTTTCCCTAAGAAGGGCTAACAGTGTGGACTGATCACTCTCTGGACATACACATTCCAGGTATTTGGAGAACAGGCTCAGGAAAGGCTTTCTCTGGAATCAGATATCTCCCTTGGCTACTTTCAAGGACTAGCAGTAATAACAGTCCACATGCAAGTCTCCTGATTTAAGGTAAATTCCACAAGGAGACACCACCTAGGTCAGGTGGACGTTAAGTAATAGCTTTACACAATTCAGCTCGGACCCTCCTTTCTTACAGCCTTACTAACTTTATAGACTGCTAATTCCTTACCTAACCACTTCTAGAAATATTTAGATAACCTTCTGCGCTGACAGCTATGCTCAGCCAGAACCCCAGTTCAAGCCTCCCCGTAATTATCATCATTGGCAGCATCCGGCCGGGTCCATCCCCAGATGGAGGAAAGTACCTTATCAGAGATACCTCTGTACTCTCTAAGAACAGACTTAACCATCCAGGCTACCTGTTTGAGAAGGCCTGGCGGATGTGCCAATTAAGCTTTACTTCCTCCTTTCCCAAACTTTACCTCTAGTTCTAGATCTCCCTTTAACTATCACCAGAGGCATCTAGCTGTACACAGGTTGCCTAGCGACTGAGCACACTTTCCCCCACCCTGCAGAAAAGTGGCAGATAGCTTGTACAGATAAGAGCCACAGGAAAAAAGAAGACAGTTTTATTTCAACCATTGACCTAACAACTTATAGATTCTTTTTTCTTTCTTTCTTTCTTTTTTTTTCTTTCTTTTTTTTTTTTTTTTTTTTTTTTTTGGTTTTTCGAGACAGGGTTTCTCTGCGTAGCTTTGAGCCTTTTCTGGAGCTCACTTGGTAGCCCAGGCTGGCCTCAAACTCACAGAAATCCACCTGACTCTGCCTCCCAAGTGCTGGGATTAAAAGCGTGTGCCACCACCGCCCGGCCAACTTATAGATTCTTAACATTTTCTACCAATCACGTTTAAGATTATAGTGGAGCACGTAAGATCCCTCTTCTTAGATATTACCTGAATTTAGCCTTTAGTTAATTCATTTCCCCATTGGTCACTTCCCTTTGGGGTAGCAAATGATAATTAACGGTTATTGCCTCCCTATGTGATTCTTATCACCCCTCCATTTGACCCTGGAACCTCGCTTTGCACTGCCAAGGGAATACTGCTTGTAAGTGTATATATACCAGGACTCCCAGGGCATGAGAGGACAGAAAAGAGAAAAGAGAATGGAAGAACTAGATGGGTAAGAACTGGAAAGAAACAAACTGAGATGGGGAAGAACTAGATTGAAGGGCTAAAAGAGAGGACTAGAGGAACGAGATGGAAGATGAAGAAGAGCCAGATGGGGAAGAACAAGATGAGGAAGAGCCAAATGAGAGAGAAGGAGACAGGAGAGGAGCTGATAGGGGAAAGAACTAGATAGATGTGAACCTAGAAAGGACAGAACTAGATGAAAGAATTAAGATAGAACCTAGAGGGGACAGTAGATAAATATAGAGAAATCAGGTGAGAAAGGAGCTAAACATGAGAACAGAATAGAAGCTGTGTAGAGAGAGAACTATCACAGAATAATAAAGTGTATGAACTAAGGAGTTTCGTGTACATAGATTCATTTCTTTTCATCAAAGATGAATTATCAGCTGGTTGTAGATTCTTCCCGGACCCTGAGAGGGGACTATCGAGGGGCTGGACCCCCATAGTCCCCGATAAGTAAGCTCTAACCTTGTTGGGGAAAGAGGCTAAACTGTGATTGTGATGGAGCAAGACGGGATGTCCTCCTCCTAGCCTGATGTGGCCTGTGGGTCAAGCACTATGGGTGGGTGTGTCCGAGTGACCCTGGGATAGTGTAGTCCTTGGGGATTGCTCCTGGTATCCTCCCCACCCACCCCACTGCAGTGAGTCAGCTAAATCCCAGTCAAACACATCTATCCATAGGACCCATTTGATGCTGCTGGGTATTACCAGCTGGCGCTGGCAGCGGCCGTGGACCTGGGCCACAAGAAAGCTCAGCTGAAGATCTACACACGCTTGGCCACCATCTATCACCACTTCCTCATGGACCGTGAGATGTCCCTCTTCTTCTACCAAAAAGCAAGGACCTTTGCCTCGGAACTGAACCTCCGTAGGACCAACGTGGTGCCCCAGCGCTTCTGTGGCCGGGCACTCTGGCTGACTCCTGGCCACCCATCCTGACAACCTGAGAAGGACCTGTGCAAGGGGACTCTTTCTTCGGGTGTGGATGACTTGTTTCAGGGAGAGGGGTGTGTTGAAGGAAGGACCAAACAGTAGTAAATATTTGTCAGCAACTGTGGTATCGTCAAGTATATGGTATGTGTCCCATTGGGCACAGGCTCTGCCCCTCCCAGTTCCCTGACCCACACTGCAGCCTGGCCTCACCTTGTCTCCGTGAAGACTGAACCCAGCAGGTGTTTGCAAGACCTCCTGCTGGCTCTCTCATGGTGTGGCCTGGGCAAGTCACTTACCTCAATCCTCTGTCCCCTTGTCTATAAAAAGGTAAGGTGGTGACAGGAGTCCCTTGGCAGGGCCAACGGTGGCCTTGTCTCTCTCTGCTCTCACGTGTATCTGACACAAGCCTGCATCTTTCATCCTCACAGTACTGAAATGTCCTGAGAGTTGTTCAGGACATGATGGCCCGCCCCTCTTGGCAGTGGGAGATGTGGGGACCCAGATTATCCATTGTCACAGAGGGTAGGAATGAGTCACAGAGCCAAATACAGTGACCTCCCTGCCTGCCTACGGGGATATGGTCCCCTAGGCCTCGAGAGCAGCTTGTGGACCTCTGCATCCCTGATGGTGTCAGGAGAGCCACAGGCCAAAGGATGAAGATTCTCCCTGCTCGGTGTCCCTTGATCCAAGACTTGTCTGGCCTGCAGAGTGCTGCAGTCTGCTGCCTAGTAAATGTGACGGCCTCATGGCCACCCTTCCTGCTCTTGCCTGCTCCCCCCCCCCCCCCCCCGCCTCTGCTGTCACCTGGTCCCTAAGACCTCTGGTGTCTCTCGAGTCTCCAGCCCAGGCAAGGTGATTCTGACAGTTTCTTTACTAACCATGGCACAGGAAGGCTGAAAATGATCTACAGTGCCCCAAGCCCTTCCTTCAGTCATGTTTAAATACGGGAAATTTCTCACTTTAATGGCTTCTGGTGGTATTGACAGTGTCACAGTGTCCCGCAGCCTCCCTATACCCCAGAACATTGTACTCTCCCCAAGTCCCCCTTTAAAATGGACACTGCAGGCAGGAACTGGGGTGTCCACTCCTCACAACCTTGCTGAAAAGCAAGACGACTTGTCCACCTTCCAGAGTCCTGCAGAAACAGATGATCCTCCCTGTCTCCCCACCAGGGAGCAGCAGAGAACTTCCAGAACCAGCTGCTCCCCGACCCAAACTCTTTGCCAGTTGCTGACAATCCCATTCTCGGGTGGGTTATGAAAGATAATGGTGATCCACTCTGGGCTCAGCCAGAGTCACCATGGTAACTAAGGACACTTGGCTGAGGTCATCACCTGCCTGCCGTTCAGCGTTCAGCGAGGAGTCATCCAGAGCCTGAGTGTCCTCAGCTGCCAGCTGTCTTGGAGGGGCAGGGCCTTTGAGAGTAGATCTTTCTGAGCCCAGGTTGGTCAGCCCTGAAACAAAGTGGCTGCCTTGGGGCTGAGGTGAGGCTTGGGTAGCAGGGGGCTCATGAGGTTTAGGGTGCTCCCTGAGCGGGCCCTGCCACAGGGCTGTTTCCTCATGATCCCAGGATGCCCCAACAGCCATACCATGCTGCACCAAGGTTGAGTAGCACTGGCCACACTCTTAACCTCTCAGACCCTTTCATCATCTGTAACCAAAGAAGCCCAAGAGGGGAAGACAACAGGAGCCCGGAGCAGCCTGCAGAATCTCAGCTGGGGCGGGAGTGGATGGTGGAAGCCAGGGCTCCCAGGTTCCACCTAGGCCTGGTGCACCCCTTAGGGCTCTTCCATCAGCATGGGACTAGGATCCCGTGGCCTGAGGAGGGATGCGTCCACCAGCAGTCCCACTGCCCATTGCTCAGACTGTAGAAGGAAGTCCAGTGTCTGCCAAGTCTACCCAGCTACCTTCCTTCAAGTAGGGCCTGAGTTTGAGGCTGTGGGGCCTCACCCCAGCAGGGCTGTGTCCACTCTCTTGCGAGCACAGTCACTTTCTGTACCAGCTCTGTCCAACAAGGGCAGAGAGATGCAGGTGTTGAGGGATCTGAGCAGGCATGAGGGCAGGATCACCGGGGCGCTCTGTGTGACCCGGGCCAGAGCTTTGAGTTGCTTTAGTGCGCAAACGGCATCCACTCGGCCTTCCCTGCCCGCTGTGGCATCTCTGCAAAGCCAGTCCTCTTGACCAGACTCGGGTTGACAGCCTCTGTGTCCTAGGGAAGCGGGGATTCTAGACTTATATCTGTGGAGAGCAGGGGCATTGGCTCCTGGGGGTCAAGGATGCCTCTATGACCCTGTCAGCAGGGTGAGAACACCTCTGTGGGGACCCATCAGCCTGGGAGGGGGAACTTCCAGATACATCTGAGAACAGAGACAGGCTCATCCTAGGAGGAGGGCAGTGGGTGTTGACTCCTCACCCATATTTCCCTGTTCCCAGAACCTCCACTGCTCCCCTCACCTTCCCATCATGCCTGCCTCAGGGGCCTAGGAAAAGGACCGTTGAGCAATGAACTCACTCTAGATGGCCATTTCTAGACCAGAGGCCAACATAAAGGCTCCACCAAGCGGTCATCATTCAGTGATGACTGCAGGCACACCCATTCCCAGCATGGCCTGTACTGGGGCCAAGTGAGGCTAGACTAGCCTTGATCTCAACAGTTCACACTGGAGGTGGGGATTCCCTTCCCCCATAGGGGACGGGGATCAGGAGCTCTGTGGGGACAGATTGAGCGAGCACCAGAGAGGACTCAGGTCCAGGTTGGCTCTCAACCATTAACAGCAATGTTAACCTGAGCTGAAAGTCCTACCACTGCCAGCCGGGGAATTTAAAAAACCCACTTAAGCCAAAGAGTGTGCCATGTCCCTGGTGCAGTCATCCCCACCTCCCAGCAATGCCACCTTGAGGACCATGGCATCAGTACACAGACCTTTGCGGTACAGCAACATCCAATCCACATAGTTCTGAGCAAGTCAGCCTCCCCTGGGTCCTGGTCCATCTCAGCAACACATGTGATCATGGGAACCCTGGGAGGGTGTGAACCCTCAACGACGACTGTGCTCCTGTCACTTGTATGTTACTACAAAAAGCCTCAACAGAGGCCACCACACATGGCCAACATTCTACCCATCATTCATGCTCCCCAACGAGCAGCTCATGCTCCCAGTCCTATGGGCTCCAACTTAACCCACATGACCCATGTCAATAGTTCCTTCACAAGCTTGCCCTGCCCTGTACCCCCACTATTGTTTAGTCTCTTCTCCCTGAACACCCCATGAGCCGCAACCATAGGAAGTTGTTGGCACCCCAGACCCCTGGCACTTTCCTCTCACTGTGGTGCGTCAGTTGGGTCTCAAGTACCCCCTGTGATGGCCAGCATGGCTGGCTGGCTCAGAAGAGCTCAGTCCTTGAAGAAGTGATCTGTGAGGAGGTCAGGAGGCTTCCAGAGGCCAGAGGAGGCAGCTTGGAGGATTCTCTGTGCGACCTGTCTTCTTCCCAGAAGTCTGGAGGCTGCCCTCCAGGTCATAGGTCTGGGGTACATCAATGTGATCCATATTTCCTGAGAGGCTTAGAAGAGCCACCTTGGTTGAATTTCTGCCAGGGCAGAGCCCACAGGCTGCTTGCATCAACTATGTTGGACAATTGAACATTTCCAAATTCCAGCTCCAAGCTTCCGAGGTGGGCAGCTGGAGGTCATGAGGGGTGTTCCAGAGATGGTGGTGAACAGGCCCTGGGAGCTGAGGCTAGGAGGGAGGTGGCTGGTGAAAGGGCAGAGCATCCCAGTCCAGCTCCTGTGCCACATTCTGTCCTGGGCAGACCTGAGCAGCAGCCCCTGGGTGTGCAGAGGCCAGAGCTGTGCGGAGCACACCCAGCTCTGGGAGGCTCCAGCCACCTCTGCTGGCGGTACCATTCCAATCTCCGGGTCCCTCCACTCCCAAAAATGTTCAGTGTCCGGGGAGTGGGAGTGTCTCCCTGTTCCTCACTCCAACAAGGACACAGGAAGACAGTCACGGCCGCTTGGATGACCCAGGCCATCACCCACCTAGGAGTCTGCCTTGCTCCAGAAAGGGAGGTTTGGTAAGGATCATGTTTGCAAGGTAGTCTTGGTACCTTGGCATCTCCAGGGCCACTCTGGCTCTTTGGCAGGGTGACTCCAAGTAGAGTGGTAGTATGTTAAGTCAGGAATCTGGAAGTGGGGCGGGGTAGAGGTCGCAGAGCTACGGTGGGGGAAGCTTGTCTGCAAGGTGAGGGTGACTCTGATAGAAGGTGGGAAGGAGTGGGCTCCATATCTCAGTGGGGGACGGGACATGGCTTGGAGGGGGGTCATTCCCCTTGTAAAGGTCATAGGGTCCTGTAGGTCCCAGACACAGACAGTATCTAGAAACAGATTTCCCTTTGGTAGATGCTCCGAAGCATCCATCCCCCCTTCTCTTCACCCCTGCACCTTGAGCTGCTGTGTGTCCACCATTCCCACATAGCCAGGGTCCACAGAGTCATGGGGGTGTCACTGTGTCCTCTGTGTGCCCCCAGGGTCTTCTTCCCTCATCTGACATTTCCCTGGAGGGGCTCCTCTGGCCCTGAGTACTGCTGTACTCTTGTGAGGAGCTGCATGGTACTGAATTCCTCAGCTCCCTCCTCCGTGACTTCAGAAAGACCTGGGGAGCGAGGCTTCACTGGGCGGTTCTGAGGACCCAGCCAAGCAGGGTCCCTTGTAACCAGCAGCTCCCAGCTCACCCACTAAGGCACCAGCCCTCTGCCTGATGGAATGAGGCCAACGTGGATGGGTGTATGATCAGAGTACACATTGAGACCCAAAAAGATCAGACAAGGGAACCATGTCCTTTCCCTGTGTGTCACCTGCTCAGATGATGGGTCCAGAAAGGAGGGATGGACTAAACACTAAATGCTGTCCAACAAGCTGTGTGGCAAACTTCTATGCCCCTTCCTATACCCAGCTCTAATGTCCCATCTTCTGCAAAACCTACTCTGACTCCAGCAGTCAGGGACTCACACATACCATCAAAGTGCTCCCTCCTTCTCAGGCAATGTAAACACGTATCTTTTTAGTGCTATGCGGTCAGCCTCATCAGCCCCTTCTACAGTGGACACTGAGGCTTCGTAAGAGTGGGAATCTCCAATCACACAGCCGCGGCTGCCCAGCCTCTGACTATAGAGTTCCCACACCAGTGGGGACCGGCCCACCTCTTCTCACCAGCAGCTAGCCAAGGCTGGAGCCCTGGGGCGTCACCAGCTGCCCCTTACAGACTCCCAAGTTCTGATTCCTAGGTTCCATGAAGCCTCCCTTGCCCCTGAATGTCTTCCTATAAGCTGGATCACCTCAATGGTTGACCTGAGCTGCTCAGGCTCCTGGGTCAACTTCCTGCTGTCTGTCTAAGGTTGCCAGTGGGAACAGGGCGTGTGTGCATGGGGGGGGGGGGGGTTGAGCAGTTCTCTTCCTCACCAATACTCCCCTCATCATCCAGGCCCTCTGTTGACCCTACCCACCTAGACCTGCTTCTTTTCTCTGTTTAAATACTCACAATGTTCTACTATGTGAGAAACCCATCTTGCCTATTGTGGCTATCGTGACCTGGTTCCGTGGTCAGCATGCCTGACCAACAACAGGCCCCGGCTTCTGTCTGTGGGGCAACGGCAAGGTGCAGTGGGCAAGGCTTTCTGTGCCCCACACCCTTCACCTGCTAGGCCTGCTCCAGTCCTAAGTACCCCTCCTGGTTGGTACCTTTGCCTTAGAGATCAGGATTTCAACAGATGATTTGGAGCTCTGCCCTTCAGCCCCATAACCAGGGTCTTCCATATTGAGCATTGATGCCAGGATCAATTCCCTCTGACCAGTCATGGAATCCACATGAACACCTGCCATTCTCTCCCTGGCATAGACAGGAGGAGATCCATAAGGCTCCCACACAGCCACAAGCTCTGCAGGCTGACAGGCCAGCACGCCCTTGGCTATCTCTGGAATGACCAGACACTCTGCCTGTGGCCAGGCAGGTTGCCTTCCTTTCTGCCCCTTTGGTTACTGGGCTGTAAGATCCCAGTCTGGGAACAGAAGTGTGTTCCAAAAGAATACGGCACTCTCGGGGGGCTCTAGACTGGCCAGGCCTAAGATCACTGTATGTCATTCTGTAGCAGTTCAGGGAACAGTTCCCAGGCTGGTCACACAGCCCAGTTTAGACCTGAGTTCCTGGTCTAGAGTAATGCGGTTGGACTGAAGTGTGAGTGCCGTGTAGAAGACATGCCCCCTTCCATGCAGACAGACAGCAGGACACGGGGCACAGAGAACAAAGTGGGCATCCTGCCTGGACCCCTGAGTCACAGAAGAAATTGAGGTTCAATGAGGACTTAGAATGCATTAGACATTTAGATGTTTCCCACCTCCTGAGCCACCCCAGTTCCTTGGTCCTGTTCACATAGCCCCGGGACTCAGGATGCGATTGGGAGAGCCAGGGGTGAATGGATAGAGACAGAAGCAGGCAGGAGATTCCAGACTGCGCCGGTAACTCCTGGCTGACAATGAGTTTCAGGGTGTGCCTGCGGAGTGGGCTGCAAGGAGAGATTGATCAAGCTGGCTGCCAGATGGGAGGGTTTGGAGAGTGAGCTGATGCTGACCACAGGGGTCACTGAGGGAGGATGAGAGTCACGCTGACGGAGTAGCAGGAGTTCCCCTGGCTTTCTTCTGTCCTCTATCCCTGCCCATGGCCTGAGTGTGTGTCTGTCCAGCACCATGAATAGGGGTAGAGGGATGAAATGACAAATGTCCTTTCAAGATCACGTTCAGCATGGCGACGATGCATCAAGATGGCCCCGGCAGGAAGCAAATAGACTGTGAGAAATGAAGGGGCACAAAGACTCTGTGTTGGCTGACTGGTGACACCTCCTCCTCATTTGCTCTAGTCAGGGGGCTTCCTCCCTCTTGTTCTCTTGCAGGCTCAGCCTGGGAGAACCCTGGGCCGGGCTGGACCAACACCAGGCAAGCTTCCCCTGTCCCTCCCCCAGGGTTCTAGCTCCAGCCATGAACCTCTGCCTCAGGCTTAGCCCTGGGGCGCACAGCTCCCCGCCCAGGTGTTCATGTCCACCAGGTGGCAGCCACCCAGACTCCTTTGCCTGCCTATCTTTGTTATCCCTGGGGTGGCTCCCGTCTTCAAATCAGGACCGCTCTGACTTTTTAATCTTGAAATAGGTATAGATTTGCAAAACAGTTGAGAGAGGTCCTGCAAGCCTTTTTTCCCAGTGTCCCCCAAGACCACATGCTATGTAACCTGGTACAGCAGGGACATCAGGGGGCTGGCTTTGTACTAGTGTCTATGACTCCATGGACCACATTTCAGTAGATCCCTGTGGCGGCCGCAGATGAGAGACATGTCTGGCAGCCACGTGCCTCCAGCCATCCCTGGCAGCCTTGTCGCCACCATTTCAAGCTATGCAGTGGGATGGCACCCGGGCTTCTCTCACTGAATCCTTGCATCCATGCCAGGCTTGTGGGGGCCAGCAACGCTCTTCTTCCTGTTGACAGCAGCCGTGGTTCTGTGGCATGCTGGGGACAGACTACTTCAGCATTAGTTTGACACAATCGGCAAGTCTTCAGTAGTTACAAATGAAATGTGCGGTGAGTCATCCTGTCCCAGTTGTCATGTGGACACGTCTCTGGAGTGAGTGGCTGGGATTCAGCAAATGGGCAGCTTTTGAGCAGCCTGTGAAGCATTCTGCTCCCTGGTTGCACCATTTGTATATAACCTGGAAGGATGTTGTTTGTGACTGCGATTGTGCATGCATGTTTGCATGTGTGTAGGTATGTATGTAAATGTATGTGTGTATGTGTGTGTGTGTGTGTGTGTGTATGTGTGTGTAGGTCAGGTTGTTGTCAAATATCTTCTTTGGTCACTCACTTTATTTACTGGGCCAGAACCCTTACTTGGACCCAGAGCTCACTGACTGGGTTAGTCTCCCCAGCCAGCAGCTTGCGCCAGGCACGCCCTGTCTCCACATCAGGAGCGCTGGGATTGCAGGTAGCCACAGGCCTTCCTGGCTTTTATGTGGGTGCCAGGGCTCCACACTACAGCCCTCACACTTCCACGACAAGTGCTTTACCCACCATACCATCTCCCAGATGCTCCTGTGAGGGGGTTGAAAAAAGCCAAAAGAGAAGAAAAACAAAGCTGATTCTCACTTCCGGGTGACGTTAGATGTTTTTGTTTGTTTGTTCCTTGTGCCTACAGCTCTGAATCATCCAACTTCTGTGAAATAAATATGCATTTTTCACTATATACTTGGCAATCAGAAAGAAGCAATTTCTCTACAAAGCATGTGACACGATGGGAGGATTCTCAGGGAATCAAGCTTTTGAAAAGGCTAAAACATTGTTGATCTGCCAGTCAATCCACAAACACTCACACACACCATCCTGAAGGACCCCTTCCTTGACCTCTCCTATTGGACTCTCTCCCGAGACCCTTCCAGGATAAATGGTCCCCTTCCCTAGGCCCCCACTGGGTGCAAAACCTCCTTCCCCCTTTTGTAAGGGGCTAACACTGCCCAAGGGAGCAGCTCTGTCCCTGAGGAATGATGACATGATCGCAAAGTTATTTCTCTAGTACACGGGGACAGCTGGGGGAGCTAGTGCCCCCGAGTTGACAGGGACAGAGATGGGAAGCCCTGTCCTGTCCTCAGTTCTTGGGAGGCTGGCTTCATCTCCTACCACACAGCTGGAATGACAGCAGCTTGGATGGTGGCAATGTTTGTTTTGATGCTCACAGCTTGGTGGGACATGGCTGTGACTTAGAGGGGATGTGCAAGCTCAGATGTAGGGCACTTTACAAAGTTGACATTCTGAATGTAGACCAGAAAACATGTTTCTCTGTTTATCCTGGGTGTATACAATGGTGCTCAATAAAAGTTCTCCAGGGAGACCATGCTTTCTGACTCTGTTATCAGTGTTTTGATCCAAGACAGGGAGATTCTGGGGGTCACGGCAGAAGGGGCCAGGGCCAGGTGTGTGACACCCATGAAGCCAGAGCGGGCAGTAGTTAATGCTCTGAGTCCTGAGACAGACCTCCGAGCTGCTCTCTGGTCCTGTGATTTGGGTCATGTCAGGTCATCTCGGCGTCTTGGATTCCCAACCTGCACCGTGGTGGGGTTGGCGTCAAGGTACAGCACAGGTTCCTCAGAGCTGTGTGATCAACAAGAAAACAGGCTTCCTCCTACACTCTCAATGGACTGAGACCCTCCCTGCCACTGTCTCTCTGAACAGGTGCCCTGGAGTATGTGTGTATGGAGGGACGGGGGATGAATTTGCTCTCTGGACCACTCAGGCGTCTATCTATGTGACCTCTCCTACAGTGCCCATGGCTGACCGTTCTGCATCTTCATGGAGATAGCCGGTGTGTATTGTGATTCCCCCCATGACTATGAGGAAAAGGGTCTACTGCGGGGAGAGCTCAAGAACCACAGCAGAGCTGTAGACCAAGCTATCCCTGACCTGGTTCTGATCTCCCATGGTCACCAGTGGGTGGCTGAAGGTCTGCCCTGGACCACAGTCCAGTGCTCTGCCCACCACAGTCAACTTCGGTTCAGCTTTTGTGCAAGCAAGTCCGAAGGGACACACTGATGCTTGGGGTCCCTGCTGCCCTTCTTTTCTACCATGTCCCAGCTAGAAGAGTCCCTGCCTGCCCACTGTCCTGAAGGCTAAGAGCCCTGGTGGCCAGTGTTGGGTCCTCCCCATTTGATGAGGATCACGTTGGTGTCACATAAAAAAAAACCCTCCTGTTTAGCCCTCTGTCACCCCCCTCGCCCCCTCCCCACAGCACTCTGAGCAGTAGGGAATGAGGCCAGTCCATGTTCTCCACTACAGCTCCCAGATGCCACAGTGAGAGGAGCCAGTGCATTCTGCGCTCACACCCCAGCTCTCCTGCCTTCACGCCTCTGAGGAGCAGCCACCCTGCCTGCCACACAGGGGGCTCAGCCTCGACTATTCTGTGTGGCCCAGACAAGCCACAGGGCAGCGCGTCCTGAGTTGTGAGACTCACCAGGGGTGGGGATGTGCCCTGGGAGGGAGGGAGGGTTGCAGACGACAAACAGCTATGACAAAGGTTCCTGGACAGCGGGGCTGTGGTGGCTAGAACAGTGCTGGTCACACTTGGCCTGACTTCTTCAGGGGAGCCCAGGGCCATGTGAGTCCAGAGGTAACGCCTATCCCAAGTTAGGGAGTCACTGCCAAGTCCAAACACATGGATATGGAGAAGAGTCCCAAATAACGCCAGTGAAGATGTCATGTAAGAGCAAAGGCCCTGGAGCTGGGGACAACAGAGATCACGGGAGGACCCTTGTGGAGACAGGAAGTAGAGAACTAGGTCCTGGAGAGCCATAGCAGACACTGAGAGAGGGACGGACCTGAGCTAAGGTCCCAGGAAGGCTTCAGAGCTTGTCCACAGCATGAGCCAGCCATGGGGACCTCGGTCTCGGCTTGTGGGAAGGAGATGCCTCAGAGATGAAGTCACTCTCTGCCAGTGCTGCGTCTGCACATAGCTACCATGGGGGCCCTGCGGTGACCCCAGCCAGAGCCCCGCAGGCAAGGGGCCCTCTCTGACAGGGCAGCCACAGCAGATGTGTGGCTGGAGCTTCCTGCCCACTGAACAGGAAAATTACAGGCCAAGGCTGACGGGGGCCTCACCCCCCTGCTGCTGCCAGTGCAGTCTGGCGGCGGGAGCAGTCCCCCCTTGTGCCACAGCCTATGGAGTCTGTCATTGACCACATCATGCTGGGGCACATCAGGTCAATGGGGCACTGGGTCTGAAACTCCAAGTGCCACCAAGATGTCCCTGGAGATGACCGTGGTAAAGGAACTTGTGTGACTACCCTGAGCGCCTATCCCTGGCTCTCCCACAGAGCATGGTGAACTTGGTTGGCTGAGCACACAGAGGCTCACCCCCCAGCCCCAGCCACCATACAAATTAGACAGCGAGCTGGAGTCAGTCTCTTGCCAAGCTCTGCCTCTCCCCACCTGGTCTAGCCTCACAGTCAGCCTCAGAGCTACTGCCAGGTGGCATGCCCTATCAGCATGCTCCTGTCACCCGCCATCAGGGGTAGGCATTCAGCCATGCTCCATGCTTAGCATGGGGATGTCCACCTTACCCCCCCCCCACACACACACACAAACCCCTGGCTGGGCCTGGAAAGAGAATCCGGCAGCCACTTGGGACAGCCCTACCCAACCCTTGGCTCTTGGGCGGGAGTGTGAGTCCTGGGAGCCAACTTGACCCTCCACTGACCCTCAGTGAAACCGAAGGCTCCACCCCTTCCATCCTCAGTTCCCTATGTTCAGACTCCGTGTGTGTCTGGCCGGCAGGATGAAGCAGGCAGGGCAGGGAAGAGGGAGGTCGAGCCCGTCCCCCCTCCCCCAGAGAGGAGCCCCTGCTGACACAATCAGTGCACACATAGCTCAGTCCTCTGGGTGACTGTGGGTGGAGGCCTCGGTTACAGCAAGCTGTGCCCAGTCTGGACTCTCACTTCAGCTCCTGGCTCCACAGAAGCAGGCCTGAGCTGGACTCTGACCCTTGTCACTGGGAGTGTGAGAGGCCACCCGGCTCTGAGGACGCATGCTGGAAGACGGGGGGGGGGGGGGGGGTGAAGAAGGAAGAGTCTGCAATTCACTTGAGACACGCTGAAAATAGCATCTGGGAAGGAGGGGAAGGGTGAGGGAGGGCAGGAGGGAGATGACTCAGTCCACATTCTGACACTATAACCCAACATCCCAGAGCGGCTACATTGTGGTGAAGAGAGGCGCGTTTGGTTCACAGTTCTGGAGGCTAGACCTTCCAGAGTGTGGTAGTGATGTTCGATGGTGTCTGCCGAGGCCTTGTGCTATGCTGTGACGTCACACCGGGCCTGACACGGTGAGACAGGGCAAACTGCTGGCTCAGGACTCTCCTCCACTCGGAAGGCCACCAATGCTGTCCAAGGGTCCCATCCCCATGACAGCATCTCTTCCCAATCACCTTTCAAAGGCCCAGCCTCCTCATCCAATCTGACTTCAGGGGTGAAGTTTCCAGCTTGTGAAGTTTAGAAGGGCTGCCAGAACACTGCAAAAAAGGACCAAGCAAATGTAGTACTGTGCGGACCATGGGGTACTCAGCACAGGGACATCTTTCTTTGGGTTGTTGATTCAACTTTTGTGAAACTGTACAATTATCCCAGAACACAGTGCCATCACTGGGGAAGGTGCAGCAGGGGGTTGGGAGGTTGCATGAAGCCTTTTGATGTGGCAGAGAAGGTGAGGTGGGTTGGGGAGGGGACAGTCATGTAGCATGGCCAGCAGCAGCTCTCCCATCCCAGGAAAGGCAGCGGTGTGGAGGCTGGAGCTTCTGTGGCCACAGAGAGCAGGTGTGGGAGGGGTCAGGGCTGAGGCAGAAGGGTCTGGGGGAAGATGAGTCTTGGAAAGACAGCAAAGAATCAGAGGACAGAGATGGGCGTGTATTCAGACTAGGGAGAGGAGGGGGTCCTCGGGGCTGGCCAAGCAGCTCTCTGGGCTTCTGTTTCCTCTCCGAGGGCATCTGCAGCCCTGTATTCTTGAAGCACTGTCCACCTTTGGCAGGTATGGGGGCAACTGCAGTGTCCATCAACAGGCAGGTAAAGTGAATGTGGGGTGTGCACACAGTGGAATACTACTCGGCCCCAGAGGGGGGAAATCCTGTCATAGGTAGCAACACGCAGGAACCTGACAACTGAGCACCGAAGGGTAAGCTGGGCACAGGAGGGCAAGGATGGTGTGATGTCCGTCACTCATAGGGGATCTAAGAAAGCTGATGTCACTGCAGCAGAGAACAGAAGGTGGTCACAGGGCCTGGGGATGGGGAGGCAGGGGACAAGACACTGCTGGTCTAAGGACCCGATGTTCAGACCGACAGGAGGTACGGGTCCTGAGACGGTCCACCAGCAGGAAACTGGAGCCAACAGGACTGTAGATTTCAAACGACCAGCTGGGGTTTCAATGTCTTATCAGAAAACAACGGGGAATGAGGCAATGGCAACACACTGTTCACACGGAGGGAAGCGTTGCCCGTATGCTACAGCGGACAGTGGTGATTTGTCAATCAAAGCCAGCATTAAGCTGGGCATGGTGGCTCACACCTATGACCTCAACACCGGAGAGGCTGAGGCACAAGGACTGCCCAGTTGGAGGCCAGCCTGTGACTCAGAACATAGTGTCTTTGTTAACTAACATCTTCCCTGCCCAGTTGTTGGCTGCTGACAGGTCTGGGAACGGGAGTAGTGTTCAGATGTGCACCTGCTGGTAAGCGCACCGACAGACAGTTCCCCACGGTCACCTAGACAGCCTTTGTCACACTCAGTGGGTCATGAAACAAAAAGACGCGAGTGTGGAAAAGGGAGCTGGAGGAGAGGGAGCTTGATGGGGTGGGAGGAGGATGAGAGGAGATGGGGATGAAAACCATCAGAATGTATGATATAAATGTGTGAAATTGTCAGGACAGACTTAACTAAGAGAAGATTAACAAGATCAACACTGAAAATGTGTTTTTAAAATAAAGGCCATATAGGCCAGGAAGAAAGTAATGTGGCCAGGCCCTGGCTGAACAGTCCCCAAGAGTGGGGATTTAGAGGGATAAAGGAGAAGAGATGTTCCCGCTGAGTGACTGAGAGGAAAGACAGCAGACAGTCGGTCAGGCTGGTGGCCACTGGCAGTTGGTGGCTCCTCCTTGACTTTCCTGTGGCAGGGATTTGGGAAGACAGGGAGAGAGCAGCTGCTCAGAGTTCCCCAAGGGGAATGGAGAGGAGGAGGGAGAAGAGAACTTGCTGGAAGCCTACACACTGAAGTCTGAACCACCCAAGGAAGGATGAACATAGGCTGTCTGGGAGCCCGGGGCCCGCCCACGTGGTGGAGGGCCAGGCCTGGAGCATCCCAGAAGTGAACCTATCAGAACAGCAGATGGCAGGGAGCAGAGAAGGGGCCAAGACCACCCTGTGGGAAGAGACTAGTGTCGGCCCAAAGGTGCTGGGAAAACCAGACATCTACACACTGACCAATGAGGCCAGACCTCTTACCTCATACCACACACCCTGGTTCATAACCAACGAGAACCTAAGAACACGAGCTAAAGCCAGGAAGCCTCTAAAGAAAAGCTGTGATCAAGGCGGATAGAATGACAAGACTCAGCCCCCAAGAACCAAAAGAGAGCTCAAAGGCCTCCGGAGTGCGGGATTAAATGCCTGTGAAGAGACATCTCTCCCAGACAGAGACACAAGTGGCCAAAGGCTTACAGAAGATATGTGGTATTGTCCACTCCCTGGAAAACAGAAATCAAACCACGAGGAGACCCTACATCATAGCTACTAGAATGGCAACAAAAGTTTTTTGTTTTGTTGTCTTTTCTTTTTTTTAATGGAAAATACCAAGAGCGGTTGAGGGTTTGGGGTGGAAAGTGTACAGATTCGGAAAAGCCTGGTGTTCCTTAAATGGACAAGCACGGCATGACTACATGGCTTAGTCATTCTCCTCCTAGGTATACTCTCAAGAGAATCGAGACCATATGCCCACATAAGACTTCACAGGAATGTCCATGGCAGCTTTTTTCCATGATAACTGAAAAGCGAGGGGAAAAAAATCCATCTGTTGGCAGAGGAACGTACAAACATATGTGGTCTAGCCATGAAATGGAATATTATTGAACCATGTAAAAGAACAGAGAAGGACTGATTCATGCTGCCATGCTGATGAACCTGGACTCACAATGCTCAGGGAGGGGAGGCAGACAGAAGACCACAGTTCATATGATCCTATTCATGGGGGAAATGCAGAGCAACTAATTCACAGAGATGAAAATATCCTAAAACTAATTGTAATGGTAGTTGTGTGTCTCTAGAAGATGCCAAAAAAATGACGAGTTACAAACTTTAAAAGGGGGAGTTGTATATGTAAGTAGGTAGATGTGTACTAAGGGTTAAATGCTTAACCAGGAATAGAACGAGAGGAATGGGGCAGAGGATGGATGGGGTGGGAAGAATAAGAGAGAGGATGGATGGGGAGGGTTAACCAAAACTAAGGTGATATGAGAAATCCACATGGAAACTCACTACTTTGAAGGCTCATCTTAAGAAATATTTTTAAATAAATTTGAATGGAGGTACCCTGCATAGGTGGACAATGGTGCTGCTAAAAGACATGGGTTATTAAACGAAAACCTCTGTGCCAGATGTGGGATACTTCCCTAGGAGTTGTTAGTCAGGGAGGCTGCAGAGGCTCCCAAAGCAGCATAGGCTGTTGTCATTGTTCTTGGCTTCCCACCATACCTGAATGGTAAGACCCCATTGCTGGAGACACTACACACTTTGGGGACAGGATACAGAAACATCAACCCGGAGCTGACGAAAAGAAAACTTCCTCCCTGATGGCTAGCTTTCAGAATGCTACAGGCTACTGTGCAGGCTGCTGGGGGAGAAGAGACACTGATGGTCTTACGCTGCAACCAACCCTGCATGCTGCAATACCGACCTGCCAGACAAGGTATGTCCACAAGCACAATAGTGGCATGACCCTTATGGGAATTACCAGCTGTTTCTGACTGAATCTGAAGCCTGTCCCATAAGAGGAAATTTATGCCGGATGCTGTAGACCCTAGGTTGTTTCGTTGAATGGACATATTGTAAAACTGCCTTCTAAACATTTATGTTTATAACCATAGCTTAGTGCAGCCCTCAACTCAGCCTTAATCACAGAAGCTTCTTTCTAGTGGGCAGCAGTTCATAGAGAGACTCACAATAATGAACCAGCCCGCCTCCATCTGAGGCTTTAAAGCCACCTTATAGTAAAGGCAAGCTAGGCTCATTCCTATTTATGATTAAACCTCTGTTTCTCAAGGATTGGGCTCTGTCCCACATGTAACCTTGACTACAAATGGCTCTGTACTCCTGCTCCAGGAAACAGCAACTACATCTTTGTTTTAAAAAGTTGTAATGACTACCTTACCATCCTACCTTTGTTTCAAAAGGTTGTTATGACTACCTTGTTATGACCACCTTGTCGTGTTCTGCTTCTGTAACCCCGCCTATTTTGCCTGCCAAATCCACCATTTAGAAACTCCCAATCCCTGAGTTATAAAAACCTTGTCTTCTTCATGTCCAGTGCTGTGCTGACTTCTTGAACCCCACCTTGGGGGGGGGGGCAGCCCATGCACATAAATAAAATAGTTTGCTTCAATTAATTGCTTGCTTTAATTAATTTGGTCACGATGGTTTACGTCAATGATCTTTCTCCTTACATCTTTGGGATTAACAATAACTGGTCAAAGATCATCACATCCATCCTTCACAGGGCTCCCAGGAACAGCTAGCTGCTGCTGCTGCCCTTCTCATCACCCCCATGAGGGAGTTCCCAAAGGAGGGGCTGGAGACAGTGCCTTATATCATCACTCAAGCAAGGGCCCACCCTGTGAGTCACCCACTAACATGGGCCGAGGAACCTTATCACATGCCAGGTGTGGCCAGGGATGATCTTTGAGGTCCCCCAAACCATGTAAGCTTTGACCTCATCTGATGACGTCTGGGCTACAGCAAGGGTCAGGCAGAGGGTCTGGAAGACCCAGTTTGGCTCTCTTGTTTTGCTATGGCCTAGCAGGAGGGACAGTCTGGGGTGCCCGTAAGGGAGGCAGACCCTGGTTCAGCCTGGCTGCAACCAGCTCCATGCTGTTTCATGGTGAAGAATGACGGCATATCGAAGAGGGGAAAACAAAGGGGGCCAAAGGATCAAGCCAGCCACCTACGGTGACTCAAGAGAAGGCAGCAGGGGAGAGCTGGTCCAGAGCTCACTCACACCTGTGGATGGCAAAGGCTGTCAGGTTCTGAGGGCAGGAAGGGCAGCCCCTTCCCTGCTGGACCATGCAGGAGATGCTGTGCCCTGGAGGTCGGAGACCAGGGGGTCACTCAGACTCCAGAGAGACCCATGGTGTCCCTGTGGCTGAATGAGGGAGGAGCTGTAAAGGGCTAAGGCAGCAGGGGGAGCCACTGCCTTGCCTTTGCCGAAGACTCCCTGGAAGCTTCCAGAAGAACAAAGACAGGGCCTGGAACTATCTCCCTCCTAGAAGAGAAGCTACAGCTGTGTTTATCCTTTAACTCCAAGCCTCAGTTTCTCTTCCGCACAGGGGACTAAAGTGCTGTACACAGCCATGGAAAGGTCAGGTCAGGTCAGGCCAGGTGACCATTGAGGATAATGGGATCTAGAGGGGGAAAGTTGAACTTGAGACTTCAGACAAAATGAATGAGAGGGAAGCCCACCATCTTTTCCCAGCCTCACTCTGAGGCCCCTGATACCCACATCTCAGGCAGGAAGACACAGAGAGCCAAATAATACACGTGGATCAGCCTGCCAAGCAGCAGCCAGGACTAATACACTGTAGCCTGAGGCTCCAATCCAGGAGGCTGAGACTCCCATCTGCACACAAAAAGCCTGGAGCAAAGCCTGGTCTACCTTTTGTGAAAAAACAACACCACACCCCTGCCCTCTCCGCCACCAGCAAAGCGCTCACACCTGGAACCTCACTTCCTCTCCCCAAACAATTCTGTCAGATGAGACCACTCTGCTTCCTGGTCATTGGGCATTGCACAGGCCTCAACGCGTGAGAGTTCCCAGGAACCAGATTCCTCCTCAACCCCATCTCCCCAGCCCTCCACCAACAGCCATCCATGGGACCCATGGCTTTATCACCCATGGAGACAGAGGTGCCACCACACCACACCACACCACACCACACCACACCACACCACACCCTCCAGTGCTGCTGGGAAACTCCAAGCAGGTAACAGCTTCCTGCCCGGACCCTCTTTGCTTTCTGCCTCTCCTGTGTGGCAGACCAGGTTCTCTCGCCCCTGGAGCTGTGTATTCAATCCAGCATCACCTACTGGAGAGGCTCTGCTGGATCCCCGGCTGCTAGCAACTTGACATGCCCGGTCACCCGTACACCCTGCTGCCTGGCCTGGGTCTGAAGGAGCTTTTGGTGAATGCACAAGGAGGCACCTTCAGATGTGAGCTGAGGCAGGGTGAGCTGAGGCAGGGTGAGCTGAGGCAGGGTGAGCTGAGGCAGGGTGAGCTGAGGCAGGGTGAGCTGAGGCAGGGTGAGCTGAGGCAGGGTGTGAGCTGAGGCGGGGTGAGCTGAGGCAGGGTGAGCTTCCTGCTCCTGCCCTGCCTGGTATTTTGGCACTTCCAACAGCCCTGAGGTGGGAGGTGCTCAGTCCTCCTTGTCTGAGAAGAAACTGAGGCGCACCAGGCAGCAACCAGAGTTCTAGATCAGGGGGAGCACAGAATAGACCCCTAATAGAAGGCAGATGGGCCCCCTCCCTAGCTGGGGATACACCCTCCAGCTGAAGATGGGAGGAGGGGGGCACCCAGCTGCTTCCTAAGCATCTACCTCCAATGTCCCCAGAGAGAGTGATGAGGAGCAGGAGGGTCTGGGTTTGGGGCCTTCCTCTATGGAGGAAAGCTAGGGACAGATTTTTGGTCTTGTTATGTTTCTGGGGTTGTGGTCAGGTCCTTGGCTAGGACTGGGATACTCCGTGGCAGCTCCTTCTCCCCAGGCCTTCACCATGGGCTCGCAGACCTGTCACCCAAAGTGCACCCCCCACCAGGCCGGGGGAGCAGGAGGCGCCGGGTGGGTCCCCACCAGCCGGGGCGGGGTCCCGTGGGGCTGGGGCGGGGCTGACGGCGGGCAGGGCCGCCCCTTCCAGCGAGGGCGGGCGGCCTTGGCCATTAAAAGCCTGCGGACGGTCAGCAAAGGAGAGGCCCGGGTCAGTCCCCACACCTTGTCTTTGCGCTCCCAGCCAGAGTGCGCCTGAGCCGCCCGGGCCTCGGTGTTCCCGCGGGTCTCGCGCCGCCGCCTCTTTACGATGCAGGCGCGCGCGCTGCTTCCCGCCGCGCTGGCCGCGCTGGCCACGCTGGCTGTGTTGGCGCTGGCCCGGGAACCCCCGACGGCGCCTTGCCCTGCGCGCTGCGACGTGTCGCGCTGCCCGAGCCCGCGCTGCCCCGGGGGCTATGTGCCCGACCTCTGCAACTGTTGCCTGGTGTGCGCTGCCAGCGAGGGCGAGCCCTGCGGTAGCCCCCTGGACTCGCCGTGCGGCGACAGCCTGGAGTGCGTGCGCGGTGTGTGCCGCTGCCGTTGGACCCACGCAGTGTGTGGCACGGACGGGCACACCTATGCCGACGTGTGCGCGCTGCAGGCCGCCAGCCGCCGTGCCCTGCAGATCTCCGGGACGCCGGTGCGCCAGCTGCAGAAGGGCGCCTGCCCCTCGGGTAAGCTCCGCCAGGAATCCAAAGGCTTATTCTGGGGAAACTGAGGCCCAAGGGGATGCCGCCCGCTCACGGAGTGCCACTGGGCAGCCTTTTAGGAGCAGTTCAGACAGTCCTCTAGCCTTCTAGATGGAGAAACTGAGTCCCAAGAGTTCATTGCTGTCCCCAAAGCCACAGAACAAGTTAGAATTGAGACCTAGTGTGGCAGCTTTGCAGTGTCTGGTGGGCTGTGGGTCTCTGACCCAGCCACTCTTCTGTTTCTTATAGTCCTCTAGTGGTTTAGAAGGGAACGATTGGCAAGTGGCATGCAGTCTTTTCTGGTCTCTGTCTTCAATTTCTCTTTGGGTTTTCTTTTCTTCTGTCTGTAGCTTTCTTTCTTTTCTTTTCTTCTGTCTGTAGCTAGCTAGGTGGTCTTTGGGAGGCAAAATGGGGCTACAGCCAGTGTGTAAGCCACAGCTCAAAGGCTCAGGGGGAGACTCCTAAGACGGCCTCCCCTGGTTGGCAGGTGGCGCTTGGTCACTTCTGACCTTGCAATGGAACCCTGTACATCCAAGAAAAAAAAAACTTTGTCAATCTGCTTCTTGTCTGGGGCATTGTTTAGGATACCAAGCTTTGCCCTTGGCGTGATGGGGACTCAGTGGTTGATCCTCAATGCAGCTCAGCACAGCCCCTGTGCGTCCTTAGCCTGAGGTCAGACGGGCTCTGCTGGGCACTCAGAGGACACCTGGGAACCAGGCAGGAGGTCATCTAGGCCACCTTTTGGAGAATAAGGCTGAGTTTTCTCTGTGCTGTGTGGAAGGCATCCTGGAAAGACGCACTGGCCTGAATAGACTCTTGTGGGCTTGACTGTGTGTACTGGACACACTGGAAAGTGTAGGTAGCTCAGCACTGGGTAGGGATGGGACTTGGTGGCTGTAAGCATAGTGCCAGAGGCTGGCTTTGCCCTGTCAGACAGAACTGTTGCCTTCTGAACACTCAAGTCCTGTGTCCCCAAAAGGTTGGGGAGCTGAACATTCTCCTGGAGAGAAGGTATAGAAGGCTGAAGGAGCTCTAGACAGCCAGAGGCCAGAGAAAGAGCGGCAGGCACGGCTCTTTCCCGGTGAACACCTGCCTTCCTCTCAGGCTGGGTGGCCACAGGTGCCCAGGCTGGAAAGTGCCATCCATGTAGGATTCTGTGGACCACATGAGTAAGCCATTTCAGGAGAGTTGGGAGGAGGACATCCTTATCTGTGTTATGGGAGACTAAGCAGGTTATAACAAACAAACATTCATGTCTCATAGGCTGGGACCTGGAAGCCCGTGGTTGAGACCCAGCCCTGATCCCCCAAGGGGAGGCTACTAGGCGCTCACATGCCATGGTGGGGCAGAAGGCAAGCACGTGACATGGGTGAGAGACCCAAGGGGGTGTGGTACCGCTTACAAAGGCCTTAGTCCCCACTCATAAGTGGAAGGTCTTATAGGGTCTGCACCTACATTTTGGAGGGGCTGTATGTTGGTATGGGTAGGGTCATAGGTCACATGAGGGACAGCAGCCCGGTGCTTGCTCTCTTTGGGCAGTGTAATACATTCCATGGACACCCAGGGTGTGCTGGGTGCTGGTTCTGTGTGCCCATCTTGGGCCTTGCTGTCTGAGGTGCAGAGGGTTCGGGGTGGCCAGGCACGGGCTCTCCTCTGCTCTTCTGCTTGCTACCATCTTGGTTGTATTTGGTGTACCCTTCCCCTGGTCTCCCATGTGGCTGATACTGTTAGCATCAGGCTCTGGGCAGAGATGGGCAGGGACGGAGGTGGACTTTCTTCTTCGCAGACTGAGCCATTTGTGAAAATCCTCTCTGTGCCTGGCTGTCCCTTGATTGGTAACAGTGTGTGGCATGAAGCAGACCCTGTTAGTGCCCTTGAGACTTCTAGACCCTGGAGGGCACAGAGCAAGGAGAGAGGAGGAAGTCAGCCTGAGGATTAGGCAGGTACCCATCACTAAGCACGGCAGAAGTGGCTGAGAGTCTGTGGGTGTTGGCGGGATGGCAGGCTTCCTAGACCTACTGTCCTTAGTTACATCGCTCCATTGTATTCTGGGTACTCAATCATAAACGGTCTGATGGCAGGCCTGGGAGAGACCCGTGCAGGGAAGATTTAGTCCCAGCGCAGTGCACACTGGGGCCCAGGGTTACTTCCTGTGCTGGGCACACTGTTGCTGCTGTGCAGTGAGGCCCCTAAGAGAGGTGCTGAGTTGGGACAGTGAATGGAGCTCCCTAGCAAAGATGGGGAGGGTGGAGAGGCCTGGGCGGAGCAGAGACCAAGATCTGGTCTAACGCACTGGCCACCGTCAAAGCTCAAGGTGCCCATGAGCTGGCAGGAATTGAAGCCAGGGAAGGAGGGCACATTACCGGGGATGTTAACAAGCCAGGCTCTACCACCCATCCTCAAAGGGCCAACTAAAGCAACGTGGCCACATTGGGAAGAGGAGCAAAGAGGTCCAGTGACATCTCCCCAAGTCCATCTAGGGGTCCTGACATGAGATTTAGGTTTAAATAGAGGAACAGAAGTATATACAAACCAAGCATCTCCCACCCATCCTTGACCCATCAGTCTCCACTCCGGTCTCTCCTGCAAGGTGGCCTGATGCATCCCTCTCACTGGCTGCAGCCTTCTCCTCCCAGAGTGAGATTCCTGGGGGAATTTCAGTTTCTCAGGGTCCACTGTCTCAGTAGTCTGGTGGTCAGAGGGGATGGTTACAGCTAGACAGGGCCAGTGACCTTAAGCCTGACACTTGTCCGTCGCGCACTTTGACCTGGGTGGTCCAGGTTGCTGCATACTCCATGGACATGATTCACAGAAGCACCCTGTGCTTGTCTGCCGCTGCTGCTTCTCTGCGGCTGTCTCCGGCTGCTCAGAAGTTTCACACACCAGTGGGAGTGCCAGGCTCACTCCATGCAGATGGAGACTGGCCGAGGCAGCCTGGCTGTCTCTAACTGGTCCTCCCAGCTCAGCTGACAGCACCGCCCCGGGACATTGATGTCTCAGCCTCCGTCCGCCACTGCACCTGTCATCGCCTCCTGTTCGCCGTGAGTGCGGTCACTAACCAGCCTGACCACAAACCACAACGCCCAGATGCTCTGGGCTCATGAATGTCTCGGGGGCGGGGAGAGCTGGTGAGCCCCACTTGAGGGTGATGTCTGAGAGGGGGGCTCCTGTGGCATGGGGGTCTCAGAACAGATTGGGTAGCAGAGGGAGACCAAGTCACCATTGACTTCTGCTGGCTTCTACCTTCCTTATCGTCCTGTATCATTTTACCTGGCAGCCAGGTGTTCCTGGTCAGTCTGTCCTGCATGTTACTAACAAGACCCCCTCCAAGTCACCCCCCACACTTACCTGGACTCTCAGGCCCTGTGTCTACCACCACACACACACACACACACACACACACACACACACACACAGACACACACAGACACACACACATATACACACACACACACCTCCATTGCCATCGTCTGCGACCTTCTCACCCTCTGGCCACTTTACTGTTTTCCCTCCCCACCTCCGCCCCTGCTACCTCAGGGCCTTTGCACATGTTCTGCCCACCACCCACAGTTCCCGCTCTCATCCTCACCTAGCAGGGTTCCTCTTCTGGGCTTAGATGTCCATTGACCTGTCTTCTCTCTCCTGCTTGCTCACTCTGGGCCTCATGGCAGCGGTGGGTCCAGCACCTGGTTGCACACAGTAGCTGATGTTATTATATGAATATCTGGGCCCACGGGTCCCTGTAGCTCTCCTGGTCCCTATTAGATGGTTCCGGTGGGAATGACGGAAAACGTTGGGTCCCACCTGCATGTTAGAAAAGCGTTCTCAAGGGAAGGGTCCCTTTGCTAGGATGACCTGCACTCGGGGGTCTGCTTGCAGGTTTCCCAGAGTCCCTGTCCCACAGCCCCTCTGTGACAGTAGACATCTACTTATTTCTGGAACTCGCAACTGGGGGGGGGGGGCTTTGGGGCAGTTCCCACACAGATTTAACAGGCAGCTTTTAATGTGCAAGGAGGCCCTGCTGGCCTCTCCCAGCCTGTTATTTAAGAGCTTTGGGTGGCTTTTGTGTTCACTCTTCTTAGAAGCTTCTAGGGGCTCAGAGTTCAGCATCTGAGACTAACCAGGAAGAAGATGCATTCTCTATCTGCCCCACTGCCTGCTGGGACAGCAGAACTGGACAGTGGTCTGGCTGTGGGTGAGGACTGGCAGGGTTCCAGGGGCTTCATACATGTATTTCATAGTGGGTAAGATTGTGTGTCATGGCCGGGGACAAGGAGGAGCTCCATGACCTGTGAGTCCAGAAGCACTGTCAAACCTGGATCCCTTTCTTCATCTACCTCCAGGGCATGCAGAGGTGGCCATGCAGAGGAGCTGTGTGGGGATCATGCTGCCTCGACAGAGTGGCACTCACCATGCTGGTCTGCCTGCTGACCCTTGTGCCCTACACCACCAAAAGTCTGTGTGTGCTCACTGGCCTATAGGATCTCTGGACACAGTGAGGCAGGTGGCCTCCCTGGCCTTCACTGTAGGCCTGAGACCTGTGCAGATGGCACAGCAGGCTGGGTAGATGGCACATCTACAACCTGCTGCCTTGCGGGAGGTGGCTACCAGAACTCCTAGGGTCAGCTGTCCGGACTCCTGCCATAACCTCTGAAGCCTTGAGCTCATCGTGGGGGATAATGCTGGGGTACAAGGACAGGTTCTGATGCTGTATAGTGTGCCACCCTAGGGCTCTCGGAGTAAGGGAGAGCTTGCCCCAAGTCATGGTCCTCCTGACTCCCTATTGTTGATCTGACATACCGTGGTCCTTGAGCCCCATGAGGAGGTGGCCACCCTGGAGGACACTGTGAGGAGGTAACTAAGTTACGAGAAACAGAATGCAGTCACAAGCCCCTCTTCTTGGGGCTGTGGAAGCGTGGCCGGGCACGTGTGCCTCAACTACACGACAGGCCTGGGGCACCACACGCTGTGCCTGTATATCTGTGGTACCAGCACAACCCTCCAGTAGAGACCCCAGGAACTAACTCTCCAGGCCCTGTCTACTCCATAGCCTCAGCTCCTGTCCCAGCTCCAGTCCCAGGCTCCTGCTCACAGTGTCACACAGCCCCTTCGCCAAGTGTGCCGATCTCCCATTCCTCAAGGCCCAGGCCAACAGGGCACCAACCCTCAGGTCCCCCTTGTACCCTCACAGAGAGTCTCTCTAGAGCACTGTTTCTCAACCTTCCTCATGCTTTAATACAGTTCCTCACGTTGTGGTGACCCCCATCCGTATTATTTCATTGCTACTCCAGAACTGTAATTTTGCTACTATGATGCATCGTAATGTAAATGTCCGATATGCGATCCAAGGGGGTCACGACCTACAGTGTCCTCAGTGCATGGGTACCCGGGCTGTACTGGCCCTGGAAGTAAGCAGCAAGAGTGGAACACACAGCCCCAACAGCTTCAGCCCTGCTGCCGCAGCTTTCCTGTGTGTCCTCCTCCTAAATGCTTGTCTGTCCCTAAGTGACCCATGTCCCCCTGGCCACAAACATCAAGATCCCTCTGTGGTTCCCAGGGAGTCCTGCTGCTGTCTGCGGCCCTCAGACCCAGGTCCTGCCTGGGGAACGGAAGATGGGGAGAGCCGCTATCCAGCGTGGGGCACACAGACCACACACCACCTCTCCCTCGCAGCCACAGCCCAGGGTACCAGCCCAGGTGCAAGGTATCAAGCACAGCACACCGGGCACTAGGGCACCAGGCCCAGAGTCGGCCTCCCTGAGCTCTCCAAGGCTGATACAGTGGCTGGTTTATAGGTTGGGAAACAAGGCTTAGAGAGATCAGGTGGCCTGCCCGAGGCACACAGCCAGATCCCTAAACCTAGGTACATCCCAGCTCTGTGCTGTGACTTGGGAGGGTGTAACAGCTGGTTAGCTTCCAGGAGAGCCCAGCCTTGACCTGTCTCTGGCTTGGGGCCAGCCCTGCGGCAGCGGCGCCTCTGGCTGTGAAATTCCAGGCTCTGCTGGCTCAGCCAACCTCTGGAGGTTGGCTGTGAGGCTAGGCTCCGTGCAGAGATCCCCAGCTCTCCTTATGGAATGCCCTTCCACCTGTGACTGGGTGGGGAGGGGCAGTAAAACCGGTGAGTGTGGGGTGCTCAATGCTGCATTCAGTCATCCGGCACCAACTGCACAGCAAACATGTGCTATGACTGGATTTATTTGCCATCCCCCCCATTAGGCCTCACACCACACCAAGCCTGCATATTCATAACCTCAACTGTCTGGTGACCCAGGGAGGGATGTCACTGCTGTCCCCCGTAAGAGAACTGAGGCACAGTGGACTCGGGAGACTTGTGGGGCCTTTCTGTTAAGAAGTGGCAGAGTTGGGGGACACCGTTGAAGAGCCAGATATGGGGATCAGAACCAGGCTCCTTTACCTGCCGGACTGTGTGCTGGCTTTGGGCTAACGCACACAGTCATGCATGTTGCACACTGTCCAACTCCGGGGAA
Organism: Peromyscus leucopus; assembly: GCF_004664715.2. NCBI lineage: Eukaryota > Metazoa > Chordata > Mammalia > Rodentia > Cricetidae > Peromyscus > Peromyscus leucopus. The sequence continues at coordinate 648,077 of NC_051071.1, read as the reverse complement.
TGTGGGTACGGATACGGACCCCTGTTAATAATGCCGATGGAACCGTGTACAGCCCCTGTGACGGTGTAGGGTGTCCCCGTGGTGTGTCGTGGTCATTCTCTTTCCCATTCTGTGCTTTCGGTTCTTCATCTCTCCCATGGCGTTATGACTGTGCACAGTTCACACACCGTCCTGCTTGAGGGTCACCCACTGTCACTTAGGCAGGCATGTTGGAGATGGAGCCCCGAGGCCAGCTTCCCTCCGAGGGTTACTTCTGACAGCCCTTCCTCTCCTAGGAGCCCCCAGACACCTGGCCCTGAGGGCTGTGTTCTGTGTCCGGCTTGGGAACAAAACTTCCGGGCCTTCAGATTCTGTTTATTTTTGAAAAACAACAGAAAGTCAAATTAAAAAAATAAAAAAGAGCCAGCAGCTGAGTGTGCTGAGACTACGGCCTTCAGAACTTGGCTCGGCTGGGCATGGGGGTGGGGCTGTTAAGAAACCCCAAATAAACAGAGCTGTTTCCTGGCCCAGCCAAGCCAGTTCATGTGGGAAGGCTGTGGTGGGGGCTTGCGGCCCTCTGTGTGACTCATGGTGACTCATCTGAGAGTGGGGCCCGATTAAAGGGCCATGCCTGGCGGGCTGCAGGGTTCCCCGACCTGGCGCAGGGCTAGGCCTTCCATTCGAAGATGGCATTCATACTCAACCTCAGTTTTCTGGGCTGTAAAATGGGCCATGGGGTGGGGGTGGGGTCTAAGCTGGTGTCTGGGCTGAGCAAGTTCTGGCTTGGCCTCCTCCTCCCTCCTTCCAGGAGGGCTATCACCTCTGGGCTGTGGGGTGAGCCAAACCGGTCTCTGTGCTGGAGCGCTAGTGCTGGGGAATGGGGACCATGTATAGTAGTATCTCTTTGGTTGCTCTGAGGTCCTGAGCATGAAAGCAGATTGTGCTGTCCTGGGCCCTTGCTCCAGGCCTTGCCTTCTCCCCAGTTACCTACCATGCAGAATCCTAGCTGACAAGGTCCTTCCGAAGGTCAGGTCCTCACTCTGGAATAACAAGTGGCCTAGGAGCTTGGAGCAGCGCCGTGGTGGGTCTGCTCACTGACTTGAACCTCCAGGTCAGCTCCCAACAGCCTGGGGACACAGGGACTGGGAGGCCTTGGCTCCTGCCTCAGTTCTACCACTATCCATACTGGGCCTGGCAGGCCAGGTGGGCAGAGCCAGGGGAGGGGTCTGTCGGTCCTGGAAGTGCCGAGCCCCAGGATGAACTGGGCAGTGAGGCAGACAGGGTGATTTGTTCTCCATGCTGTCTGTGAGAAGGGCAGTATTCCTTCCTCCTCAGTCAAAGGCGCACTGGGCCCAGGTCTCAACCCACTTAGACAACTTCTCTGACCACTTCCTGCCAGTCGGGGGCAGCAGGTGGCTTTGCCCATACAGGAGTCCAGGAGCCCTCTGCATGTCCCATCTCACCCCAGGTTCCATCTGTCCCACCCCTGTTCACACGTCTCCATCCTTGCTGTCCCTCATTGCCGATGGATGCCAGGGCTGGGTTTGCGAAGGCTGTGGGTGGGTGTGACTGGGTAAACTGCACAGGAGGCCTGGCTAGGAATTGTTTTCTAAGCCTCCATTCTCCATCTTTACATTTGAGGCTCCATCCCCTCCCCCCGCCCCCTGCCCCCACTCTGGGAGTCAGGGACATTGACGGCTGTATGTGGGGACAGTGTTGGCCCACAATTTTTTCAGAGTGCAGGCTGTGGTCTTTACCCCTCTCATGGCTGCTGCTGTGGACATGTTATTTTCCATCCTGTTTGATGGTGTGGAAAACCAGGTTTATGAGGTGGAAGCTCAGCCCCAGAGAGCCATGCAGGGCCCTTTCACATCACCAGGTACCAGGGTGAGTGGTGGCTTCCTGGGAAAGGGAATGTCACCATTTACATTCTCATCAGTTCACCCAGGCCCCATGAGAGGTCACCTTCCGTCCCACTTGTCAGATGGGAAAGTCAAGGCCCAGAGAGGGTAAGTGACTTGCCGCAGGTCCACAGCTGGAAGACAGCGGGTCCAGCTGAGCCCAGCTGTGTGCAGCTCCCAGGCCTGTGCTCATTTCGGAGCCCACGGACCCCTCAGAAGCAGTTCCAAGGAGCATGGTGTCTAGAGGTCTCGGTACGGTCTTGTGCCACCCGCACGCCTCAGGCCTGTGGTCCCGGCAGGCCACAACCCCGTTGCTGATGGCGGCAGGAATCTGAGCCAGTGATTAAGGTTTTGGAGAGGTTTGTGAGCTGCCTGGCAAGTAGGCCTGGGCTATGGCCAACTCAGTCAAAGGCGGGGTGCTCTGTCCACCCAGGAATCTACAGCCTGGCCAATGAGGAAGGGCCTCACAGAGGCCAGATGGGGGTGGCTCAGGGACTTTTTCACTGTGCCCTTAACTATCAGTACGCTGGTCCTCAGGCAGAGACAGGCAAATGGTTCGCTCTCCAACACATTTCTTTACATGGGAGCAGGCAGGAACCTAGGGGCGCTGGTCCTTGGCATCAGTCCTGTGCTTCCTGGAGCTAAGATCCAAACCTCTCTATGACTCCTTCTCAGCCCCCAAGAGTCCAGTGGGGAAAATGTGCTCAACTCCCAAAAGTCCTAGTTAACCATTCTCCAGGGCAGGGACCACTACCTCAGACGGCTGGGCATCCCTGCACTTTTGGGGAATGGGTTTCAGAGCATGTTGACACGGGCTTTGAGTCCAGGGAGGGGTCTGCAGCAGGACCTCTACCACCCTGGGCCTAGGGGCTGCTGGGAGCCAGCAGGTCTCACTGACACCCTTGGTCCTTGCTGCCAGCGCAGGTCTCCACCAGCTGACCAGCCCGCGGTACAAGTTCAACTTCATCGCTGATGTGGTGGAGAAGATCGCACCAGCTGTGGTCCACATAGAGCTCTTCCTGAGGTGCGTGGGGGCCCCCCCGAGCTGCTCCTCAGCTTTCTCATTCCCAGCTTCCCTGCTGCCTGCCTGCTGCCACTAAAACGAGACCTGATTCCAGCAGCTGGAGGCATAGCATAGGTGGGGTGGGATGAGTAGCAGCTACTGAAACTTGATGTACCTGGGGGACGAAGGTCAGCCTAAAGTGAGTACCTAGGAGTCTAGGAGATATAGAGAAACAGGGGACAGTCCCACTGAGGTGCCAGCTCAACAGGACAAGTGTTCTGAATCAGGCGCGAGGGAGGGTGTGCGAACTCGTAGCTAGACGCGGAGGGGAGGGAGGACTGAGTGGAGGTGGGTGGACAGGGAAGCAGGTTTGTCTATGGGAGAGGAAGCCCACTGTGCGATGTGTGGTCTAGCTTCCTGGCAGGATCCCTCTTTACAGACAGGGGAGGAGCCTCCCCCCTTCCTCCCACACCCAGTATTCTCTCCCAGAGATGTCTGTGCTGGATGAGGAGGCCCTGCCTTCCAGACACAGCAGCCAAGGTCCCATCACTCACATCCGGTCCTGAGGTCTCAATTTAGACCCCCTAGAGAGAAGCCGGTTGTGGCAGGAACCTCAGGACTCTAGACACAACAATCTCCACCCTTCTCGCGCTGGAGCTGAGTGGAGGGAGCCGGCTGGAATGGTGGAGCCAGACAGGAGCCCACCTGATAGGGATCAGGGAAGCTGGTGACCAGCTTATTAGTCTGACTCTGGTGTGGAGCTGCCTGGTTACTGATGTCAATCACCATCCCCTCCCTCTGTGCTCCATGGCCAGGGAAGTGTCAGGCTACTCAACCTCCTGCCCACTAACAGTGGCAAGAGCCTCACAGGCAAGGTGTGTGTGTGTGGGGTAGGTAGGGGGGTATATGGCCAGGGAGGGGGATGAACAGTACTCATCCAGGGTCTAGTCTGAGCTCTGGACCATGTTGGCTCTGAGACTGTTTTCTTAAGCCATCCTGGGGCTTTTGGAAAAGAGAGCCAGATGGCGACTCAGGCCCCGTGGGACTGTGGGACCCTTCTGCCTGCCAGGTCCCTGCTATGATTGACAACTTGTAGACCTATGCCTCCCAAGACCTTTACACACACACACACACACACACACACACACACACACACACACACACACACTCACCACATCACATCCCACTTGGAGATCCCCCTGCCATATCCGATTTTCCCCTGGGGTAAAATCTGAGACACATCATTGAGGAAATTACAAATGGGTGCACTAAGAGGCTGTCTCAACTGAAGGGGGCTGAGGAGGGACTGTGTATGTTGAGAGGGCCTGGGGCATAAACCCTGAGCTGGTTAATCACAGGCTAAGGCAGTAGTGATGTCTGGCTCGTGGAGCCAAAGCCTCATGGGTGAGTAAGGCCCTGGTAGGGCAGACATCACAGAGCCTTTTAGCCATAACCCTTGACCTGTGGGATGTAGGTGCAGGGCTCTCTCGGACCCCGTCTGCAGTCTTGAGAAGAGCTGGGTTTAGCCACCCTGCGGTGCTTCTCAGAGAGCTATGGATGGTAGATGGAGACAGACTCTGCCCTAAGCAGCTTGGCATGGTGGGAACCCTGCTCTGCTCTGCCCCCTGCCTGACCCTAGCAAGTAGTACCACATCTCTGGGCCTCAGTCTCCCAGAGAGCTTTGCACAGCAGGTTACCCAGGACTAAGTCACAGAGCCCCGCAGACTGGAGGATTAAACAATGGGACGTGTTGCCTCCCCACTCTGGAGGTTGAGGTCCAAGATCAGATGTCTGCAGGGCATCGCACTCGGATCCTGGGCCAGCTTACAACTTCCAGTGCCCTCGGGTTGGCGTACCTCCTCCTCACCCGTCTCCCATGTCCCCCTTAAGCCTCTTCCAGCTTCCTGGCTTCTCAAGGTACTGATGCTTGAACATAGGGCCCCGACTCCATCGAAACGTCACAGCCCCGTCACATCTGCAGAGACCCACTTCCAGATGAGGTCACACCCACGGAGCCGTGGTCAGGACTTGATCACATCTGTTTGGGGAACACTGACCCACAAGTCTCCCATGAACTTTGAGTGAACTTGTCCCTGGCTTCAGGAAGCACTTAGGATGTTTGTTGCCTTCCCTGCTCTGGCCAGGCTGAGATGACTTTTTTTTTTTTTTTTTGGTTTTTTAAGACAGGGTTTCTCTGTGCACTTTTGGTGCCTGTCCTAGATCTTGCTCTATAGACCAGGCTATCCTCGAACTCACAGAGACCTGCCTGGCTCTGCCTCCCTAGTGCTGGGATTAAAACCGTGCGCCACTGCCGCCCGGCTGAGGTGACATTTTGCAAAGACTGTCACGCGCTCCAGAGTGCTAGACACTTGGGCTCCTTCATCCACTTAGGCTCCTCAGGGCCTGTGTACTTTTGTGTGTCACCCTGAGGAAGGTCCCAAGCTGCACCAACCTTCTGCCCCCTCCCATCCTGAAAGTAGGGTCAAGACTCCTTAAGCAGACAGCCCATTTCCCAGATGGGAAGACAGAGGCTCAGAGGGTTTACAGAGCCTGCCTGAGGGCAGCTAGGTCACAGGTGAGGTTGGACTGGCAGTTGGAGTCTCAGCTGGTTGTCTCCAGGGTCCTGCTGGCGGGCATTGGTGCCCCTGCGGGCTGGTGCACGCTAACATGTCAACAGGCGCTGTGAACATATCAGTACAGCAAACTGCAGATCTGAGATGACGGTCACATCTTCACAGCCATGAACTTCATCCAGCCTCAGTGTTGCCAAGGCCCCGCCCACAGTGACAGCCTCAGTTCAAAGCCAAGTTGTGGAGGGAGTGGTTCCCCCAAGCCTGTTCTTTCACCTCGCGTGATTCTGCACCCACCACCATGCTGACTCCCCCAGGCCGAGGCCTTGCTCTGAATGTTCCCCTGCTTCCCTGTGCAGACACCCTCTGTTTGGCCGGAACGTGCCGCTGTCCAGTGGTTCGGGCTTCATCATGTCAGAGGCCGGTTTGATTGTCACCAATGCCCACGTGGTCTCCAGCTCCAGCACCGCCTCAGGCCGGCAGCAGCTGAAGGTGCAGCTGCAGAATGGGGATGCCTATGAGGCCACCATCCAGGACATTGACAAGAAGTCCGATATCGCCACTATCGTAATCCACCCCAAGGTGAGCGGATGGGGTGCCTCCGCCTGCACAGCAGTGTCCTTCCCAGGCTGCACAGCAGTGTCTTCCCCAGCCCCCACAGCAGTGCCCTCCCAGCCCACACAGCAGTGCCCTCCCCAGCCTATCCCAGCAATGCCCTCCCCAGCCCGCACAGCAGTGCCCTCCCCAGCCTGTCCCAGCAGTGCCCTCCCCAGCCTGTCCCAGCAGTGCCCTCCCCAGTCCGCACATCTGCACTAGCTCAGCCTTCCCAGAGGATAGCAGCGCTCTGAGTCCCAGAGCCACTGGCCACATCAGACCTGGAGCCTCTGAATTGCCCTTGCCCAAGGTGCCAACACCAGAAATAAGCAGGACACAGGAGGGAGGAGGACAGCATCTCACACCTCCCCACCTCTTTATTGTCCTAGCCGGGCCCACATCTGGGGTTCCCTGTCCTTGGGGGCTGACAGACCAGGGAAGTCGGGCTCCACTTTCTACCTCTGTGCCCACACCTACTCTGGCTACCACATGACCCTTTATGGTCCCCAGCAGCTTCTAGAAGCCCAGGTGGTGTTCTTCCTGTTTGTAGCACAGGCCAGGGCGGGAGAACCCTCATCACCTAGACTCTTACAGGGAGAAACGGAGCCTTGGGAAGATTAGAATTCTCATCACTTGGAATCTGAGAGGAAATCAAAGCTCAGAAAGGTTAGATCACACACCTAAGATCACAGCTAACAGTGCCAGGGCTAATCTAGATGCAAACCATCCTCAAACTGGTTTGTATTGTACCCAGCAGTACCATTGCATGGCTCTGGGATGGCCGTGGGGGTTTTCTGCATCCCCTGCACCCACCATCAAACATGTCACTGTGCCTTCAGTCAGGCTCAGGCACCCACTTTCCTCTAGATGTCTGTGAGGCAGCTGGTGTGGCTATGTGGAGCCTAGCTTCCTCCCGGATGCAGGTTCTCAGTGTCCATGGTGACCGGTGTTGGCAGAGTTCACTGTCAAGGTGGAGGATCCATAATGGCCAACCCTGATACAGACCCTCTGTAGGCCTGAGTCCTGTCATGGGCCGAGTCTGGGTGCATTGCTTCTTCATGGTAGCACAGAAACTGAGGGTGGGGGGTGGGGGGGGACAGACTGAAGGGCTGAAGCGACAAGAACTCTTCACACTGTGGAGGCCCAGCGTCTCTGTGGCCAGCATGCAGCTCTGCTGTGCTCAGAGTCTCCAGGCTAGGCGAGGCTGTATGCTCAACCATGGGCAGCTGCAGGAAGCTCTTCCCCAGCTCCCCTGGTGTTAAGAGCACAAATGATTGCTGTAGAGATAGACCAAGAACATTGCCCTGGGGTGACAGACAGAGCATGTCTGGCTTTCACTGGTAGCAGAAGTATGGTGCGTGTGCCTCAACACCACACACACACACACACACACACACACACACACACACACACACACACACCGGAGCCTCTGAAGCTCAGAACCTGTGCCCTGCGGCTCCCCAAACCAGATATTCATATACACCTGCTCTCTCAGACCACAGCAGCCACAGGGATGGATAACTGAGTTCACAGACAGATGGGCTCCGCTAGCCCTGTGCTAAAGAGTGTTTAGGTCCTTAGTGTGCTGAGATGGCAGGGCAGAGTGTTCCCTTCCCTGGCTTCAGTTCCCTTGTGTGTCTATATTGAGATATCAAAGATTCCAAACTAGGTTTCCCAGGCCCTTGTTAGGGCTCCAGGGAGCTACACATCCCACCATGGGGTGCCTCTGTGGGGTGCAGCACACCAAGCCTGGGGGCACTGGGTAGCTTTCAGTTGACCTGCAGAGCAAACTGTCGCCACTAAATCTCAGGCTTAGCTGGGCAGTAACGCACGCCTTTAATCTTAACACTTGGGAGACAGAAGCAGCTGGATCTCTGTGAGTTTGAGGCCAGCCTGGTCTACATAGTGAGTTCTAGGTCAGTCAGATGCATAGAAAGATCTTGTCTCATAAAACAAACAAAATCCAAACAAACCCCTGGGCTCAAGGATGTCAGAGACCTGGCCCCGGCCTGGATGCTCTGTGTACCTCCCTGTGGCAGACATTTATGGCCTTGGTTCTGTGGGCTCCAACCCCAGTCTCGGCCAGCTGCTGGCCTGCCTTCAGGTCACATTGGCGACTTGCCCCAGCCTGGTCTCTGGGCTGTGAATAGCCTCCTTCCTCTCCAGAGACCAGTCTGTCAGGATCCCTCTCTGTGGTCTGAGCCGCTGTCCCCTCGTCTCCTTCCAGAAAAAGCTTCCTGTGTTGCTTCTGGGTCACTCAGCGGACCTGCGGCCCGGCGAGTTTGTGGTGGCCATTGGCAGCCCCTTTGCCCTGCAGAACACTGTGACGACGGGCATTGTCAGCACTGCCCAGCGGGATGGCAAGGAGCTGGGCCTCCGGGACTCAGACATGGACTATATCCAGACAGATGCCATCATCAATGTGAGTCCTGTGGGCAAGGCTGACCTCAGTGACCTCCGACCAGCTTGTTCCCTGTCCCATCAAACAGCACACCATTATCTAGGAATGCCTTTCGTTATCTCATGTGGAGCATTCACCCAGTGACTGCCTCCAAGAGACGGGCCACCTTGGACAGCTGCAGAGATGGGGTGGCCCAGTCATGCCCCTGGAAGGTCTTAGTCTGCCCCACACAGGTTGACTTTACTAGGATTAAGGTGATGTTGGATGGCACCACTACATCCACACAGCCCCAAGCCTGGGTGCCTTGGTGTGTACTCCTCTGCATGCCATGACTGGTTGCTGGAGGCATTCATGTCTGTAGAGATTACCAAACCTTAGACACTGCCTGTTCTGCAGGGACCTAGCAGCTGGTGAGTTGTGGAGGCACGCAAGTGCATGGTTTGTGCAGAGACCAGAGGGTCAGTGAGATCCTCTGCTGGTAGTGTGGGTTGAACACCAAGGCAGTGGAAGTCAATTCCAGCGGCCCATCTTGTCACTGGCTGGGGAAAGAGCTTGGGGGACCATCAGGGGGTTCATGGCACAGCTAACACAGTGTTTCCCCCTTTGCAGTATGGGAACTCCGGGGGACCCCTGGTGAACCTGGTAAGTGTCCGCTAAAGTGGAGTGTCTGGTTTTCTGAGGCACAGGCTAGAGGTAGGGACAAGGTCCTTGGTCCTTGGTCCAGAGGTCAGCAGTGTCGCTGGGTTGGAGGCCCAGGAAGACCTGAGCACCAGGCCTGTGCTACCTAGAACCCTCGGGGACAACTGAAAACAGCTGCCAGGCTGGGGCCATGTGTGCCAGGGTGGCACTGGGCAATGGGGGCAGAGATCAGGGTCCTACTACTCTGGGCTTAGCTGTCCTCAGTTATAATTTAGGGTGAGAGGAGAGACCACCCCATGAGCGATGTTATCCTTCCCTTCTAGAGTCGGGCTCAGCTTCATCCTGGCTGAGATTTTTCCAGAATAGGGCAGGAGGTTCAGCTTGGATCCCAGACTCTTAAGACTTAGTGCAGCCTGCCCCAAGGACACTTACCCATAGAGTGGATAGTGCCCAGACTTGACGGGCCCACGTGCTCCAGGGGTACCTGAGGAGGCTCTGAAGAGATACAGGCCCCACCACTGAGACAGACCAGGGAGGGTTTCCTGGAGATGGGTGCGCTTAGTGAGGGTGTGGAGGTGAAGGGATAGGTGGGCGAGGGGATGCCAAGGATAAGACACAGCACATGAGGCACTGCCGGGGTGGGGGAAGACAGTGTGGGGCACTTCATGGGCTGGGGCTGTGTCTAGCTGGCACTAAGGCCACTTGGGTAGGTGGCCGTCTCTTCCCCATTCAGTATTTTCCAGGCAAAGATGTTGAGGGAGAGAGGCTCACGTGGTAAGGCCTGAAAACTTCTTAAAGTTTCTGCCCTAGGCCACAGAGAGCTTTCCTGACACGCTGGTGGTGCCCTGGCTGGGTTGTCTAGGGAAAACGTCCAGCAGGCCTCCCATGGCCAGACAGCTTTTGGGAGGGGTCTTGCCCAGGAGTGGGGCCCGTTGACTGGGCCAGCTCCTTCTGTGGGCACTGGCCCCCATGAAGCTGGGCAGGGTGGGAACCGAGCTCAAAACAGATTACACAGGCTGCTGCCCTGGCCCCATTCACTGGTCTCTGCTTTTATAAGGAAGGGATAGAAGGGGTCCAGGTCTCTGATGGGAGTAGATGGTGTTCTAGGTGCTGTGGGCACTGCCTCCCTCCTAGGGCAGAGGGGCTGGGGCTAGTAGAGCAGGCTCAACCCAATAACTACCCCAAAAGCCTTCTCCAGGGGTAGAACAGAAGTTCCCAGGACTTGGAAGTTACACAGGGTGGGGGTAGTGTCACTGACCCCAATGTGACCTAGAGAGCCATCTTTCCAGGGTAGCTCGGGGCTGCTTGGGGCATCTCAGTGGGGCACCGACGGCTAGCTCTGCCTCTGGAAAGAGTGCTCTCACACCCAGCTCAGCAGCAGTTGGTGGTTTTGCCTGCACGCCCCCGAGTAACCCCCACACTCTGCTCACCCTGCTCAGGACGGTGAGGTCATCGGCATCAACACACTCAAGGTTGCAGCTGGCATCTCCTTTGCCATCCCCTCGGACCGCATCACCCGCTTCCTCTCAGAGTTCCAAAACAAGCACGTGAAAGGTAAAGAACTCATCAGGGGGCAGGTAAGGCAGGGCCCCCCAGGACGAGGTCCAGCCCCACTTAGGTTAGCCAGGGCCCATCTGCAGGGGCTACCTAAGCCATATTTACCCCTAGACTAGGTCCTTCACCATCCCCAAACCAGGAGACCCCAGGGTATCTCACCCCCAGCCTCTCTTAGGGCCTTCCTCTATGCCTCTCAGCTCACGGCCACATTCACCCCTTGCTCCTCCAGACAATTTCTTCCCAGGTCCCACCATCCAAACTTGGACTCCTGGGACTCTTCTTAGTTGGCAGAAAATAGTGTTTTCTTCCTGCTGTCCTCCTGTCCACCCACCCATCCATCCACCATTCGTCTACCCACACATCCAACCCTCCATCTATGAATTCATCTATTTCCCCATTCTCCAATCTACCCATTCATCTGTGTGCCAGTCCACCCATACTTTCTATTTTCTGTTCCTTCCATTCATCCATTTACCTATTTATTCACTTGCCTATCCACTCAGCTATTTACCACCAATTCATCCACCCATCCATCAACCTATCACCACTCTACCCACTAATCTATACATTCATTTGCCTGCCCATTCATCTTCCCATCTATCCATCCATCAATTTGTACATTCACCCACTCATTCATTTATTATTCCATTCATTCAGCGAGCGAGCCATTTACTATCTACTCACTTGTTCATTTATTTATCCATACATCCATTCATCTATCCGTCCACCTACTTTCCCATTCACCCATCCACCAGTCTACCCATTCATCTGTCCATCATTATATCCATTTATCCATCTATCCACATGTCCACTCACTCTTCTGTTCCCCCCCAATCTGCTCACACATCTACCCATTCATTAATTTAACCATTCATCCTCTTACCCTTCCTTCTATCTACTCATCTACTTGTACACACACCTAGTCATTCATCCATTCTCTCACACATCCATCCACCCATCCATTCATGCATCCCTCAATCCACCCATCCATGGATTCATCCATCCATTCACCCACTTATCCGTCTTCCTCCTATCCATTTATGCTTTCACCCATTCATCTGTTTCCACCCATTCGTCTACATATCCCTAAGTACTCTTTTCAGCCAATACAGTCAGCCTCGTAGGGTATCTTCTGTTCCAAGGAAGCAAAGGCCAAGAACCCAATCCTTGGGAGTCACCTTCTGCCAGCCCCTATCCCCTCACTCCAGTCGAAACAGGCATTTCTGGTCCCTCTTGCCCTTCTGGGTGGCCATCTGCATCCCTCTAGGGAGAGGACTTGCCAAGGACAAAGCAGCTTTCCAAGTGAGAGCATGCTAATCTTTTTAGTTAGTGATCATGGCCACTGTCCAGAAAAGGGCCCCATTCCTGATGTCAGGCTCCTGCTGGCCCTCACCTTCCCGTTTTCAGCCCAGTGGGCTGCCATTGCTGTATCTCCCACCCCAGCTCCTGCTGCCCATACCCTCTCACACTGCCTCCCTGTCTCCCCCTTGGCCTCTCACCAGCACTGCACTGAGAGCAGGGGCCTTCCTCCTGCCTGCCCCTCCCTTTGCGGCCCTGCGAGCCACACACACGGACCCCAGTACAGCAGAGACTGCTCCCATGGAGAACTGCAATTGAGGAGCCTCCTTCTGTTCCGAGTGGCCCCGTGTGAAGATGACAGGAACAGACAGAGCACCTCTGGTGAACAGTGGGAACTAGCCACCTCTTCCCTCTGCTGCTAGGAAGCTCAGAACTAGCCCAGGGTCCCACCTTTGCTCCGTTGGTAGCCTTGGCCTTTCCTCTAGTGACCAGGGCTTTCCAGTTTATCCTATTTATGGGATCAGACCTCCATCCACACAGACTGGCCTGTGGGTGACTGGGGTGCTGGACATGGCCCAGTGGCCTCCTGTCCCCTCGTTCCCACTTCCACTCTCAGATAAGAACTCACTGGGGCCAGATCTGCTCCTCTGTTGGAGAGCGATTGTCCTAGTCACAAGTGTCCCAGTCACTTATTCTGGGGAAATGCTCACCCCATCCCTACCTAAGGACAGTGCCTACCACCTGAGGGTCTGACAAGGCTTAGCTAAGTGGAGTCTGTTGATTTAAAGTCCTTCTGAAATTTGTGCTTATTTATGCTTTTCCTTTTTGAAATAAAAATTGGATGACCTGAACTCAGCTAATCTAAGTTCTTTAACATGTTACTTTTACTAAATCAGGGAAGCATCGAGTACATCTCTTTTCTCATCCAGGGCTTAGTGCAGGGGCCTCTGGGGGTTTTCAGACTCCTGAGTGACCAGAGCAGTACTGTTCAGGGGAGCTGTCCCCTTGGCTGTGAGCCAGGAGCTTTAGGGTGACGGGAGAGGCAGGCAGCGGGCAAAGCACGCCATTACCTCCTCAGGTCACAGATTCCCTTTGGGGAGCTCCCATGTTTGGAGTCCAGATGGGGAGGTGGGTGGGCCTAGGGAGTACATGGGATCTGCCACAGAAGCAGGGCCTGGAGAGGAACTTGGGCTGGGCCCTGAGCCGCTGGCAGCATAGCAATTTTGCTGTGCTTCTCTGCATCCTTCCGGGGACAGCTCTGGGAACCTTGACAACTGGGGATGGGCTAGCCTTGGACCCAGAGGTCTGTCCTAACCTCAGCTCCTTCCCAAGGCTGGGCAGTCACAGCATGTGTATGACTGGCTGAGCTGCCCTGCCTGCTCATAAGTGTGCACATGGCCCTCTGAGCCTTCCCTCTAGTGGGGAGGGAAACCTAGCGGACCTTGGAATGATATGACTTCTGAATGATGGGCCTGGGTAAGAAAAATGGGGAGCAGAGGAGCTCAGGAGATGGACAGCCCAACATTCCTGGAAGCCAGTCTGTGGGGTGGTACTGAGGAGACTTTCAGAGCAGGGGACCCACATGGGCTAGGTATTGTGGGGCCTTGGGGAAGGAGTAATGGTAAGTAGGGCACATCGGCTGTTGGGGTGGGGGTCAGTGACTGAGAGGAAGCAAAGAGACATCAGGCCATAGCCACCCTCTCACGGTTGAGTCAGGCTTCGTTTGAAGGTTTACCAAACAAGACACCAGTTTACCAAAAGGCAAGAGGCGGTATAGGAGCCAGGGAGAGGCTTATGTGCTGAAGGGGAGGGGATCAAATGCTGAGGAGCTGTCATTGACAGCTGGCTGGGTCTCTGTCCCCGACCTGGGAGAAATCACAGACCAGCCAAGGGCAGCTCCCGTATCCATATTCCTGAGACACGGGGGCTCACACTGGACCTCTAACGTTCCAAGAATTACAGCTCTGCAGAGGACGGGGTGTGGAGACCCTCCGCTCCTCAACTCTCCTCGCCGCCGCTCTCCCTGTCTAGAGACTGAATCTCTGCACCCTCGTTGAGCTCTTCCTGGTCTTTCAGTCTGTAGTACTGTTTCTTGGCCATTTTCTTTCAGAGTCTTCCTCTGTTGAGCTCTGGAACTCTCCAGAGCTTCAGGTGTCAGGGTCTGTACCTCTTTGGTGGCTCTCTGGAACTCTCAGCTCCCTTTGGGGCTACAGCTCTGAGCTTCGGGTGTCAGGGTCTGTACCTCTTTGGTGTCTCTCTGGAACTCTCAACTCCCTTTGGGGCCACAGCTCTGAGCTTTGGATGGCAGGGTCTATAGTTCTCGGTGGCTCTCTGGAACTCTCCTTGCTGCTGCCAACTGGGCTGGGAGCTTGGGGGTTTTTTTGTCTGCTTTTTGTGCAACCAGTTCACAAAAGATCAGAAGCAGGCAAAAGACCAGTCAGTAAGAAGCCTTTATAGGGGCTGAGGGATGTGTCCTTATATAGCTAGAAAGAGCATGGTAGGATTCTACCAATCACAGTACGGCTTCCTGTCCACCAATCACAAGCCTCTCATGAGCGCAGCCGCTTTTCTGCCCATCACAAGCGGCTTGTGATGGACAGCTCCGCCGTCGCCGCCAGGGAGGTGCCACCCCACCCCACCCCTGAACTTGTTGAAGGCTGCTGCTGCCAGGGCTGAAGCATCTGTGGACAGGATTGTGTGGATGGAGGTCACCAAGGTTTCTCGAGGCTGGAGTGAGGCATCCCAGAACTGTCTGGAGCTGGACTGGTCGGAGTGAGACTTCCTCCTGGCTCCAGAGGCAGCTGGGGTGGCCGAGGTTCTTGCAGCTGGAGTGAGGCCCCCTGCCCCCACCCCCAAGGACTCTGGGGTGTGCACAACCATCATACAGGCCGCCAAAGAAGGCTTTGCTTGGCTTATAGCCCCTGTTCAAGGCTGTGGAGCGTAAGGGCCAGTCAGCCGTCATTCCAGCGACCGAGGGACCTTCTCCTAAACGCTTACCCTATTTAAAGAAGGAAGAATCATTAAGATCGGCTTACACTAAGGAACCCCTATGGGAATAATGTCATCTGTGACTCCTGCCTACCCTAAGGGGCAGGCACCTCTACCCTGTCTCAGAATGTGTGAAGCCCCTGGCCTGACCTTTGCCCTTGACACTGTTTGGAGGGTGTGTGTGCGACGGTGACCAGAATGGCTTAGTGGTACATACCATAGCCACTTCTCTCTAGGTCCAGAACGTTCTCAGGTACCCAGCTGTCTCAGCCCTTTAAGGTAATCGCCCCCCTCCCCCGCTTTCTCTATCTTAGGATTCTGTTGCTGATGCTCACTAACGTGGGGGATACTTGGGGGACAAAGTGAAGATTCCCACCAGTGCTCCCCTCTTTCCAGTTGGGCTGCACGTGCCTTACGGAAGTGATTTTTCCCACAGAGACTGGGCAGGATGGAAGGCTGACAGATACAATTGCCCCAGCCTTAGAGTCAACAGAGCCCAGCCCCTGCTCCACACCCCCAGAAAGCTGAAGCTTTGTGCTTTTTAAACATGGCCTTAGGCTCCAGGCTGAGTGGAGGTGTCAAAGGAGGGGCATCTTGGATACCCAAGCTTGGGCTTCATCCTGTCCTGATGCAGGTTCTTGGATTTAGGTGGCATCACATCCACAGTGAAGCCCTGTACTCCCCACCTCACCTCCCGGCCTCTTCTTGCGTGAGCTGAATGTACAGTGTTTATGGGACATCACGTGAGTTATCAGAGGCACTGTACTGAAACCCCACCTGCTGGTCCCTCAGTTAAGGACACCCCCTCATCCTCCCTGAGTCCTATGCCCTTCTGCCACCCATCTTCCAGTCCCTAGGTCCTCCCTCCTGGGTAGATCTGCATTGGCCCCACAAATACTCCATCACCCAGCATCACCAGCCACCAGAGCCCAGCTCACTGTGCTGCTACTCCAGCCACACCACAGACCCTCCCCCAGGCCTGAGAACTCCAGCCGCATGCATCTGTGATTCAGGTGGAATCCAGAGCCTTCCAGCCCTACTCTCCGGGGCATTGTCGCTACTCATTCATCATTTGCTCCGGATAATGGATTATTCCGGCACCATCTTCTCAAAGGACTTTCCTTTTTCCACCCAAGTGGTTTCCCAACTTTACCACAAATGAAGCTGCTCACTCTTGTCCCAGTGCCACGTGGCCTCGTGCCCATGGCTCTCCCAGGAAGTCCTGAGGTCAGGCGCTCTGAGCCCTCTCACTCCCTGCTCCTCATCATCTCTGCTCTCTGAGCTCCTTTGTTCCAGAGACAGGTGAGAATCAGCTTTCCGATTGCTATGGAGGAAAATCAAAAGCCTGATGCTATTTCAATTGGAGCCACAATGTGTCTGTCAAAGACTTTGTGGGGGGATTGGCATTTTAACAGTATTGCACCCTCAGATCCGGGACCACAGCATCTGGCTCTTCTCAGCGTTATGTTATACTGAGTATACAGTTTGCTGGCCAATTTCTGATGGCCTGCTACCAGAATCTACAAGCAAATTTGACTTTGGTATGTTGAATGCTTGATAACTCAGGGGTTCTAGTAGTTTCTTAATAGATTTCACTGGGTTTTCTATTGTAGATGATTGTGTGGTCTATGAATAAAGACAGTCCTTTCATTTTCTATCTGAATGGCCCAACCTCATTCCCCAAATTGACTAAAATGTTGAATAAAGTTTTTGGGAATGGCCTTCCTTATCCAGTCCCCACAGAAAAAAAGCATTCAGTCTCATGCCAGTAGGCATACTGCTGGCTAAAGTTTTTATTTTTATTTTTTATCAAGTTGAAAAGCTTCCCTTCTGTTTCTGGATTCTCATAGGCACACAATGTGAGATTTTGCCCAGTGCTTTCTGTGTGTCTGCTTAGGTCATAGTATGCCCCCCCCCTTTTAGTGTATAATATAACTCACATTTGTTGATTCATAATTTTTAAGTATTGGGGACTGAATCCAGGTCAAATCCAAGGTAGACAAGTATTCTACCATTGAGTCATATTCCCAGTCCTCTTCTAACTTTATTTTGAGTCAGGGTTCCAGTACATCACCCAGGTTGGCCTTGAACTTGCGTTGTACCTCAGGCAGGTCTTGAACTTGCCACTGTCCTGGCTCAGCCTCTGGAGTAGCTGGGGTGACAGACCTGTGCCACTAGGTCAGGCTGATATTTTAATGTCAAACCATCCTGTGAATTCCTGGACTAAATCTCGAAGCTGTGATGGATTATGTATTTGGTGTGTTGGATCTGATTTGCTGTAAGCCTTTGGAGCAGTTTTGTCTCTATCAAGACAAGAGGTTGTTGATATAGTTCTGGGTTTGGTCAGGAGACACCAGGGTCACTTTGAGTCCCCTGGAGGCATCTGCAGAACCTGGGCTGTTTCTTCCTTAAACTACTGGTTTCAGCAGCGACATCATCTGAATCTGAGCTCTTTGTGGGAAGATTTTTTAACCACTCATCAACTTCTTTGGTAGATGGAGAGCTTCCGGCCATTCATTTCTTCTTGAGTGGACGTAAGTGTTTGGGGCTTTTCAGACCCTCAGTGGTGGAATGCATGGCCACAAAGCACTGGATAGCTCCTCTAGCAGCCTTGTGAGGTCTGAGGGTCTACAGCGACACCTTGTCTCTAATTCTTGACATCGGTAATGATCTGTCTTTTCCTCATGATCACACTGGGTAAGGATTTATCCATTTTATTGATTTCAGAGGATTGGCTTTGGGTTCATTTCTATCTCTGCTGGACTGTTTTGTGGCTCTTTGGTTCATAGTCCTGTCTTCTGCTTCCTTTGAGTTTCATCTGCTACCTTTTTCTTGTTTTTTAAAAGGAATCAGAAGCCACTAGTTTGAGACTTTCCATTTTAAATTAAAAAAACTATTATTGGGGCTAGAAAGATGGCACAGCAGTTAAAAGTAATCACTGATCTTGCAGAGGACCTGGGTTCAGTTCCCAGCACCAACATGGCAGCTGTAACTCCATTTCCAGGGGATCTGATGCCCTCTTCTGGCCTCCATGGGCATTGCATACATGTGATGCACATAATACATACTAAGTACTCATGTATATAAAACAAAAATAAATAAATCTCTTTAAAATTTGTATTATTGCCACAGAAGGTGGATGCATGCCATGGCACATATGTAGAGGTTCAGAGGACAACTTTGTGGGGTCAGATCTCTCCTTCCTTCTTTATATGGGTTCTGGGGATCGAGATCAAGTCACCAGGCTTGTACCACGAGCACCTTTACCTGCTGAGCCATCCCGCCTGCCTGAGTCCTTTTCTCCTGACATGGGTGTTTAGCTGTGGTCTTTGCTTCTGAGAACAGCCTCTGTGCCCTGGAAGTTTTAGTTAGGAATATTTTCATTGATGTAGTTGAAAATATTCTCTCATTTCTCCTTCTGCTCTCATCTCTGAAAACGGCTTCTTGTCACTTCCTATGCATTTGGGTTCCACAGACTCTTCCTACTGTTGATTTCTGGTTCAATTCCACCATGTCCAGGGAATTTTAGTGAGGTGAAAACTTGAAATGTGTCAAGCCTTGCCTTGGGTTCTGAACCTTTCCAATGGTTCACTAGAACATCGGGGGTGGGAGCGGGGAAGTGGGGGAGGAGAGGTTTGGGGAGGCCCTTGAGAACTGTACCTCACTGTGACCAGTGCTCTCCGGGCATCGTCACGTGATGTTGCATGTACAGAGAGGGCAGAGAGAGATTGAGTTCCTGCCCCAGTAAGGACACTGGGGCATCAGCGGTGGGGAAGCTGGAGGAGCTGGAGTGAGGAAGGAGCTCAGCTGGGGGCAAAGGTGAAGGGTCAGATGAAGGGTCAGGGGGGACTGAAGCCACCTGCCAGGAGCAGATTAGAGCCAGATATGTCTCAGCTCCAGAGGGCAATCAGAAGGACAGGGTAGGCCTAGGCCCCTGCTCATAAGCAAACTTGCTCCTGGTTTCCCATCCTACTGAGTCTCCTGTAGGTTCCCTTCTCAAGGGCAGTGACCTTGTAGCCTATGTAGCCTAACTGAACCCACTGTGTTCCATTCCCAGACTGGAAGAAGCGCTTCATTGGCATCCGGATGCGGACCATCACGCCAAGGTGAATGCCACTGGTGACATCCCTCTGTCCGGTCCTCCCATGAACCCCTTCCATATACTGACCACTATGCCCCGCTGCTGGCAGGTGCTAGAGGGGTCAGACCCACTACCACTGCCTAATGGATTCCTTTTGCTCCTTTACAGCTCCATTCAGATGCCCCTTTCCTCCAGGAAGCCTCCAGTAATTCATAAGTAATTAAAACTGGGTGGCTTAAAACAACCAAAATATATTACTTGAGAGTTCTGGAGGCCAGAGACTGAGGTCCCACGGGCCCCACTCTCTGAGGTTCCAGGGTGCGACCTTCCTGTGTCTCCTGACTCCTCGTGGCTGTTGGCACTCCTTCACCCTTGGTGAACCTCAGACTGCCAGTCACTGGATATAAGAGCTGCCCAGATCCATGACTTTATCTCAAGATCCCTGACCAACTAGAGTGGCAAAGACCTCGTTTCCAAACATGGTCATGTTCTGAGGTCCTAGCGGACATTTCTCCATCTCCACAGGCCACTCATGTAGAAGAACCTCCCCTCTTTGTACACCCCACTTTCCTTTATCACTGTGGTGCCCCACAGTGTCGGAATGGCCTGTCAGGCCTCCTTCCCTCCCCCGGCCCCCCCCCCTGCCTGCCACTTTGACTGTGAGTTCTAAGGAGATGGCTGTGTTCCCACCCACCTCTTGGCTCTGTCTGGCCCTGGTAGAGGTTCAGAACAAGGCAGCTGCCTGGAAATACAGGATGAAAGTGATAAAGAAGGGAGTTGGGGAGGAGGGATGGGGGGAAGTCCAGCCCAGGGTATTGGAAGAAGCCGCACTACATTGTAAAGTGCTGGGGATAACTCGGGGATATCCACCAACCACCCCAACTCATGCTTCCTGCTTCACTAGCTGTCAGTCTAGGGAGCAAACTGTAAACGATCTACACCTACGACCAGTATGCCAACTCATCTTTTAATTGTCTGCTTCCCCAACCACTTACCATCTGTCCAGTCTTCACCGTCCACTCCATGAATGAATCATTCCCCCACCTTTCCACCCAGAGCCTTCTGTCCATCCACCCACCCACCTATCTGCACTTCCTCTGCCACCCTTTAGATCCTGTCCTCCCATCTAGCTGTCCCCTTTCCACACTCGAAGCCAGTTGTGGCCACTAAACAGCCCCAGCTCATGGGGCTCAGGGTGCTCTGAGAGCCCACAGGAGGCTGTTTGTCTGGCTTGGGTAGTGGCAGAAAGGGGGCAGCCACATGCCAGGGAGCTGGGCTGGAGACAGAGGCTGACACAAAACTGCCTTTCCAGTTTGGTGGAGGAACTGAAGGCCGCCAACCCAGACTTTCCAGCGGTCAGCAGCGGGATATATGTGCAAGAGGTCGTTCCCAACTCACCTTCTCAGAGGTATGCTCGGCCAGCAGAGGCAACACTCAGACATGGGGGAGGTGTGTGCTGGGGCCTGGGCTGGGCCTCCTCACCGACCTTAGGTGACCTGCAAGTTCCTGGCAAGGAGCTGTGGAGTTTGGCCTCTCTGCTGAGCCATGGGAGGGATGAACTGTCCCTGAGAGCATTGGCCACGCCTGTCCTTGGAGCAGAGGGATCTTTCCTTTGCGAAGCAGAGGCTGAAGAGTCTCTGCTTGGGCCAAAAGCTTTCTCCAAGCCTCCCTCTCTCCAGAAGGATCTGGGGCCTCAGTTTTCATATCTGTAGAAAGGACATGGTTCTACAGAGTCCCTATCCCAGAGTCTGTCATGGCAAAATGAGATAAAGTCTTTGTTTTTTAAGAACTACAGAAATGTTAGGTACAGACCTGTTATGGTGGCACAAGCCTGTATGTACCCTCAGTATTTGGGAGAGAGACTTGGAAGGATTGGGAACTCAAAGCCAGCCTCAGCTAGATAGAAACCCAGCCTAAGCCACATGGGACCCTGTCTCCAAAAAACCAAAATCTAAACAAACAAAGCAATGTTAAGTGTTGGGACACCATGAGTTGAGGTTGTGTGTCCCATATGATCCTGGCTTCTACCTCATCCATGCCATGATGGGTAGGTCATATCAGTGGCTTTGAACTGTGGCTCTTGGATCTGGGGGGCCCCATTGGTAAGTAGCCTGCTGTGGGGAGGTGGGCCTACTCCTCCTTCTGGAGTTGGAACATCACTGGCCTGGTGATGCCACTAGCTTTCCATTGGTGTGTTATTTCTCAAAATTATGTTGTATGTGCATGCTGAGGGTCTTTCTCCTGGTTGGCAGAGGAGGCATCCAAGATGGCGACATCATCGTCAAAGTCAATGGACGCCCCTTGGTGGACTCCAGTGAGCTGCAGGAGGCAGTCCTGAATGAGTCCCCACTCCTGTTGGAGGTGCGGCGGGGAAACGATGACCTCCTCTTCAGCATCGCTCCTGAGGTGGTGATGTGAGGCTACCTTCCTCCAGTGCCATGCCAGAGCCTACAGAAGGCGGAGTCCCAACCTTCATGAGATCAGGACGAAGCACTGCTCACCTCAGCACCTCAGCAGGGTCAGCAGGCTCCTCTGTGCATCCGGGGCTGAGTCCAAGACTGGGCCTAACCAGAAGTCTGTATCTCAGCCTTGACTCTGAATTCCAGTTCTAATGGAGGAAGCACAGTGTCCCCTGGACCGAACGCTCCTGGTGTCATCTTCTGAGTTCTCTGAATTTAGAAGCTCCTAGAAACTTCCCTGGAAGTCTGCCCTTCCCTCAGCTTCCCGCCTCTCCCCTCAGGAAGGCCCGCCTGCCTGCCTCCCATCCCACCTCCCTTACATCCCAGTGCCTAGACCTCTCCCCTCACAAATGCTTTCCTGACCCCATCTGGTTTCCATCTGCCTCAGCACCCCCTCATGGTAAGACAGGGGCTGCTTGCCCTGCCACCCGGCATCCCTGGGGGGGGCAGGCCCTACAGCTGTCCCCTGGAGAATCCAGGGTCCTGACCCGGAGCAGGTAAATGCCCCTCACTGCTGAGCCAAGCCCTGTGCTGGCCCAGGCAGCCGGGAAGCAGAGTGTCATGATCACACAGTCTCCGATCCTGAGAGCTCACTCTCCCAAGGTGACCATGGGGTGGCCAAAGGGGGAGCTGGCACCTGCCTGAGGTGCAAGGACTGAGCCACTTCACCTCTGCACGCAGTTCTGGGTGCGCCAGCCATCTCTGAAGACTGCCGCCCAGCAGCCAGCAGGCTCCCGAGGGCAGGCATCTTGGTTCTCCCTAGTGTTTCAAGTGTATTTGTGAGCTTTGCTGTAAAATCGCCCCCACTCCCCGGGCTGCTTGTACTGTATGTTTCTCTACTGTACGAAATTAAAGTTTACAAGCACATGGCTGTCAGCCAGAGAGGTGTTTGCACACACACACACACACACACACACACACACACACACACACACACACACACACACCCGCCCCGGCCGGAGTCTTCCTGGGGCTCCACACCTAGTATCTGGTGCCGATCTGAGACCTATAAGCGGCCTTTCCAGGTTTATGCAGTGTCAACCACGAGTGGCATGGAACACACCAGATCCCAGGGCCGCCTGATGCTCTGGGCAGCCTTACGTCGGGCCTCTGGGGACTGTGCCTTCGCATCCAGCTTTGGGGTTTTACCTTTCCCTCCTCACACTACCCAGCTGCTGGCTGCTGTGGCAAACAACAGCGGTTAGAAGGGCACGTGGCCCCCAGCGAGTACCCAAGCCCTTCCATGCATACTCGGCCATGTGGCTGAGCTGTCTCTGGCCCCCCCCCCTCCTTTTTCTTTCTGTTCACAAATACCACCCATAGCCCACAGTGGCTGGGAGCAGAGATTTTCCAAGAGGAGATTCCCAGAAGGGCTTGGTGTAGGGCTGTGGGGCAGGAGACCCACCACCATGCTGCTCTGTACCATAGAGTTCAGAAGAACCTTCTAGCTCAACCTGCACACAAGGGCAGGGTCTGCACAGCTGTATGACTCAGGCTGCTTCATTAGCACAAACTGCAGGCCTTTTGAGTCACCCACTCTAGGGCTCTTGTTCCCCAGACTCAGACATCCGGAGCAGCATCAGTGTCTTGTCCTGGGACCCCCTGGAGACAGATGTCCTCATTTTTGTCAGCTGTGGAGGCTGGCTGGCTATGTGCTGTGTGACTAACTAGAAGGGAAGGTGGGGGGTCTACTTCTGTGCCCAGGCAGAAAGAACTAGAAAGGGGCAACAAGTAACGTTGTAAGGAGAGCAGCTGCTGACCCACTTGCCACCCTCTCGGCTTTGAGACACAGGCACAGGTTACCACAGCATGACTGTACCAACATTTTCCAACCCCTTGCTATATCCTGCCTTAGTCGCCCATTGGCTACCTGCCTCTGTCCACCCCTTGTCCCAGTACATCCAGCACTAGCATCTTCTGAGAGACCAGACCTGGTTTCACAGCCGGGTACAGTCCACGCAGTGTCTGCTCCTCCCGGCATGCCTGTCTCTCGGCTCCCACGTTGCTGGACCAAACCCAGGAGGGTCTGCTTGCATCTGTGGAGACCCTGACATGAAGACACCACGGGTCACCATAAACATCTCAGACCCTGTGTTCTGCTGTTCATACCATGTGTCCACCATGTGTTCACGTGGTGGACAGAAGTGCGACTTCCCTCAATGTCCATTCCCACCCGCACTGGGGCAGGCTTTGGCAGCCCAGCTGAGTCCTCCTTCCTAGGCCCTGACCACCTTCTCTCAGACACCAATTCAGCCAAACTGTACTGTCCTGGGTCTGTCTGGACCCCTACTGGCTCTACCAATGGGACCCCACAAGCCCCCTTGGGCCTCCCAACAGCCTGACCCAGTACAAGGTGGTGTGGATACCTCAGTTTCCCCAGCTGTAAAATGAAATTAATACTATTGCCCTGAATGAAAAGGCACACAGGGGTGTCTGGGCTCCAAAGTGCCCCCCAACTGTCTCCTCTCTTCTTGTTCCTACCCGACTGCTCTCTTCTCTGGCCTCTGGTTGACTTTATATGAAATGGGAGGCTGAAGGTGGAGTTTCTGAGCTGACTATCTGGATTCTGACCCACTGGCCTTCAGCTCTGAGCTATGGTATTCAGTGAGGTCATGGTCACACAACTCACACCCTCAGAGATGGCCAGGAACTCTTAGAGAGGGCTCACCAAATGCCGGGGTCCAGTCCCCACGCTCCAGGGCCTTGTGTGGGTGGCCATAGCAACCCCTTCCTCTCCCAGCCTTGGAGTGGTCCCTGACTCCTCCCAGCCAAATGGGCTGACCCTCAGCTGCTCAGCCAGCTGCAGTCTGTGAAAAACAACTTTTCCAGAGTCGGCCAGCTGCCGCCAGAGCATTGTGCAACATTTTGGGTTCCCATGAAGCCCCAAGAGCTAAGTTCCTACCCGCCCTCCGTCGTGTGTCCCATGAGACTATAAACAGGGGTGTTCACAAGGCTACCCCATTGCAACTCGGAACTCCATTCACAAACAGACTAATCAGCATGGGGCCCTGCCTTTCAATACCCTGCTGGATATGGGGGAAACTGAGGCCCTGAGAGGAAGAGGATTGTTCCAGGTCATACATGAACAGATGGCTGATGTCCGGGTGACCTGGCCAGGTTCTACCCATCCTCAGGTAGTTACTACTGAAGCAGCTGCTACAGGACAAACTACTCAGTAAGGAGCACAGGTTGACCTTGTACCCTCAGGACTCATCATGTCCTTCTTGCCACATGGGTGACCAAGACCCAGCTGAGGGAAGTAGGGGCCTTGGGCTGTGCCCCCCACCCAGCCCCCAACCTGAGCAGTACACAGTTACCACCCAGTCACTGGCTCTCTGTCTTGCCTACTGTCACCGCCCTTTCTCACACAGACCAGGGCTCTTGGTCTTCAGGCCAGCCTGGAGCCTGCAGTTGCTTTTTCCCAGTCCTGGCCTTTGTCCAGTGAGTCCCCTGACTAAAACCTCCCAGGTCCCTGGGAGTGGGACGAAGACATTTAGTGACAATCCTCTCAAGTCCATCTTCCAATGTGGCCACACTGAAGAAATCTCCCTTTTCTGTTTACCATCATAACTTTGAATTGACTTATCGGTGATGGGTGGCTGAACCAAGCCTGGGGTACGAGCTGTGACCCACACATTCAATAGCACCAGCGCTAACGCAGCTGTGAAGACAGCGCCCTGTGTGCTCCTCAGCAGTGCTGACCAGCAGCTTCGATCTCCGGAGGGGACCAGGATGTCTTGTCGGACACTCTATGCCTGTGTCTGACTTGCAAGGGACGCAGACTTTGCCCCCAAACCCAGTGTTCTTCTGGGACTCCATGAACCCATCTGCCCAGGATTCTGGGAATGCTCGGGCATTTCCCCTGTCAGGTTGCCTGTCGCCAGAGTCTGACCCACCTTAGATGGTCCCCAACCCCTTTTATTAGGATAGGTATGCAAGGAACCATCAGTGGCTTTCATATTTCTTTAGAGGTTATTTAAAAGGGGGAGAAAGAGCCGGGCAGTGGTGGCGCACACCTTAATCCCAGCTCTCGGGAGGCAGAGCCAGGCAGATCTCTGTGAGTTCAAGGCCAGCCTGAACTTGAGCAAGATCCAGGACAGGCACCAAAACTACACAGAGAAACCCTGTCTCGAAAAACCAAAAAAAAAAAAAAAAAAAAAAAAAAAAAAAAGGAGGCAGGATGGTTCAGCAAGTAAAGGCACCCACCATATCATGACTGGAGTTTAATCTCTGGGACCCATTCAGTGGAAGGGGACAACTGACTCCTACAAGTTGTCTCTGACTGCCATATAACTGTCATGGCATGTGTGCTCAGCATCTCACACACACACACACACATACACACACACACACACACACACACACACACACACACCCCATGTACAGACACACAGCTGTGCACACACACACACATCTACTTATGCTATGTCCCTAATACACCACGTGTGCAGAGCCACACACCATGCAGAGCTGGGAGCACCAGAGACCCAGCCCACACAGGTGCATAGAGACCTCTGTTGGTTTCTGGACATTGACTAATGGACTGTTCTTGAATTTTCTTCGTAGCAGCTGACAGATTCCCTGACGGAGTCACAAAAAACCACTTCCTGGAAACAGCACAGGCATCCATGGCAGATGGCTGGAAAAACAAATCCTGACCAGGCACCAGGTGCACGATGTGCTCACCCTGTCAGGGTTCGACTGTGAAATGTCCCCCACATGCTTGTGTTTGAATGTTGAGTCCCCAGCTGGTGGTGCTACTTTGGGAGGTGGTGCCTTGCTGGAGAAAGTAGGTATCGGGGCCAGGTCCTTGGTACTCAGCTCTTGACCTCTCCCTGTCTCTGTCTCTCTCTCTTTCATCCTCCTCTCCTTCTCCCCAGCCCTTCCTTCCCCCTGCCAAGAGGTGACCACATGCTCCTAGCAAGTACTTTGGAATGTCACTGAAATGTCAAATGTGAAATTGCTTTTAAAATGGTGAACATAAGACATTTTATGTTATGTGTGTGTGGTTGTTTTTTTGTTTGTTTGTTTGTTTGGTTTTGGTTTTGGTTTTTCGAGACAGGGTTTTTCTTCATGTAGTCCTGGCTGTCCTGGAACTCATTCTGTAGACCAGGCTGGCATCGAACTCAGAGATCCGCTTGCCTCTACCTCCCGAGTGCTGGGATTAAAGGCGTGCGCCACCACCGTCCAGCTCATGTTACGTGTTTTTTACCACAATTTTAAGAAGGAAAAAGAAGCCACCCCTGGAACACTGGCTCAGCCATTATGCAGACAGCAGAGTGAGGGGAACCAAGCTATGACATCAATATATGACATCAGTCACCAGGGCAGCCCTGCATGTGCTCAGGCCAGGAGAGGCCTGGTCTTCAGTCTGGAGCTCATGGTAGGGGGTGGGGCACAGCTCGCATCATGTCCATGTGTGGAGACCAACCCTCCAGGCCCGACAGCCCCATGGCAGCATGCCTGAGATCCAGCAGCATGAGGACTGCTGCCTAGGTCACTTTGACCCTGGAACCCAAGACTGACTTCCATCTTGCATGGCCAGTGCATCCCACCCTTGGGCCTTGGTGTCCTTCCTTGGAGAATGAAAGGCCACATTTACCCCCTGGTTCTTCCAGCTTGCATGCCATGTCTGTCCTGAGGAAGTTGTCAGGTCTGGACCCAAGGGACAATAGAGAGGACCACACACCATCTTTGGCTGAAAGGACTCTGTCTGGTGAGGGTGTTGTCTCAGTGTGACCTCTCTTCAAACAGAGGAAGCATCTAACCCAGCCAGGTAGCTAGGATGCTCTCTGGAGTGATGTGTGAGCTCGTCCTTGGACAGATGGGAGGGGAGCTGTGGGCAGACCAAGCTGCTTTGGATTTTCCTTGCCGGGAAGTGTTGCAGTGGTGGGAAGGGAGGATTTGTTTGGGCTCATGGTTTTGGAAATTCCAGCCCATGTCAACAGGCCCTGCTGCACTGGGCCTGTGGTGGCACTAGTCAGCACCTCAGGAGTGCATGGCGGAAGAGGTTGTTTATACCCTCGTAGCCAGGAGTGGGGGCAGCTGGTGTCTCAATTTTCTCTTAAAGGGCACATTTCCAGTGACCCAATTTCCTCCCTCTAGGCTCCAATTCCTGCATGTTCTGCTATCTCCCAGAGCCTGGAAACCATGGGCCTTTGAGGAACATTGAAGATCCAAACCCTAACAGACTTGAATTCAAATCCTGGACAACCTGCCCTCTCTGACCTTTAACTTGCACAGCGATAGAATGGGTAGTGATACAGAGGGATGTATATACATCTCTCGCACAGGGGACAGGTGGTGAGTCATTGGAGGCTATTGGAACTGTCACGCTAAAGTGGTCCACAGGTCCTGCAAGACCCCCATCCAACGGCTGACGACTACTAACTAGTGATGAAGCAGCATCAAAGGGTCTGAAGCAAACGCACATCAGCAAGCAGGACCCACCCATCCCATCCCTGCCCCACCCCCACCCCACCCCACTCCCCTGTCACCATGGTCACACCGGTGGGAAGCAGCCATTTCATAAGATGAATGGCCACACTCTTTATGTGCATTTTCATACTGGATGTGGAGGAGGCCTTGATGCTTCCGGTTCACCCAAGGGCTGAGCTGGGATCTGGCCTCCCACCACTGGAAAGCCAAAGCTTTTGCCAGAAGTCCTTGTCACCCCAACACAGACCTACTTTGTCTTTTGGTGTCACGGAGAGGCTTGCTCGTGGGTGGGATCCAAGCTGGCCACGATCTTGACAATGTGTTTGCTTTCATTGCTGAACTTGACCTAAAAATAGGCCTGTGTGAGGCAGCTGCCAGGGCCACAGCCCTGCCTGGCCAGTGGTGGGTCTGGGAGCTTGGAGGACCTGGATGAGGGCTTGAGAGCCGCACGTGTGTGCATGGCTCTGCCCACTGGCTTCCATATAACCATGCTTTGAATGTAGATCTCTTCTCCCCAGGACTAAATGTCACCTCCTCTAATAGACCTT
Organism: Peromyscus leucopus; assembly: GCF_004664715.2. Taxonomy (NCBI): domain Eukaryota; kingdom Metazoa; phylum Chordata; class Mammalia; order Rodentia; family Cricetidae; genus Peromyscus; species Peromyscus leucopus. The sequence goes on along the minus strand of NC_051071.1, from coordinate 619,620 downwards.
CCTTTGACCCCTTTGTTGGAGGGCTTGCCTGTCCTTTCCTGGTCATGTGGTGAATTTGTCTCCCCAGCAGATCAGACACCCGACTCAGCTTTGCATCCTCAACACTTGGTCTGTGTGTTCTTGAATGCTCTGAGTTTGAACCTACCTCAGTCCTGCCTGGTCTCCGCTGATCTCAGGCAAGCTGTTCACTCTCTCTAGGTCTGGGCTTAGGCCTGGAAAGCAGATAGCAACCCCGCCTCATGGGAGTGAGGGTAAGATTATACAGGTACCCTCTCCTCTCTGCCCCTGAAACCCAACGCCCCACATGAGTTGCTCTTTATCTGGAACCACTTGGACATGACAGCTCATGTAGGGAGCCATAAAAGTGCACACCTTAGAGGTTTTTCTAACAATTAAATGGGCTAATTCAGGTGAAATTAAACTAAGCTGCCTCATTCTTGGTGTTCCCAAATGTTAGCAATTACCATTACCACCCTAACTATTATCATCACCATCATTGTTACCATCACATTATCACCATCACCACCAGCATCCCCACCATCACTATCATCAGTACCAGCAGCAGCAACAACACCATCATCATGACCACCAAGTGCCAGGAACAGACACGACCTTCAAAGTCATGTTTCCATTGACCTGCGTCATCCAACCAGCCCCCATCTCCTCAGGGCCTAGTCCATTAGTGACTCCACTGCAGATCAGCTTCCTCATTATCCAACTGCCATTCAGTAGCACCACAGGCAGGGTTCAGGCCCTCAGCACATGACCCTGGTGGGGATGTTCATAACTAAACCACCACAGCAGCATTTCAGCAACTGGCCTAAAAGACCCCAGAGCTCCACAGCAGGGTACAATCCCCACAGGATCCTCATTTGAGGAGTATCTTACCCACCTATTTCTTCACCTTTTGCCCCCCAGGGCTTCAAGTCACAATGTGTCCTTCATCCTGTTTTGCAGCAAATTTTTCTCCTGAGTGGCATAGGGTTCAGCTCAGTAGCCATAGATGCCTTTCCTGGCTCCATTGTGTCGAGGTGTCTCTAAGAAAACAGGACCACTCATGGCACCCTGTTTACTTACACCATGATGAACCCTGGGTGTGTAGCATCCTTCCCTATGTTTCTAGAAGGGGCTGAGGCTTGGAGATGTCACACTCACCCTGTGACTGGGTCCTAATAAGTGGCCGCCATGGGAAACAAGTCACCCAGATTTCTCATTCTGAGCTTCTAGTAAGTGGCCTGGAACTGGCTGTGGAACCCTGGGTGGTCTCCCACTGAGCCTAGACGGTGTCAGTTGTGATAGCCGCCCTGAGGCTTTGAAGGCTGTGCACTAGGCAGGTCCATAACACTCCTCTGAGGAAAACAGCCTGCAGGGGTTTCCATGAAGGTCCCATGTTTGCCAGAGAATGGTGAGGTAGGTGTAGACCCAGAGAGCTCAGTGGGCGCCACATGTGGAGAGGGTCTCCCACTCAACCTAAGCTCCCTTTTGTGGAACCACATGTGGGGTAAGGCACCCACAGTGTCCCAGTTGGCTGTCTTTTGTTGACAATATCTCACTGTGTAACCCCAGCTGGTCTGGACCTCACTCTGTAGCCCAGGCTGGCCTAGAACTCCCAGAGACCCAGCAGCCTCTGTCTCCCAAGTACTGGGATTAGTGTGCGCCACCACTCCTGGTCCCTCTTAATGTCTTTAAAAAAGCAACAGTTGAGTACAAGTGGGACTGCTATAAGAGAGGACATTGGGGGCTGGGGAAATGGCTCAGTGGTTAAGAGCACTGACTGCTCTTCCAGAGGACCCGGGTTCAATTCCTAGCACCCACATGGCAGCTCATAACTGTCTGTAACTCCAGTTCCAGGGGACTGGACATCCATGGCAAAACACCAATGCACATAAAATAAAAATAAAAAAATTAAAAACAATAAAAAAGGTTTGTTGAGAGAGAGAGAGAGAGAGAGAGAGAGAGAGAGAGAGAGAGAGAGGGGGGACATTCAGAGTGGTGCCCACCAGACACAGGGTGTGTGTCTTTCCAATGCCATGCTCCTGGACATTCAATGGGCAGCTTGGAATTGGCAGTAGCAGGAACATTTACACCATGGAAATGGGCAGAGGTGGCTGTTAAATTGCACTCTGCCCATTTCCCTATTGTGTTGCCACTGGCCTCCATTGACCTAAGATGGGAACATCTTCCATCCACCAAGTGCAGATACCCAGAGTAGACAGACAATCAGACTGAGCCAGCAGGGACTCTAAGGAAGGAGTTAGCTACCATGTTCCCATTCCTGAGCCCCAGTTTCCCCATCTGCAAAGGTGACAGGCATGAGGATCTCACTTTCAGAGCTTGGAAACCAAAGTGTTCCAACACTGAGCCAATCAGTGTGCACTGGGAAGTCAGGGCCCTGAAGAGACACCTTGTCTGTCATGGTTGGCTGTGGGCACATGGGGCACCCTTCCTCCCTGCTTGGAGTACCCTATTTGCCTTGCAGGGGGTTTCTGCACCTGTTCCTTTGGGTTTAGCGACCCTGTTTCTTGAATCTGTCCTAGACGTGTTCGCGGAGACACGAAGAGCCATGCCAGTGGGAGCCTCATGTCCCCAGCTGCTAACCAGGCCCCTGCCCAGCTGGACTCAGTTTCTGTGGAGGGGAGGGTGACTTTAGGTAAGCTGGTTGTCCCCTCTGGCTCATGCTCGGGGAATCCCACCCTCCAGATGCTTCCTCTGCAGCCACCTTGCTGGAGCAGGCTGTGTCCACTGCGGAGCACTGGATAGGCACCTGACCCCATTATGCTCTTCAAGATCTACCATGACCCCCTCGTGACTGTAGCCTCAACTAGGCGAGGGGTGGTTCTGGCTGAGACTGCACCTGGTGTGGCAGCTGCCTGCTCCTCTCCTCCAAGCTGGGAAGGAAACACTCAGCTGCCAGCCAGCTGTGCGTGAATGTCCCCACTCAAGCATAACGGCTATGTTTACCTCCGCAGTGGAGGCCAAGGCTGACACATACAGAACACCCTCGCCACTCCTAATCCCACCCCCTGAGACCTTCTGGCTGCTTCCTTCAGCATGGTGATCTAGCACTCTTTGCTTTGGGACACCAATTCTGGGCACAAGGAGCCCATCTAACCACTGTTGCCATGGCAACGCTGTGTTGACCACTCACATGTGGAAGGCATTGTACTGAAAACACTGTTGTCCATGATATCATCAAATCCTCAAGTGACCCTGGAGCCATATTTGTCTTCTATTTTTTGCAAAGGAGGAGACACACTCGGGCAAAGGTACTTTCCTGAGTGTGTAACACAAAGATGGCAGAGCTGAAATGCGAGCCTCGGTTTACAGGATTCCAAAGCCCGAGTTGTACTGGCCACACCTGTCCTCAGCCCTGGCCTCCCGTATCATGAGCGGAGGCCTCTCTCTAGAGCTGGGGCTCCCGTGCCTTTGCCAGCTTCGGACTGGCTTTGCTTGGGGACGGCCAGATGCAGACAACAATAAATACGTGTTGAATAAATGAATGCACGCTTTTGCCACCTCCAGGGCTGGGAGGAGCTGACACAGAACTATCTCCCTGACTCTGTGCTCTTCTTTCAACTTCCCCAAGTGCCTGCTCTGGGCCCAAAGAGAAAAGTTGGGTGGCCTCACCTACCTAGTCACTCCTGGGCTCCTCAGCAGGTCATTCAACAAATGCTGCTTTTCGATAGGATGTTGGGTACAGCTCAGTGTTCCTGAGGGGTCAGAGGACACAGGAGCAAGACTTAGCCTGGGGTATGTCCTGTGATAGGGAAGCAGTGCCCAAGGTGGCTTTCTGTCACAGGCGGACAACGCTGTATGGGTGACACCAGCTTCATTGTGTCTCCTGTGGTCACTAGAGGCGTGTCCCACACAATGTCCAGAGAGACGAGGGACATTGTGTGTGACTGGCCCTTTTCCACTCCCTGAGTCACTTCTCTGCCCAACTAGGGCTTCCTGGGATCATCTCATCCCTGATCAACTTTTGGGGAGTCTACTCATAGCCTATTCCAGAACCAGGAAGCAACAGAAAAGTCACTTGGCCTCATGTCCAGCCTGCTCCCCTTCCTTTACAGACCTCCCTGCCAGGGAAAAGGAGCCTAGGCACCCAAGTTGGGGTAGGTGGAAGATTGGTAAGGGAGCAAGCTTTGTGGGCTCAGTAAATCAGAGGCAGCTTCCTGGGAGATGTAGCCCTTAAAAGCCAGGCGTTGAGGGCTGAGCAGAGTGTGAGAGGATCTCCTGCACATCCTGGGCCTCCTCGGGGCCTTCCCACTGCGGGCTCTGCAGACAGGAGGCCATGACTCTGAGACATTGCAGTTGAATTTCTTAATCTCTGTTCCATCGTTCATCTTATGAGCATTTTAAAATAAAGGACCCCAGCTGGAGAAATAATCCCCCCAACCCATGGAAAATGGGAAGCTGCCCAGGCCTTCCATCTCCACAGATGAGAATCACAGAGGGGCCCGGACCCCAGGATACCTCCCTGTCAGAACTCTGGACAGGAGGGGCTGCCAGACTCCAGGAAGGAGACGTGTGGCAGCCGCCTTAGTGACACTCCTGGGCCCCATCCAGGCCACTCTGAAAAGATTCGGCTGCTAAACTCATCTGCCCGGCCCCCTCTTGGGCCTGCTTTCTGCTCTTTCTGCATTTTTTTTCCTTAAAAAAAAATAACATTTACTACTCTTCTCAAATGTTAAAAGTAACACATGTTCATGGCATAAAAGTCATATAAGCACAGAGAAAAAAATTAGGACCGCTCATAACTGCACAAGCAACAGCGTGTGCTGTCACATAATGCACAGGGCCTGAGTGCAGGCCTGCCTTGTATGTTGCTTTGATATAGCCACGTAGTAACTTGCTGGGGATTTGACTGGGTTGACCTCGAGTCTACAGGTAAAGGTGACCAAGCTGATGTTCTGAGGACACTAAGTCTTTCTGTCCATGAACATGGGATACCTCTTCCTTTACATAGCATCTTGATTTCTCAGTGTTTTGGCTACATAGGCATCTTGTTGCACTGAGAGCATTATCCAAGCAGGCTTCACCTGCTCTCTGTCATACACTATGTGACATTCGATCTCTCCCTAGACATTGTTAGCTATGCCCAGATTTCCATTGCATGCAGACATGATAACAACACAGATAACCGCTCCCCAGTCTTGTATCCCCCCCCCCAGACTTGTCATGAATAATGGGAACAGTGAGAACATGCCTATCTTGTTCCCTGACACTTCAAAACCTGTGCAGTGAAAATGGGGCCAGTAAGAAGGCTCAGGGGGTAAAGCTGATTGGTGTCAAGCCTGGCCACCTGAGTTTGATTCCCCAGGCCCACTGTGGAAGGAGAGAACTGACTCTTGCAAGTTGTCTATACGTGTGCTGTGAGCTACATGCATGTACATATGTGTGCACACACACACAGATAAAATATAGTTAAAAAAAAAAAAAAGCTCTGAGGATGGCTGGTGGACACTCAGCCATCCGCCATCTCACACGTGCTTGACACTGCCTCAGTGTCCTGGCTCAGTCCTTATGGGTACCAGGCACTAAAGGACTTGAGTCTCAAGAGCCAGCTAAATGCATGAGCTCCTGTGAGAGAGAAAACCTCATGACAAGACCTCTGAGGCCAGTGGAGTCCTGTCCCTTTGTAGCCAGGAGGTGGCAGATGGCCTAGCATTCCTGGGTGGGGGTAGAGCAGAGGGCAGGGATGGATTTCCTGGAATCCTTAGAATCTAGGACCATGGGGTCTTAGAATTTAAAAAAGAATCTCCAACTGGGACACTCCTCCTGCAGCCTTGAAGTTGTCCCTCCTCGGGGGACACTTGAAAACCCAGGCCACAGGTCACACGGCGCGTGCCTCTGTGGAACAGCTTTTCATTGTCTTCATTTTCTAAATTCTCTGTCGCAACATGGAGCAGTCTCTCAAATACACCTGTTCCATGCCATGGGCTTTACACGCATCAATGGCCATCTTGTTCAGCTATATAAGATGAAAACAGGTTACTTCTAACATAAAAAAAAATGAATGAATTGTATTTAACTAAATATTGTCGCTCCCAACCCCCACTAAAAATCAGAAGAGCATGAGAATGCCAGCCTGCTGGTGAAACTCAGAAGCACAGGTCAGCAGGGGTCTGACTCCAGAATGCAGATGCTACAGGAATCCTGGGAGCAATGGCTCACCTCCTCCATCTTGAAAAGGGTGTTGGTCTTCCAGACCTCAGCCCTGTTCCCTGCTCCCCATCCAGCACTGTCTCATTAAAAACTCCAGGCAGCTAGGTCCCGGCAGTGACCTGGGGACAGCAGATACGTACCTTGAAGCAGGCTAAAAGTGCAATGTCACCCCAAGAGTGTGTGCCACCTTGGTGCTAGCTTCCTCAACTCAGACCTCCACCTGGGGCTGCCAGGCCACCCAAGACAGGCAGTCTCGGAGCCCCACTTGGGTTTTTCACCATGAGAAAGGCTCCTCTAGACTCAGTGGTCTTTGACGGGATGTCAGGAGGTCATGGAGCCCTCGGCGTCACAAAATAGCGGGCATGACTGGAAACAGAAGGACATGACCTGCCTCTCCCTGGAACATGGCCTGATCCCAAATCCATTCAGTAGCCTGAGGCTTTGAATGAATCTCTCAGGCCTCAGTTTCCACACCCATTGGATCCAGGAATCCACAGCTCAGGGACCAGAGAGTCTGCCATAGCACACAGTTCCAGAAACATAAACACATTTATGTCTCCTCACAATGTCAGAATTGATTGAATAATAACAAAGTCCCAAGTTACAGCAGTTTGCAAATAATCCTGCCTCCTTTGGTAAGCTGACCAAGGAAATGCAGGTTCTTTCGTCTTTATCTTTTGTTGTTTGCTCACAATATGTTTTTATTGTTTGGAAATTTCATACATAAATGCCACCTTTATTTATTCTCATCTTAATTACTAACATCACCTCTCATGTCACACACCACACAGTAAACAAATCTTTATCTGTATGTGTATCCGTGGGGTACAGGATATGCAAGATAGAGAGGCTAGGGCAGTGCTCAAGAGGTTTCAGAAGTGGGCTGGCAGAAACACACATAGATTCTGTGTGGAAAGAGAGCAAAGGAGCTGAAGCTAGAACCGGCTGCAGGGAAGCTGCTACTGTAGATGCCAGGCTGCAGGGCTGAGGTGGGGAGTGTAGATGCAGGGCTGAGGTGGAGAGTGTAGATGCAGGGCTGAGGTGGGGAGTGTAGATGCAGGGCTGAGGTGGAGAGTGTAGATGCAGGGCTGAGGTGGAGAGTGTAGATGCAGGGCTGAGGTGGAGAGTGTAGATGCAGGGCTGAGGTGGAGAGTGTAGATGCAGGGCTGAGGTGGAGAGTGTAGATGCAGGGCTGAGGTGGAGAGTGCAGATGCAGGGCTGAGGTGGGGAGTGTAGATGCAGGGCTGAGGTGGAGAGTGTAGATGCAGGGCTGAGGTGGGGAGTGTAGATGCAGGGCTGAGGTGGGGAGTGTAGATGCAGGGCTGAGGTGGGGAGTGTAGATGCAGGGCTGAGGTGGAGAGTGCAGATGCAGGGCTGAGGTGGAGAGTGCAGATGCAGGGCTGAGGTGGAGAGTGAAGGTGCAGGGGTGAGGTGGAGAGTGTAGGTGCAGGAGTGAGGTGGAGAGTGTAGGTGCAGGAGTAAGGTGGGGAGTGTAGATGCAGGAGTGAGGTGGAGAGTGTAGATGCAGGACTGAGGTTGGGAGGAAGAAGCAGAGCTGAGTCCACCTAGGAAAGGGCCGACCTGGGTCTGGAGCAGGAATGGTAGGTTCAGGTCCAGACAGGTGAGTAGGCGGTTGGGTGAATGACGTTGAACAGGCTGCATGAACAGCAGGGGACAAGCAGAGCTGAAGCCGCCCACCCAGGGCAGTCAGGGAGTTCTCTGCCTATGAGCCACACACCAGATGTCAGGTGAGGATGGTACAGAGCCATTGCCATTGCAATGCTAGGTGCCCACTTCTTTACGGGACCCAGAAAAGGGAGTTACACCCTTTTGTAGCTAGAGTTTTCCTGCCTTGCCCACAGTCAGGACAAATCTTTGTCACCCGCCAGTCCCACAGCCGCTCAGACCCAACCAAGTAAACACAGAGACTTATATTGCTTACAAACTGTATGGCCGTGGCAGGCTTCTTGCTAACTGTTCTTTTATCTTAAATTAATCCATTTCTATAAATCTATACCTTGCCACGTGGCTGGTGGCTTACCAGCATCTTCACATGCTGCTGGTCATGGCGGCGGCTGCAGTGTCTCTCTGCGTCAGCCTTCCACTTCCCAGAATTCTCCTCTCTCCTTGTCCCACCTACTTCCTGCCTGGCCACTTGCCAACCAGTGTTTTATTTATGGACCAATCAGAGCAATTTGACATACAGACCGTCCCACAGCACTTCCCCTTTCTTTTTTTTTTAAAAGGAAGGTTTTAACTTTTACACATCTCCAAAGTCAGCTTGGTATATTTGGGAATTTGGGCGTAGCTTCTCTTACTACTTCCTGCTGGAGGGGGGCGCTGTATCTTATGGGGACACAGAAAATTTTAGGATCATGGAGTAGTCCGTGAGACCGTATCGTCTGAGCCAGTTGCCTTGAAGCAATTCTGGATGTTGGATCATCTGGGCCATGGTGTCATCAGAGACCTTTCAGGGGGTCTTGGCTGGTCAAACCTGATGTATCTTAATCTGGAACAAATCCATAGCCTCTGGCTTTCTGTAGAAACAAAAGCAGAGCCTCTTTTCCAAAGCAAAATATCCTTATAGCCAAATTTTGAAGTCAAGGTACCTTTAAAACACACATTTTGGCATAACTTAACAGCTTTTGCAATCAAATGTTTCTCTTCAGTTACGAATATCAAAGAGAACATAATCCAGATTCTCTGTGTGGTAGCCATCTTTATGTGGTTTATGTTTTATATTACCTTGAGCCTATTGCTTTAAACTGCAGCCTTCTTAGCACTGTGGCTGCTGGCTCTGCCCACTTCAGCTTCCCAACATGGCGGTGGTACGTTTTCCGCCAGCTCTGGGAGCCATCAACTCTCAGAAATAGTGGGTCTATGCTTCTTATCAAAGCAGCATGTAGCCCAGAAACCTCTTTTCGTTTTATACTAGCAAAGGCTAAATCCACCATGCAGCTTAATGTGCCACTTGCAGAGGCCTCATTCCCGCCATACTGCAGATTGAGCGCACATGCCAGGAATCTGCCAGTAACTCAAAATGGCAGCTGCTGCTCATTTGAGAGAGACAATTAGGAAGCTGTTTTTAGCTCCGTTTTAGAATCTTTTCTCAGGTTTTAGGTGGAAACTCTTGCCCCACGTTGGGCGCCATTTGTAGCTAGAGTTTTCCTGCCTTGCCCACAGTCAGGACAAATCTTTGTCACCCGCCAGTCCCACAGCCGCTCAGACCCAACCAAGTAAACACAGAGACTTATATTGCTTACAAACTGTATGGCTGTGGCAGGCTTCTTGCTAACTGTTCTTTTATCTTAAATTAATCCATTTCTATAAATCTATACCTTGCCACGTGGCTGGTGGCTTACCGGCATCTTCACATGCTGCTGGTCATGGCGGCGGCTGCAGTGTCTCTCTGCGTCAGCCTTCCACTTCCCAGAATTCTCCTCTCTCCTTGTCCCACCTACTTCCTGCCTGGCCACTTGCCAACCAGTGTTTTATTTATGGACCAATCAGAGCAATTTGACATACAGACCGTCCCACAGCACCCTTTCTTTGGTCTTCTTTGTCTGATACATTCTTGGGCCTGATTCCCCGCTGTGAGATTCTAACACATCCACGTAATTGCACAGTCTCAATTCACCCCGATAACTTTTTGGTTTCTTCCTACTCTCAAGGATAAATCAGTTACCAGTCTGGGCTACATAGGTGATGCCAGATAGAGATGTCATGTGTGGGTCCACTCAGACGCACAGTCATCCTCCATCCTCAAAATGGAGTCACAAAAGCTGCTTGTAAAGTGGAGTCTGGGGGCAGGGCACAGTCTGAGAAACTGCTGTTTTACCCAATATGGGGTAACTCGGGGCACAGCCTGATCTCGGCAGTCTCTGAGGCCACCTGGGGCAGGTGCCACACGTCCGTCGGCACTCAGCAAGGCAGGGCTGCATACTCTACTTTCTCCTCTTCCCTGTCCACAGGGAGCCCCACAGCTGAACCACACAGCTGGCTGCCTGCAGCTGCACACACTCTCCTAGTGTTCCAGAACATGGCCATCAGATGGGAACTCTGCCTGGACTGACCAGCTGGACATTGCTAAGGTCCCTAGAGTCAATGAGGCAGCGGCTGGTGCTCTGTGTCAAGGCACAGATGCAGAACCTGGCAGTGGAGAAAGCAGCCTTGGAGAGAAGCAGCTCCCCAGACAGGAGCATGGAGAGGGCCCTAGGAGACTCCATCCAGCTCCTTCCTCTTAGGACACAGCTTGGCCTGTGCTGTGAGACAGGATGTGGGTAGGAGAGCCCCAGACCCCATCAGGACCCCTGGTATCCTGCCAGCTAGACAGTCCAAGGAAGCTATGGGAAGTAAAAGTCATATTATGGGGACACTAAAAGTGACTTGGTTACAGCAAAATGCTCCTAGTCCGAGGTGTCATGGGCACTCAAACTCAACCTGAGACACCCAGGCCACAGGCAAGCAGACTTTAGAGCTGCAGCAGCAGAGCCAGAGACCATGGGCTTCCACCTCCCATGGATACCAGAAGACACAAAATCAAGAAGGCTGCAGACCCAAGATCCATAGAAAGAACCACCAACCCATGTGGGGAGAAAGGAAGGTGTCTGCAGGGGCATCCTATGACCTGGGTTCACCTTGCAGTCCTGGCAGAGACCATGAAAGAAGACTGTTCTGTGTTGTGACTTGCATGCTCACACACACACATGCTGGTCTCCCAGGCACATAACCACATTGCTCACCTCTCCAGTAGCTGCACAGGCCCTGTCCAGTTGCCAACTGGCAACATGTGTCCTCCTCCCTGTCTCTGAGCCTCTGATGTCCAGAACAAGGAATGAGAACTTCGTGTCCCTTTCAACAGAACACTGGGGCCCATCCTGGTGCTTTAGGACTTTTCAAGCCACCTCCCATCCAAAAACTACAGATGCTTTCTGCGGAGGTCTCCAAGACCTGCCCCGTGGCTGGGAGAATGCTGTCAGGACACAGTGGGCCAGCTCACACATGGCAAGGTCAAGGACTGCATTCCCCAGGGTGTTGTCCCAGTGATGGCCACTGTGAGGACCCTGGGAACCAAATGTCTTCCCCACTGCCAACTAGGTGTGTCCAGAGACAGGGAGGGCTGGTGTTTGCCACTTTTGCAGCTGGGCTGGTACTGAGGGGTGGATAACTGAATAGCTGGATCCAGCCACACCTGAATCAGGATCAACACACACCCAGACACTAGCTTACAGAATCAATTCTTTCCCTTCTGACTTCAGCTCCTTTGAGTTTCTGCCCCATGTGATCAAGAGTCCAGATGAACCCAGTAGATGTCACAGTGTTCTTGTCTGAGAGCCACCACGGAAGGATCTGCATCAGAGGACCACAGGGTGGTGGAAGTTTCTGCATTGTGGGAATAGTGGTGTGTGAATGAGCCCTGCGGCCTGGAATCCCCTGGAGCTTACTCTCTTCCCTTTCCTGCTAGCCCAGGTTCCTTTGTTTCGGTAGGTCTCTTCCTGCCTGTATTGAAACCAATTTAATTGTGGTTTTCAGATGTGTGGCACAAAGATGGGCACGGTTCTCTATTACATAGACACTATTATTTTCTTAAATATAATTTCTTTATTGATTCTTTGGAAATTTCACATCATGCACCCCAATTCCACCCACCTCCTGGTCCCCCCACATCCTCCCCTCACCCCCACAGTGTCCCCCAAAAGAAAATCTTAAAAAATCAAATCAAGCCGGGTGGCAATGGCACACGTCTTTAATCCCAGCAATCAGGAGGCCGAGCCAGGTGGATCTCTGTGAGTTCAAGGCCAGTCTGGTCTGCAAATCGAGATCCAGGACAGACACCAAAACTACACAGAGAAACCCTGTCTCTATAAACAAACAAACAAACAAACAAAAAACAAATCAAAATAAAACAAAGCAAGCAAACAAAAACAAAATAAACAAACAAAAAACCTCTTCACTTCTTCTTTCCTTCCCCTCTAACACTTCTTCACTCGTCCCAACAGCATTGAGAGCAGTGTGCCACACAGCACACCCCTCTGTCCTATCAGCTTTACTAGCAAATGTTCATTGCAACCAGTCACTGGTCTGCTCCAAGGCCTCTGGTTTCTGGTACATCATCATCACTGGATCCTCACCAGAACTTCTCTGGGATATCCTATGGCTGCCCCAAGTCATGAGGATCCTGTGGGTATTATTCCACAGGACCAGTCCCTCCATGAGCTCCAGCAGGTCCTCAGTGGGGTCGATGTTAGGGTCGACCAACCCAAGACTTGGTTGTGGGTCTGGGTGGTAGCTGAGCTCATCAGTCTGGGCCACTGGAGCCACCTGCCTCAGGCAAGGAGGCAGAGGCAGCTCCCCAATGCCCATGCTATCAGGGTCAGTTCTGGTTCTCCCTCTCCTGTGGTGAGGGGTGGGGCTATTTCTCCCAAGAGCAGGGTCCAGCTCTCCTATGAGGGTTGGGGCCAGCTTTCTTGCTGTAGTGTCTATTGAGAGGCAGGGCCAGCTTTTCCTGACTCAGCATGGCCCTCTGACTTCATCACACATGGTTCCTAGGGCCCCCTCAGGTGACATGGGCCACAGACATCAACACAGACTGCAGCTGCAGCTGGACCACAGACCCAGACATGGCCTCAGCAGTAGCTTGGGCCCGAATGACATCCTGGCTCCAGGTGGAAGTACTGGTTACTCAGATCAGGATGGCTCTGGCAGCGGTTTTGCCCCTGGCCACCAACAATGCCACAGGTTGTGGTCCCAACCCATGGGCTTCTGTGAGACCTTTGGTGGCAATATAGGACTCAGACTTCAGCACAGACCCCAACCACGGTAGGACCACAGACCCAGACATGGCCTTCAGTAGCAGCCGGGTCTGGATGTCACCATTGCCCCGATGGCAGTGCAGGCCACTCAAATGGGTATGGCCCCAGTTGCATCATGGGCCTCAGACACTAACATGGACTCAGATGGCTGACCTGACCCTGGGCATCCACATGGTCCTTGGTGGCAAGAGGAACTACATATGTCAACCCAGATCCTGTCTGCTATGGGGCCCAGACACGGCCCTCAGCAGCAGCCTGGGTCTGGATGACACCATGGCCTCGGGTGGCAGCACAGGCCACCCTGATCTGTATGGTCCTGGCTGCCGCATGGCCCCCAAACACCAAGGCCACAGGTTTCAGTCCAGACCCCAGGCTTCCATGTGGACTTTGGTGGCAACATGGGCCACGGACTTCAACACAGACCCTGGCTAAGGTAGGACCACAGATCCAGACATCATTCTCAGCAGCAGCCCAGGTCTGGATGTCACCATGGCCCTAGGTGGTGGCAAAGGCCACCTAGATTGGCACAGCCCCAGCGGCAGCATGGCCTCTGGATACCAACATGGTCCCAGGTGGTGGCCCAGACCTCTGGAATCAGTATGGTCCTCAATGACAACAGGGGCCACAGACATCAATACAGACCCTGGCTGCAGTAGGGACATGGACCCAGACATTGCCCCTAGGTGCAGCCCTGGCCTGGATTTCACCCTGGCACCTGGTAGTAGTATGTGCCACTCAGATCTGTATGGTCCCAGCTACAGCATGGCCCTTGGGCACTAACATGGTCCCAGGTGGCTGATCAGACCCTGGGCAACCACATGGCTTTTGGTTGCAACAAGAGCCACAGACATCGACTTAGACACTGGTTATGGTAGGACGAGGGACCCAGACATGGACCTTGGCAGCAGCCTAGTCCAGACATCACTATGGCCCCAGGTGACAAGCAGGCCTCCCACCTCAGCCCCTCATCACCCCTATTTCTTCCTTTCAGTCTCTTTCCACGGCACATGAACCACTCTGCTTCTCTTTCTCTCCCATTTCTCCACCACATATTTGCTCATCATAGTGGGACCCACATGCTTAGAGCCAAAAGATGCCAGGAGGGCCCATGGATGCCTTCCCTTCCTGGCCTGTGGCTGGCTAGTCCCCACCTGAGCAGAACTGCATGGGTGTGTGTGGATTTCTTTGACATTATAGTATTATTAGTATTAGTATTAGTATTAGTATTAGTATTAGTATTAGTATTAGTATTAGTATTAGTATTAGTATTAGTATTATTTATTGACGACGGGGAGGTGTACTAACAGTCCCATGGACATCTTTTGCATGATGTGCCTTCTAGTTGCATCTGTTATTCCTGAGGGTATGCTGCTCTAGGCCAGACAGGGTCCCCTGAGTTCAACTGCCACTATGGATAAAGAGTCTCCATCCCGCTGGGCATCGGTGGTGCACGCCTTTAATCCCAGCACTCAGGAGGCAGAGCCAGGCAGATCTCTGTGAGTTTGAGGCTAGCCTGGTCTACAGAGTGAGATCCAGGAGAGGCACCAAAACTACACAGAAAAACCCTGTCTGGAAAAAAAAAAAAAAGTCTATGTTCCTCTAGAATTTAATGTTGCATCCTTTCTGGATGGGATAGTGCTGGGGGTGGGGCATCTAGGGGTATCCTAGTTTGCTTTCATTTGCGTTGATAATAAACATTCTGACTAAAAGCAACTTGGGGAGGGAAGGGTTTGTTTGGCTTATACTTCTATGTCACGATCCATCACTGGGGAAAGAGGAAAGGCAAGGCAAGAATTGAAGACAGGAGCCTGGAAGCGGGAACCATGGAGGAACGATGCTTACAGGACTGCTAACCGGCTCAGGCGTAGCCAGCTTTTGTCTACAGCCCAAGCGCCACCAGCCTAGGGATGGTCCTGCCCACAGTGGGCTGGGCCCTCCTGTATTAATCATCAATCAGTCTCTCGTAAACATGGTCACAGGCCAATCTTCAATTGAGGCCCTCTCTTCCCACCTGACTCTAGAGTATGTCAAATTGACAATAAAAACAGGAGGTGATGAGGTCATGAGGGTGGATCCATATGATGGGGAAAACATCTGTATTAGCTTGTTTTCCCTCATTATAGTGAAATACCCAAGACTGAAGACTTACTTACAAAAGAGATTTATTTGTTTTTTTGGTTCTCAGTCCTGGCTCAAGGTCAAAGGCAACATCTGGTGATGGCCTTCTTGTTGGGAAAGTCTAGAAGTAGCTTAAGATATTATGGCAGTGTGTGTGTGTGTGTGTGTGTGTGTGTGTGTGTGTGTGTGTGTGTCCTCTTCTTACAAAGCCACCAAGATGAAATCATGAGACTCCACCCTGGTGTCCTATCCAATCCCCATCACATTATTATTATTATTAAATTTACTTATTGATTTGTGTGTGTATAGGCACATACATGACACGCAACATGCACGGAGGCCAACTTCTGGGAGTCAGTTCTCTCCTACCTTGTAGAAGTAAGGTCTCACCTGTATTTGTTACACTGTGTTCTCCTGGCTGGCTTGAGAGTTTCCAGGTGATTCCAGGTGTCTCCATTTGCCATTTCCCAGGAGTGCTGGGATTACAGATGCACACTACCACATCCAGCTTTTTGTGTGGATTCAGGGAATTGAAGTCAGGTCATCAGGCATCTGGGACATACTTCTACCCACTGAGCCATCTTGTTAGCCCAGCTGTGCACTGTGGGAGAAGACTCCAGCACATTCTTGCCCTGGTTCCGCCCATGAGGACAAGACTAGGATGCAGCCAGTCAGTCACCTACCTGCAAGCCAGGAAGAAAAGCCCCTGCAGCTGCATGCTGCTGTCTCCTTTGTTCCCCAGACCTGTGAGTACAAACAACTCTGGAGTCACCTGGTCTCTGGCTCTCATCACAGCTCATACAGACCCAGCATGCACCCAGAAGTACCCCCCCAAAAAATGCAGGACCAGGCTGTGCATTGGCTCATGGTGAAGTCGTGAAGCAAAGCCGGAGCATACTCAGGAAGGGAAAGTCAGGGCAAAGAGCCCAAGAGAAGAGGTCAATCTTGGTGTCCCAGGCAGCCTTTGGGAGCAAAAAGGGTCCTATCTAAGACCTCACTAGGTACCCAGTGACCTGACAGCAATCTCCATCCATTAATCCCATTCTAGACACCCAGAAACCATCAGGATTCCTTGGCTCCCCCAGCCAAGCATCTAGTAAATCAATACCATCCAGCACTGGCTCTGGGAAAAGGGCTGTCTCCTTCCCCAGGGATCCTGACACATCCGCTGCCCCCCTCCAGCTATGCATAGGGGTCCACAGGAGAGGGAATTTCCCCACCACCACCACCACTGACTCCACCTGTGCATGTATGGTCCGGACTACCTAGCTCCATTGCCGAAATGCATGTTCATGCCTGTTCTGAGAGCCAGAACAGACAGGTTGGGCTTCTTGCCACCTCCTTTCTGGAAGCCATGGACTCCTTCGCTTGACTCTGGCAAGCACACTGGACTTGGCTGTGAGGTCCCCAGGGGACAGTGAGAAGTGAGACACTTCCCGACAGGGCCATGGCAGGGGAGACGATGCGTCCTAATGAGAACCAGAGGTGGCTGGCAGGCTCTCTCCGGCAGCCCAGAGTGTGATGGTGCCAGACTGGTGTCACAGGACCTGCAGCCTGCAGAGGGCTCTGGCTTCTCAGAGGACAGTCTGGAGCCAGCCCCAAGCAGAGGCTCAAGGGATTTGTGTGTTGTGTCCAGGTCACCATGGGCCTCGGTTCTTTTGCAGACAACTTGACAACTAGTGATATGAGTGACAACAAATATGAAAACTTCCCGGAGCCACTGAGTGTTCATCAAGCCACATTTCATCTTAGTCCCCACAGTCTCTTTTTCCCCTACAGGCAAGGTCACCAAAGCCCTAGGTGACAAAGCCCCCAAGGCAGTCTCCAGTGTGTTTATGATAACGTTATAAATAACCCGAGCCTTTGTACTGGACTGATCCACTTCAAACCCAAAGGAGATGGGAGGAAGGAGTCTCTGTCCCCTTAGAGGGTAACCTGCAGCATAGAGGCCTCTGAGGCTCAAGGACCCCTGGCAGCTTCCTCCTGCACCCCTAGTTTCTTAGAGCAAAGCACAGGATCTGGGGTGAATTTAGCCTCAAGATTCAACCGGGCTGAGGCCATTCCTCTCTGTCGCTTTGGACCTCCCCTCATCGACACCCCAAGACAAGATGGGGCTCTGCTGGGGACAGATCTCTCCAGTCACTAGAGATTGTAAAGAGGGAAGAGACGCAGCTCCTGCCCCAAAGGTACAGGGACCCAGCTTCTTCTTCACCACATTCACCACATGTGAACCCTGAGCTACAAGGCAGGTGGCCCCAGCCCGCAGAAGAACCTGCCAATCAGATGACTACTCAAGTCGGAGCTCTTCAGTAAGAGGGTCTCCCCACCCCACAGTGAGGTGCTGCTCACACAGGAGCTCAGTCTGCCAAGGAAGGAAAGTACTTTTCCCAGTTCCCAGCTCTCAGCTTACAGAAGCCCTTGGGTACTGCAGGGTGAGCTCTCTCTCCCCCTCTCCCTCCCCCCTCCCTCCCCCCCCCCTCTGATGCCTACACTGAAGACCAGGAATCCAGTCAGGGCTTCAATGGTACCCACTGCCACCCGCAGCCTCCTTGCACAGCCACCAGTGCCTGCTCAGTCCTCCTGCTTTCTGCTCACTGTTGCTTCAGAAGCACTGTTCTGTGCCTCTCTGTGCTGTGCAGGGAATGTTTCGTGAGCAGCTCTGGGTGGGGACAGCAAAGGCCTGGGAAGAGATGCTCCCAGCCCGCTCTTACTGTGTGGATCAGGAGCTGGTTCAGCACACAGTTAGCCAAAGGCTTGGGTACTGAGGGTGCCGCTGCAGGGAGGGCTAGGGGCAGGTGTCCTTAGAAGACCACCTGCTGCAGGCGGGCGGGGAGGCTAAGGGGCTGCGCTGCAGAAGGAAGCCCTGAAGCAGCACCAGCCGGGCTCCCACTGTCTGCCAGGCATTTGGCTTAGCATCCACAGCTCATCCAAGTCTCACAGCAAACACAGAGGACACTGTGACAGTAAGAAACTGTGTATCTACCCCCTCCCCCTTCCACAGGGACACACCGCCAGCCCTTCACTGGATGATGTTTTAAGGTAAACAACGCCACTACTTCGTTCTGTTCGTGACCACGTGTAAAACCATGATTTCTCTCATTCTGAGAATGCAGACACGAGCACTAAATAAGACCTTTCAAGACACTGTTTATTTTAATCCTTAAAAACATGTTATAGGGCTAGAGAGATGTCGCAGTAGGTGAGAGCACAGGGCTGTTGCAGAGGACCAGAATTCAGTTCCCAGCTCCCAAGCTGAGCAGCTCACATCCATCTATGTAACTTCAGCTCTAGGGGGATCTAATGCCCTCTTTTGATCTGTACAGGAACTTGTATGAATGTACACACACATGCACACATATGCACACACACACAATTTAAAAATAAAATATTAAATTTTTCTATTCATAACTGTGTGTGTGTGTGTGTATGTGTGTGTGTGCCACAGCACACATGCGGAAATCAAAAGATAACTTTCAGGAGTCCATTGTGGGTTCTAGGGATTAAACTTGGTTGTCAGTATTGCATGGCAAGCACTTTTACTACCTGAGCCAACTTGCTTGCCTAAGAATAGTAACAGGAGAAGGAGGGGCCATGTATGTATAAAGATTTGGGAATTAGAGTGGCTTTGGGTTGCTACTAGTTATGATCAAGAGAAGGTGATGGATAAACCCCTGCACAGCAGGCCTCTCCTACCCTTTTCTGCACGTGATTTCTAAATGAGAGTTTTGTACCCAGCCCAACTGTTCATGGAGCCTGCGACTAGGACGTGCACATTGTCAGGTTACAGCTATTGCATCTCCCCTGACCTTTATTGGAGTCAGTGCTGAGCTCCATCAAAACAGGAGAGTCGCCAAAGCCAAGGAAGATGCAGAGCACATCTGTGTCCACAGGAGGCAACAGACAGAGTTTCTGAGTGGAACTGGCATTAAACATACACATATAATAAAGTAATGAAGGTCATTGACATCTGTAGGGGTAGAACACTTGCCTAGCATGCACAAAGCCCTAGGGACCTTACCCAGTACCAGCACCATAAAATAACTATAAGCATTAAATTAATTAATAATTAAGTAAGTAAAAGTAAAAATCTTCATGGAGTTAAAAAGTTAAGAAAGGAGAAGAAGCCACAGTGTGTTGGATCAGTCTGTTGTAGATGACAGGGTCAACTTGACCTTGTGTTGGGGGGGTGAAGTGGTAGGGAGCAGGTATGGAAGGAGAGGGTGTCATGGTCACCACGTGGAAGTCATTGACATGCTAAGCTGCAAACTTGATTAACAGAAACGCAGGGATGTTATCAGGAACATGAAGGTAAATTCCCAAGTAATTCAATTTTAAAGGGGACGGTTGTCCCCAAGAAGGATAATTAGAGTAGGTGGGTGGGGGACAGTCTAACAGGGGATTGTATAACTCCCTTATTGAAGAGATCACACAGGGGCTAGAGAGATGGCTTCATGGTTTAGATCACCTGCTGCTCTTGCAGAGGACCCGGGTTTGATTGCTATCACCCATATGGTGGCTCACAGCCATCTATAACTCCACTTGAAGAGGATCTGATGCCTTCTTCTGGCCCCCATGGGCACCAAGCACTCAAGTGGTACACATATACACATTCAGTCAAAACACTCACACACATAAAATAAAATTAAAAATCTAAAAGACAAAAGAATTATGACTCAGAATGGCTGCACAGCAAATAGGAGTTTAAAACAAGCTAAAAGGAAACGTGTGTGTGTGTTGGGACGGGAGTAATGCCAGAGCCAAGGGTCAGGCCCCAGTGTGCAGGGATGGTAGTCCCGGGTAAGGGATGGGGACCTTTCTCTACACAGAGTGCATGACCTGGTTCCGGCCTCTTGGCCTGGCATCCACCAATGAATCCTAAGGGAGCCCCCGGGATGCAACCATGTGTTCCTGGCTTTGCACACAGCCCTGCACAGCTGCACTGGCTGGATGTACTGGCCATCCTGCCTTCTGCTGGGGCCTTGGTCCTGCTTTCAACCAGATGTGAAGCCAGCACTGATGTTTTTCTTCATGAAGCTTGCAAAGATGAGGGCCAAGACCCATCTGTACTCTGAGAACAAGATAACATTCTAGTCCCCCGTCCCCTGGTTGGAACAAACATCCCTGGGCGTGGGGGAGGGGCAGGGCGCTGTCCCAGCCCATCTTCCTTTGGCTTCATCATTCCCTCCATATTTCTGGCAGATTCTCCAGTTCTGACAACAGCTGACAGCTTTGCTTTCTCCCTGAGTCCCAGGCAGATCCAGTTTCTTTGCGAAGCTCCATGTCTGCCCTGATCCTTTCCCAGGCAAGCACAAGCCCCTATTCCCTAACAACCTGGTATAGATGGGTATAGACGACCCTTCAGAGCTTTCTGACAGGCAGCAGGCTCAAGCCCTAAATGATAACTGTTGCTGCTGCAGCTCAAAGACACAAAAATCCCAGGCTGAAGGAAGGAAGGAAGGAAGGAAGGAAGGAAGGAAGGAAGGAAGGAAGGAAGGAAGGAAGGAAGGAAGTGGGACATGGCAGGCTGTCTGCAGGGACTACCAACACTGATGTCAACACTTAACAAGTATCTGCAGAGACAGACCCCGCACCTGACTGTGAACTAACTTTTAGCAACTCTTGGTGATCTCGGGGCTCTTCTCTGGTTGGTCCTATTCTTCACTCAGCCAGTCAGGGTCCAGCTAGCACAGGGCACATTAGAATTCAATGGAGGAGGAAAGAAGGGATGAGAGTCGCCAGGGACAAACCCCAGCCCCTCTCCAGCACCTGAGGCTTCTGCTAGCCTCCAGGACCGGATGTGACTTCACGCTGAGGGGACTTGTGCCTATCTCAGCCTGTGTGACTACACATGTGGGCTGTGGAGCGGAATTTGTTCCAGCCTCCAGACTGGAGATCGCCCACCGCTTCAGAGACCTGCTACTGTAAGGGCGGTGGCTCTTCCAACGCGGCTCTTCCAATGCGGCTCTGCACGGGTAGATCTTGGTTGGCACTCAAGGCCCTCTGAGTTTTGAGCTGTAGAATTCCAGAGTTCAAACTTGCTTCCCTTAATCCCGTATGGCAATCCTGTTTTAAGTTGGTTTATCCCCTTTAAGGTTCTTAATCCTGAATTAACAATGAAGCACCTACCATCTGGACTCTTGGAAGTCTGCCCGCTCCATTCTTGGAGGAAGGTGGGACAAAAACCCAGTTGGTGCAAAATTAGTCTCTATTGACTACCTCGGCGGCTCAAGGGTCAGGGATGTGGCTCATGAACCCTGAGGCCCGTGCTGGGTGTTTCTGGGACCATCCTTGCTTCCCAGGGTGGAATCCAAGGTTTGGCAGTACTCTGTCACCTCAGAGCTCGTTGGAAAGGAGACTCTCAGGCCACACCCTCAGATCTACCAAATTGGACCCTGCATTGGAACGGATGCCTGGGGATGTTACGGCCTGGACTCGCTGCCTTCAAGGGCTTAATTCTCACCTGAATCTTCATGCAAGGCTAAAAGCAGCAAGGCTTGGTGATGGCCTCCCACCAGCCAGTAGCCAACTGACAGCTGCATCCAGGACTGGATTTGGTGTGTGCCAGCTGCAGGCTGGACTTGGCCTCCAGTGACAGGCAAGGACCATGCACACTGCCTGTGCCTCAGTTTCCTCCCATGTAGCGTACTTCAGGGAGAAATCCTGCATTCCACACACCATTCTCCTTCGGGCCAGGCAGACGGAGCCCCACAGAAACAGGTATGGCTGGCAAGGGCTGCCACCTTGAGGCCATGGGATTCGGGAGCCAGGTTATCCATCTGAGCTGACTCCAGACAGCTGGAGTGTGAGCCAGAGCAGGCTCTCTGTCCTCTCTGCACTTCTGGTGGCAGTGAGGAAGTCCCTGGGGAAGTAAGAATAAGTCTTTCTTAGTGGCTCAGTGGACCCTGGCCAGCACTCTGTGCTTGAGACATTTGCTAAACTGAACATCACAGAAAGAGACATGCAGTCCAAGGTCAGTCTGAAGGAAAGATCAAGGCACAGTGGGTGTGGGGGATGCTCAAGGAAGCCTCCCTAGAGGAGGAGGCCCCTAAGCTGGAATCACCAGGAGAAAGGGGAAGGAGATGGCAGCCTGGGCATGGAGAAAGGTGGCATAAAGCTCCCTGCCTTGGGTGGTGTGCTTTAGGTCAATTTGAAACAATGTAAAGTCATCTGAGAGGAGGGAACCTTAAGAAAATACCTCCACAAGATCGCAAGCATCCTGCCGTTTGAGTTCCTGTCCTGACATCCTTCAATAATGAACAGTGATATGCCCTTCCCTCCCCAACTTACTTTGGTCCCAGTGTTTCATCAAAGCAATAGGAACCTTAACTAAGACAGGCGGCAACTGGATCCCTGTGAACAAGCTCTGTGGCAGGTGGAGAGATGGGGAGGGCAGAGCCTGCTGCCCAGTTCTGCATGGTGGACAAGGTCCATACCAGGCCTTCCCAGTCTGACGTGTCGGTGCCCTTTAGTGAGTCGCCCACTGGAACACTATTACCCAGAAGGAGGGGGGTTGTTGATAAAAAGCAAAAATCAGACTTGGGCTTGGGCAGGGTGGGGTGGGAGGGTGCTGCCCTGAGGTCTGCAGGCAGATAAATAGAGGTGTTCCTGAAGCCACTGGGTAGGAAGGGTAGAGAGAAGGGTTTCATCCCATCATCTGAGACCCTAGTATGGGAAGTCATCTATTCCCGAGGTGAAGGACCTGAAAGGTGCCCCCAGATGCCTTGTGGATCCATCCCCAAAGGGGCAGCAGTCTGGGAGTGGTCTCATCTAAGCACTGCCACTCCACGCCTTCAATTGCTCCAGCTGAACATCTGGATGACTCTTTTCTTTTGCGGTCCCAAAGTCCTGAGGGCTGGACCTGCAGAAGATCTGGACCCTTGTCACCATGTCTGTGGCTCTGAGCCAACACGCAGGTCTGGTGGACTGCCTCACTGGCTGCTTCAGCTGCCTCCCTCCTCTGTCCGTCTATTTGCTCATTCCCTGTTGTTTTGTTCGGTTTTTAATCTTAAGTCTCACTGCTGCCCACTGGCCTGCAGCCTCCACGAGAGCAGGACTCTTCCTCAGTCTAGTTTGTGGCATTCACATCAGGCCAGATCAGGCAGGGGCCCACAGAGCACGTGTGCCTTAGCCAGGATTCTCCAGGGGAATGGAACCCACAGAATAAATGCACCTCACGGGGGAATGCATTAGATGGGCATACACGATGTGGGCTGGGTAGCCCAACAAGGGCTGCACGGTGTGGAGGCTGAGAAGCCAGCATTTGCTTAGTCCTCCAGGCCGCGTTTCTCAGCTGTCCGAATCTGGTGCCGAAGGTGTAGACCATTCCTAGCGGAAAGTGAAACAGCTGAGGAAATCGGGTTTTGATGTCAGCAAAGGGTACAACGAGGC
Source organism: Peromyscus leucopus (assembly GCF_004664715.2). Taxonomy (NCBI): domain Eukaryota; kingdom Metazoa; phylum Chordata; class Mammalia; order Rodentia; family Cricetidae; genus Peromyscus; species Peromyscus leucopus. The sequence continues at coordinate 596,137 of NC_051071.1, read as the reverse complement.
AGATGCACACTCCAGAGAAGCAGGAACATCAGCACCCAGTAGCTTTTCCCTCAGCTCTCCTTACATCTGGGCCACTGGCAGAAGGCACCACCCTGCCTGAGGGTGTGTCTTCCTCTTTCAAGTAACCTAGTCAAGAAAATCCCTCATAGGAATGCCCTGAGGCTTGTCTCCTGGATGATTCTAGATCTTGTCGGCTTGGCAGCCAATATTACCCATCATGATGTGAGGATGGGGCTACTAGTGATGGAGATTCAAGCTGATTGAACTGGGAGGGTCTTGAGCTGGTGCCCACACAGGGAATGGCAGAGGACGAGCAGATACTCCAGCCATGCTCTGACCAGGATGTAAAGAAAGCCCCTATTACTGAATGGCTCTGGAGGGCTCCCTGGAGGAAGAGGGCAGGGACTGCCAACTCATTACCAAGCCTCAAGAACTATTGCAGACTCCGGTTAAAGAGACATGGAGATGCGGCCCAGGGGTAGGACAGGGAACAGTTTAGGATGGGAAGGCTGGGGGTGAGGGGTGAACAGAGGCAAGAGCCATGATGGAAGTAAGCAACACTGTGCAAAGGTTCTGAACAGGCCCAGCTGCTGCTCTGTTTGGGGAGGACCTTATGGGATTCAGGGTAGAGACATGGCCTCACCCTTTGCACAGGGAAGTCAAGCCAAGGGGGAGGCAGGGCTCGCTGACTGAGGTGTCTCAGAGCAGCTTTTGGCAAGTGTGTGCCGGGGTGGGGCAACTGGAGGCGTCTAAGTCCTGGCCTCTTGTTTTGGTTTGGGGCGTGTGTGTGTGTGTGTGTGTGTGTGTGTGTGTGTGTGTGTGTGTATACACCCACATATGTGCATTAAAGAAAAACAGCTGTGAGGCTGAGAGAAGGGATGTTTTGAGAAACTTCCGATATCACAGTCCAACTTGCAAACTTTGGATGAGGCCTCTCAATACTCCCACAGGCAGAGCCAACCACTGTTGTGGGATATTTGTCCAGTGTGTGAAAATGTATTGCTGTGATTGCTTTTTTTTTTTTCTCGTTTATTTATTTATTTATTTATTTATTTATTTATTTATTTATTTATTATTTATTTATTTATTTTCCCTTTTATTTTATTTTGCAATACCATTCAGTTCTACATATCAGCCACGGGTTCCCCTGTTCTCCCCCCTCCCACACCCTCTCCTTACCCCCAGCCTACCCCCCATTCCCACCTCCTCCAGGGCAAAGCCTCCCCCGAGGACTGCGACCAACCTGGTAGACTCAGTCCAGGCAGGTCCAGTCCCCTCCTCCCAGAATGAGCCAAGCGTCCCTGCATAAGCTCCAGGTTTCAAACAGCCAACTGTGATTGGTTTAATAAAGAACTGAATGGCCAATAGCCAGGCAGGAGGTATAGGTGGGACTTCAGGGCAGAGAAAGAGGAAGTTGGGGATAAATCTGGGTGTGCAAGGGACGCCAACAAGAAACAGAGAGAGTCAGACATACAGAATGAACAAAAAGTTTTAAAAAAACACAAGGCAAAATATAGATTAATATAAGTGGGTTAATTTAAGTTGTAAGAGCTAGTGAGGAACAAGCCTCTAGGCTGAGCTTTCATAATTAAGCCGTCTCCATGTCATTATTTGGAAGCTGGCTGGCTGGACAGAGAAAGACTCATTATAAACCCCTGGGTTCTACATAGGCTAGTCCAGGCTGCCTCACCTCTGGGCCAGATACAGAACCCCAACCTGTGTAATGCCAGTGGCCTCTGCAGGCTCTGGCAAGCCAGGAAGCTTGATCTCTGCAGGTCCCAAGCCCACAAAGCTGGTTCTGCAGAGCCTGTAGGCCTGGCTTTACTGTACCCACAGACATGGCAATGGTTGGCAGGCAGGCTTGGCTGTAGTGGGAAGACAGACAGACACACATGGACAGAGTCTGTATACTAAGCCACACTCAATAAGAATGCATGGCTGTGCGGGGCCCCAGGTGTACCAGGTCCACAAATTCAGCTGCACCAGACAGGACGCTCTGTCTGGACTGGATGCACACTAAGCCACACCAGGCCTGCAGACCCAGTTGTACTCGTCAATCTTACCAGGTCTGTAGGCCCAGCCTTACTAGGCAGACAGACTTGGCCACACTGGCCCAGCAGATCCAGCCATACTGGACCTGTAGAGCTGGCCCTGGCTGTGGTAGGCAGGAAGACCTGGTAGTGCTGGAGAGGCAGACCTGGCCATATTTGGCAGGCAAAGTAGGCTTACTGGACCAGCACACCTGGCCATATGAGACAGGCAAGCCTGGAGGCTCTGGGAAGGACAGGGCGCATAGACTCAGCTCTGTGAGGTCGAAAGACCTGTCCATACTGGGAGGCACATCTAGCTCCTCTAGGCCCACAGAGCTGGTCATATCAGACAGACAGATGCGGCCACATTGGGGAGGAAGCCCAAGCAGTATCTGGCCTGCAGATCCAGCTGTACTTGGCCCACAGGTCTAGCCATACTAGGCAGGCGGATCAGATGTTAATGAATCCTCACCACCACCACCCCCACCCAGCCAGGCAGCCAGGCAGACCTGGCGGTCCCCACTAGGAACTCTGCCACCCTGAGCTTATGCCAAGAGTGAGGTCTGCCTCACCAGCTCTTGGGTCCCCTCCCTGTACCCGTCTGTCTCCATATAGCCCCCACATGGCAATTGCAGCAGCTGCAGTTTACTGAGCATACAGTATGGACTTGACATCTTCTCATGGGTCCTGTAACCAAGTCATATGGTCCTATGACTCTCAACCTCTAACGAGAGCAAACCCTGGGGCAGTGGTGGTGCAGGGGATGGTTTATTCGAACCTGGTCTCGGGAGACAAAGGTGGAGACAGTCTGCTCACATTCCCTGCCTTTAAAGGGGAGGTAGCTGGACTTTATGTAGTAGTGGGTAGAAGACCCCTGCCCTTGGAGATGCTCTTGCGGTGGCGCAAGTCTCTGCCCTATCAGGAGCTTCTGCAGGAGTAGAGAAAGTCACCTGGGAAAATCCCTGGAGTGAAAAGTCCACCAAGACAAGCTTTTCAGTCTGGAGTGAGCAGCTGGAGAGGACTGTTTGTCTCGACTTTGGCATTTTACATAAAGCACTTACTCTAAGATCTTTGAAAACGAAGCCGTGTTGAAATGGCTACAGCTAGATGCTGGTCTCAGAGCTGAGAGTGCAAATGCCTTATTTAGTACATGGGGAAACTGGGTCACATTGGGGGTAGGGGAGAATGTTGCCTGAGGCTGTGAAGGAAAAACATTTGGGGTACAGAGGTGCTGGGAAGGGGCTGACTGGTGTGGAAGGCCACCAGGAAAGGTTTGCTTAATGTATGTATGGGACACCGAGGCCCAGCCAACATGTACAGGGAGGCCAAGTGCTGACTGACCTGATAGGCCCCACAGCACAGTATGGGAACCTGACACCCTCCAGCAGAAGAAGGGCCGACCAACGGCTCTATGGGGACACCGTGAGATGGTACAGCCAGAGAGCGAGAGTTCTGCCACCTGGTATCACATGACGACTAAGGGGGAAGGAGAAGACAAGACCCCACACCACACACTGCTGACAGCAATGTCGGCCTGCACAGACCAGTCCCCAGGGCCAAGTGCTGACTAGAGAAGCCCAGAGGACAGTCTGTCCCTATAGGGTATGCTCAGCTCTGGAGACTGTGAGCTGAGTGGCTCTGGGTACCCTTCTGTGTAAATGTCACATACTGAACAGAGTGAGAGAGGGGACTGGGGGTGGGTGGGGGTGGGATGAGGGGGTAGGAACCAGGTGGCAGGGACTGAGGGAGGGGAAACCAGGGTTTGAGCTCCCACTGCCTTCTCATGGGGTCACTCAGGGAGAGTGGTATGCAGGCCAGGGCCAGGTCTGTGGAAAACACCAGCATTTGGAGCAGGACAGGGAAGGAAACTCTCCCCACAGTAGGGGGTCTGCAGGCATCTCTGTCCGGGAGGTGCATAAATAGAGACCAGACACACCAGAAGCCAACAGCTGGCTGAAGGCTGCTGGGTTCCTGCTGCAGACAAAGGACCCTTGTCCCCAGGCCTGAGCTTGGTGTCACAGCTGTGTGAGCAGTGAGTCTTAGCTGTCCAGTTATGCCTGCTAGGCCGACCAGACAAGCTGGGAAGGCTGCCTGTGTGTGGTGTGTGGCCTCACTTTCAAAAGTGTGACAGTCACTGTCATCATTGTGACTGAAGAGAGAGGCTGAGGGCCAGTAAGATGGCCAGGGCTCCCGGGTGTCAGTCTGCCAGGGGGGTTGTGCTACCCATGGGCAGGGGGGCTGGGTACTGAAAAGAAGAGCTCACAGGTTTGCAAGAGAAGCCAAGTGACTGTTCAGAAGCAGAAGCACAGATCTGAGAGGGACACAGCAAAGCAACAAGCAGGCCACAAGTGAGGACACTCAAAGGTGTGTTATTGTTGGGGCGTCTGTTATGACCTTCAAGAGGAGAATCTGGTTACCAAGGAGCATGGCTTGGGTGGTTCTCTACTTTGACTGATTGGATTGGGTCATATTTTTTCCCACTGCCCAATCCCCTCCCATAACATATCTGATTTTAATCATAGGTATGCCCAATTATGCATAGGCATACAACGGTAAATAGGGGACTCTCCCTAAAAGTTCACTTGAAGACAGTTTGCCTTATACACACGTACCTCTAACCAGTTCAGACTGGATGGACCTTTTCTTTCTGTATCCAGATACATTGAGAATATAGGATAAAATCTTCCTACACTTGATTGTTGTTAGGGGCAGAGACACTTAACCTCACTTTCCAGAGAGGGGTGTACATGAAGCCTGATGCAGGTGGAGTCTGAGGTTGCTAGATGTATCGTATGGTGAAGGGTGTGTGCGCAGGATGTGCAGGCGATGGAGCTAAACTACGTTATTAGAAGAGGCTGGTGCACATCACAAACCAAAGTGGAGTTTCAGGCTGCTAAGGTTTTCCTATGCCTGCCTGTCTCTGCTGTAGCCAAGAGCCTCAGGCTGGGAGCATAAACACCAAGAATTATCAGCTCACAGCATGGAGACCAGAAATTCAAGAGTCAGGGGTAGGCGGGCAGATTACCTACCTAATTGAAATGTATCTTTGTATACCTAAAAAACTTAACTAACAAGACTGTAAGTTTGATTATCATAGATGACTAATTATTAATCTGTATTTATTAATTATACATTATAATTTTAAATGAGTTGCATAAACATAATACCTTAAACTAGAGTAGAAATATATACACAGTATAACAAAATTAACTTTAAATTTGTATCAATAAACTAAAATCCATAGCAATGTAAAACATTTCAAACAAGTTGTTGCTCTTTAAAAGTAGATTCAATACTCTGCCCTTTTATCCTATCATATCTACATTACTGCTGAAGCCTCTCTCCTGTCTTGCAGTGAGCCATCTTCTCAGTGTCCCCAAGGTCTTCCCTCTATGTGTTTGTCCTGAATGTCCTCTTCTTATGAGGACTCCAGTGGGGTTAGAGCAGGGCCCTCATTCATAGTGACCTCATAACTTAGTGACCTCATTCAGACTCAGCAAACCCTGTGGCCACTCAGCTAGGGGCCTTGGCCTAGGACTTTTGAGTGTGGATCTGAGACACAATCAGCTTCTGTAACAGTCTCCATGGTCTTTAACCTGGGAAAAGACATGGGCCAGGGCCCCATAGTGCTACGTACGCAGAGGACCCCAGGATCCTAGGAACCTTTGCTTCCCCATCTTCTTTCAGGACAGTCTATCCATGCTGACCCTGTAAACACTGCATTTCTGATGAAAAGGTATCATGGCAATCGGGAGCCAAGGAATATCACAAAGTCACTGTAAATGTGCCAAACCACTTCAGAAGAGCCCTATTCCATATCATCACAGGAATAATTAATTCCCTGAAGAGGTTCTCCCAGCACAAGTTGTGAAATGATCATTTACTTTCCCAGCCACCAGAGGATGGAGATAAGCTTCCCCCAGGCCTCCCGTGATCAGGAGGCTATGCTTATTCCAGGGAGGAACTTGGTCATAAGTCTCCTAGTAAAACCCAGAAAGTTCCATAGGCTCACCGCCTTGAAGCTGTATCACTGGGGCTGTAGCCCTGGGGTGAACTTGAACAAATTAGTTTCTTTGGGTCCTGCTTCCTTCCTACATAAAACAAAGCCACAGGGCCCCCTTCAGACTGAGTGAGGTAACCCAGACCCAGAAAGACAAGCATGGTATATACTCACTCATAAGTGGCTATTAGCTGTAGAAATCTTTTGTATCTGTTGAAGAAATCTAGACAAGAAGTTAATAAGGCAGGGTGCAACTAGTAAGACTAAGAAAAGGAGAAGAGAGGTTAAGAAGGGTAGTATCCAGTTCCATATTGGACTCTCAGTGATGCACTGGCCAGAGGCATCAAGCTGTTTCTTACATTTTTGAAGATCCATCTGGAGTTGTTGGATCTTATCTTTTACTGTACGTGACTGGTTGACATAGAAGCAACATTCCTCCCTGAGGAAGAGACAAAGACCTCCTCTCTCTGCATAGGAAGTAAGCCCCAGTGAAGGAGAGATGGATAAGGGAGTTATAGGGAACTGAATCAGCCTCTGACAGCCTGATACAGAGTAATTTACTGACCCTATCAGGATGGGCTGTTGGTTGGAGGTGAGGGTCTTGTGGATGGTAAACATCCATATATAAGAACTACCCCAGACAGGTGTAGATAAGAAGAAATAGAGGAGAAAGCAAGTTTAGATATAAAAGATTTTTGGATCACTTGTTTGTGCAGTGGCAGAAGCCATTATCATTGAAAATCGAGCATGCCAGTTTTGTGTTTGAACTGCACTGAGGCCAGAGGGAGGAAGAGGTTAATAAAATCAGAGTCTGTGGAGGAAGAGGGGATGGGTTGAAAAATGAACCCCACTGGAGGGGGTTTCTATAAGATCCAAATGGGAGCCGAGAGACAGAAGAGACAAGGTCGCAGAGGCCCAGATGGGCTAAGCAGGAAGCTCCTAGGGGAAGATGGCCAGAAAACAGAGGTTGCAATAGAAGGAGAAGAGCAAGTATCTTAATAAATAGAGGGTTGCCCACATGGTGAGGCCACGGAGGGTGCAGATGGCTCCAGGAGCCAGAGAGAGGATATTTATCAAGCAGGCGAGGAGAGATGGATGCTGAGAGCAGGTGGAGGGAAGAAGCAAGCTGAAGAATTTGGAACCAAATGTGATGGATAGCAGAGCAGAACAATGGTCTGCACACATCTTAAGAGTCAAATCAGCGACTTGAGTCTTTTTGAAGTGTTAAGACATGGGCACTACAGGGTGAAGGGGAACTGCTGCTGAGTAGATAAGTCAGAGATCCTGAACCAAGCAGTAGGTTCCATTGATTTGTGATATTTTTAACTGGGAGAATGGAGGGTATTAAAGAGAAAAGTGGGGAGCAGAAGGTTCTTTAAGAGGTCAGAGATGAGAGGCTTTGGAGAGAAAGTAGGTATTGAGCCTGGGTTATATATTTGGTGGGTTTTGTTGTTGGATGATGAGAGGGAGGCGATGTTAGACTATAGAGGGGTTTTAGGTGTCCCATACCCAGGGATCTCCCTGAGAGGCCAGTAAGGGAAAAAGTGTGTCAGCTCGTGTGGTTTGGAGGAGAAGGAGGAAGGGATGGCTGTCGAGCCTGGGGTCAGATGGATGGGGGAGCAAAAGAAATAGAGGCTCCCACTTTGGTCAGGAGGTCCTTTCCCAGCAAGAGGATGAGACAGGTTGGCACCATTGGGAAGGAATGGGTGAGGGGATACCCCTAAAGATACAGCTTAGTGCTGGGGTTTGGTGACCCTGGCGAGGCTGTCCTCCTACTCTGACAACAGAAGAGAGAGAAGAAGAAGTGGATCCCCAGAACTCCGTCAGGACCAAAGAAGTGGGCCCAGTGTCCAGAAGGAAGGAGATGAATCACCCCAATACTGTGATAACTACCTGTCTGAGATGGTGGTGGCTGGGCCAAGGGAGCCCAGGCCCCCTCAGTGATCCATGGCCAGACCAAGGAGGTCGGATGAAGGGCAATCTGGGCTTCATGTCCTCATGCCGTGAGTAACATGGGGAATAATCAACACCCCGATGCCCTTCTTGATGGCACCATGGACACGGTCTGGGTAGTTTATGAGGGTTCGGACAGGCCCGGGCCCAGTGACCCTCCTGACCACATTGAAAGGAGGACATAGAGGTTCTTGGGCTTTAGGAGACCAGGGAGCCTGGGCAGCCTTAGCCACCACCAGGCATTTTTGTTCTTGGGCTTTTTCATCTCTCCATGGTACACCTTGAAGGCCACAGTTAATACTTCTGCCTGTGTAATCAGGGGTTCTCTCGCTAGCTGTTTAAGTTTGGTCCTAATATCAGGAAACTCTGGGAAAAGAAGTACTTATAAGGAGTTGCTTCCCATCTGGGGTCTCAGGATCCAGACTGGTATATTTTAAGAAGGCCTTTGGGAGGTGGTCTAGGAATTGAGATGGGTTTTCATGCCTTCCCTGGATGACCCCCTTGGAGATATTATATATATATAATCTACCACCTTAAAGAGACTGGCCAGGAGGTAAATTAAAAATTGATTCCTGGCTAGGATGTATCCTGGGGTACTGTAATCCCATTCAGGGTCCTGGTCGGGGACTGCCCTAACCCTAACTGGGTGGGGGTCGTCAGTTTGGTGGATTTCATCTGCATGGGCCCTAGCTCAGTCCCAGACTCATCTGTGCTCCTCTGGAAGATTGTTGGCGAGAATTATATAAACATCATGCAAGGTGAGGTTGTAAGATTGGGTAATATATTGAATACCTGATTGGTTAACACAGAGCAGGGCCTTACACGGATAGTCGAGTACTCTATCTACTTCAATGCCACATCCTCAGCCCTGACTGGGAGGGTAGCCTATCACTGAGGAGGGAGAAAGGGAAACCAGAGAGGTTGGAGAGGAAGAGAAGGACTGTGAGTTGAGGCTGATAAGGGGGAGGCTCGCTAGTGTGATCGAAAATAGTGGAGGAGTCATCTGGTTTGGGCTTCATAGCTAGAAGAGTTGTTTCCTCCCTGGTTGGTTTATCCCCAAATGTCATCACACCTCATGGATCCTTTAAGATCCCCTAAGAATAGATTTTTAAGTATCAATCCCAGTCTTACAGATTTTTCAGATTTATAACCTTACCCAATATGCTTACAGATCTTGAGGTAAGATTTATATCTTAACCAAAGTTTTAGAGTTAGAACAAAACCAAGCAGGGACAGGATCCATCCTTCAAAAGCATGCCTCAGTGACTTGTTTCTTTTAACTGGGCCCCACCTCCTAATGTTTCCCTCACCTCCCATAACGCTGTCAAATTATGATGTCATCAGTGGATCCTTCAGAAGGGAGAGCACTTGAGAGTCAGTTGCTTGGCCACACTGTACCATGCCTCTACATGTCCCCAAAGGCTAGCATTGCTGCCCTCAGCGACAAAGGTCAGGACGTTGAGCAGAGCCTCCTGCAGCATTCCAGGGTCCTCTCCAGTGCCGTCACACTACACAGATCCTATGGAACAGAGATGCCTTTAAAGGCCTCTGGAAATGACATTGTTCATTTAATAGGTCTAGAAAGGAGAGGCAGCTTTTGGCTTCTCGTTTCTTATGATGGTTTTTAAAGAATTTGAACTCCAACAATAACAGTATAAAAAACACATCTTCCCCTGGCTAAACACTCCATCGGGTCATATCCAGTTCCAGCATTATTCTGTAGCCGTCTACATCTCTTGCCCACTACACTCTGCTCACCACTAAACACCCCATCCATGGTTATAAAGGGCAGCACGGGTAGCTCTATGCATGGGTAGAGACTACATACAACCCCTGCCACAAGGGTCAACCAGGAAGAGAAGAAGGTATGGTTAAAGCAGACAGACAGACAGACAGACAGACACACACACACACACACACACACAATGATGACAGCTCAGGTCTCCCATGAGGAGGTAGTATGTATTCCCTGCACATTCCATGATGAGACCACAGTGCACCTAGGGCATAGTACCAAAGTGGTCCACCTTTCTCTCCAGCATCTGGACCCACTCATATCACTCTTCTACTAATTATTTGTTCATTCCTTTGTGCATTCATTCACTTAAACATTTATTTACTCACCCATTCACTCACTCATCACCTAGCTACCCACCCACAAATCTTTCATCAATCCATTCACCCATCAACCTATGTGTCTACTCATCTACCTATTCATTCACCCATCTACCCAGCCATGCACCATTGACTCATTTGCCTATCCCAACCACCCACACATCCACTCACCTACCTACTCTTCATCTGTCCATCCGTTCACCCACCCATCCAGCTTCTCCTTATTTACATGCATTGCCCATGTGTGCAGCCTTTTGCTGGAGACAGATGATTAACACCGACTTCTACCCAGTGAGATCAATCCCAAAGCAACCAGAAGATGGGATCCTGTGTTCCATGTTGTTGTATGTCAACAATTCCTTTTAGCTAATGGGTCACAGGAAAGTGATGGGCTGCCATGGCTCTGATGCCAGGTGGATGGTCAGTCTTCCTTATAACCTTGCAACCATGTCCACCAAAGGCTGCTGAGTAGGACAGGTGGAGATATGTATGAAGATTGGGGTGGGGGTGTACCAGGCCTTAGGTGCTAGCTTAGGCTGGAAAGGCTGTTCCCCAAAGATCAGTGTAGAGATGACAGTCAGCCAGAGACAGAGCTGAGGACCAGGGCTACTGCTCAGGGCAGGCCTCAGGACACATGGCCTTCTTAGTAGGAACCACACAGAACACATCATATGGCAACTCTGGTTCTGGGAGAAGCTCAGCTCTGTGGTGGGCATGGGGGAAGCTGAGGGCAGAGCTATGTGTACTAGGCAAGAAGAAAAATAGCACAAGACAGGGCCACTCATCTCCCTCTACTTTGGGTCTCCATCAGATCCAAGGATAGGCCCTCCCTGTCCTAGGACCATTGGCTGCTGACTTCTTCCCCAGATTCAGGCCCGGAAGCCAAACTGCCCAAGGATGTGGAAAGAATGGGCATTCCTCTGGCTCCAGTTCAGTTCAGTGGGCCATAGGTCTTCCCTGTGTCCCAGATTGTGTGTGGGATGTTGGCACACATTGTCTCAACCAGTCCTTACTAGTCAGTGGGATGGCGCTTGACAGTTTTAATATAGAGGAAGTTAAGTGCAGAAAGGTCAACGTGCCTGTAGCAAGGTATCAAGCTTGGATTTGGACCTGGGCCTCCTGCCCAAGCCATGAACCCACTCTTCCTCCTCTCCCAGGGGCTGAAAGGAAGGGTGTCTACCTGGACAGTATCCCCTCCTCAGAGGATGACAGCATAGAGAAATCCTCCTAAAAGTTTAAAAATCTTATTCTGGATCAACAAATTTTTAAATTTTGAATAAACATTAGGGCCTTTTGCAAACTGAATTAAAAGTTCTGCAGAGCAAAGTGACCAACAGATTATTAGGTGGTGAGCGGGGCTCATTCTGGGATTTTGTTTTCATGCCCTGAAGCGCCCAGCCTTGTAAGTCTATCCATGGTCTCCTCCCGCAAAGCAAACAGCACACTGGTCCAAGCTTGACTGTATTAAAAAACTCTTGTGACCTCCATCAAAAGGACAAGCGGACTCCACTCCAAGCCCAGCACCAGGGGCTCAGCACCAAGCCACCCAGGAAGGAGTGCCACCCTCAGTGTCAGGAGTCTAAGCGTAAGCACAGGGGCCATCTCATGCTTGGACTTCCCTTCATGCATGCATGCCTTTCCTGCTCATCCTCCCTTGACCACTGTACTGGAAACTTCTCTGAGCATCACATGGCCAACTGAGTCACTTTCCCGGCAGCTGCTAGGATGAGGGCGAGGGGCAGTGGAGGAGGTGGTGATATAGAAACTTCCTTGAGTCAGTCCTTGCACTTGCCTGGGAACAGGGCAGCTGAGCATTCCTGGGAAGCCACAGGGGACTCTGGATGGGTTCTTCCCGGGAGCCGCCCTGACCTCTTAGATTTAAGATCTAAGCCCTGAGCCTGAAGGAAATGCCCTGACGTAAGTTTCAGTGACAGCAAGTGGCTGCAGAGTATGATCAGGACAAAGCAGAGACTGCTCCAGGGTCACTCGGCAGCCGGAGTGACTGAGAGTAAGGCTACTTCTATCCCAAAGGAACAGAAGCCCCTGTGCTGGGCTCACCTGCTGGGAGCAGCTAGGATGCCGATAGCCAGAAGGCAGTGAGACACAACACTCACAAGCAGGCAGAGAAGTTTTGCCACTCACTGAAGGCAGCAAGTGTAACAGAAGGCAGGGCCCAAGGGCACTGGTACCCAAGGCTCAGTAAGGCAGCCTGGGGAGATGGGTCCTCTCCCCGACATGACCACCTTGCATTACACAGGGGCTCTGAGGATGCTCTGCTCTGGCACCATGTAGCTCACGGAGTCCAAGAGTTGCGGAATATTATCTGGGTGGAAGGGCTGCCCAGCCTGGGCACTCCAGATGTCTCCTCTTAGAACACGGTATGCTCTTCCCCTTCTGCCTGAGACCTGCAGGCACATGGGGACAGCCAGGTCAGTGAGGCCCCCGGGACCTAGTGCTCAGAGCCTCAGCCTGCAGCTGTCCTACCCTTTGCTAGGCAACACTCACGGGCTAGTTTCCGTCTTTGCTCTGTGAGGTCCCACAGGCTGGCTCAAGTCTCGGGGCCATAGAGGCGGCACAGCCGAGACCAGGGGCTCCTCAGAGGCAACGAGGCCACTCCCACCCCAGCACTGGAGTCAGTCTCTACCGCTTACCCTTAGCTCTGAGACAGTGACCAGAGTCCCTTGAAATCGTGAACTTATTTCTCACTGTGTTGTTGAGGACCGGCCCCCGCCATTATTTACCACAGGAACTCTTGAAAAACGAGGGATAAGAGACTTATTCAGAACTTGGAGAGAAACAGACAGAAAACACGGGATAAGACTCAGGTGGGTCTGGATCCTTATCCAAAAGGGCCCAGAACTTTATTCCAAAGGTCTATTTGTAACAATGCCAAGGGGTGGAGCAAGACCCCCACCCACCCCCACCCCCACCCCCCCGGCTAGTTACAGTCACCTGGTACCCAGGCCTGTGGTCCCATCAACCTCTTATGAAGCAGCCCTGCTGGGTACAGCCACTAGGAAACTGAGTGGGCTCCAACACAGTGTCACCCAACCCCACCAAACGGCGAGGCTAGTAGAGGTTTTCCACCACTAGATACTGAAGTTAGTCTATGCACGTGCCCCTAGCAAAGGTCAAAGGGCATTCCAATGTCACATGATGACACTGAAATTCCTGAGCACAACAATTTTCCTTGGGAAAATCAGCCACAGGGCTGGAGACATGGCTCAGCAGTTAAAAGCACTGGCTGCTCCTTGTAAAGGACCTGGGTTTGATTCCCAGTACCAACATGGCAGCTAATAAATGTCTGCAATTCTGGTTCCAGGGCATCTGACACCCTCTTTTGACTTCTGTGGGTACCAGGGAGGGATGTGGTACACAGACATGCATACAGGCAAAACTCCCATATACACAAAACAAGATAAAAATAAGTAAGCTAGCCTGAAGAAACAGCCTGGGATGGAAAGACAACCTTCCTATATAAAGACAGACTTTCTCCTGGCGTTGGCCTGTCAGGTAAGCAGAATCTCCAAATGAATTCCAAAGAAACCTTTGGATCTGTGGGCTGGAGAAGTCAAGTTCAATTACCCAAGGGGTTTCTGAAAAAGGTAAGAGAGCTTTTCCTTGCCACACTGAAAACAGAAAGTTGAGGACCAGAATACTGGAGGCAAGAGATGCTAAGAGGCAGGCGGATCTCCAAGGTCCAGGCCTGCCTAGTCTACATAGAGAAATCCTGTCTCAAAAAACAAAAACAAACGAACAAACAGCAAAAGAGGGGGTGGGCAGCTAATGTGAATGGGACAATACAACAGAGGCACAGGATCAGGAGAGGGAGTCTCACCTTCAATAACTCGAGAATTCAGGCCTGTGCACGATTCAACAAGCTGGCCAGCTCGGCCTATCTGATCCCTACCACTCCCCTGTCAATAAATCCTGAAATGTTCCCAAAGACAAATTCATGAAAATGAAAATGATCCTGGCCTGAGATGAATTCCGATGTGTGACTTCCAAGGCTTTCAAGGTAGAAATAGTTCTTGCTTTACAGCTTAAGCTATTTGAAGTCAACTGAGAAAGCTAACACATTGCAAGGCAAATGATGAATGAAGGAAAAGAATTTACAAAGACTATCTAAGGTTTTCTACTTTCCATATGTAAAAATGCTTTACAGATAGCCTGGTGTGGTGGTTCACACCTTGAATCCCAGCATTTGGGCAGAGGCGGGCAGATCTCTGCCAGTGTGAAGCTAGCCTGTTCTACAAAGCAAGTTCCAGGATAGCCTGGGCTATGGAGACAGACCCTGTCTGAGAACAAACCAAACTAAGAAACAAACCATTTACAGATGCAACACTTGAGTTTGACTGCTCCCTTAGACAAAGAACGAAACTGGGAGCTAAGGGGATTGATTGCTCAGTGGGAAGAGGGCTGGTCACAGAAGCATGGAGATGTGGGTCAGAGCCCCAGAGCCCACAGCCAGCTGTGTGTGGTCATGTGTGTCTACAGCAAGAGCTTCTACAGCAAGGTGGCAGGGACGGACGTACATTCACATGCTGTGCACAGCGGCTCTAACGGTGGAAAGGAGGACTGGCCCCAGAGGTCATCCTCTGACCTCTACATGTACACTGGGGTACACATATACCTGTACTCACACAAACAAAATGCACACGCACCTAAATATTTTCAAAATAATCTAAGGACGGGTGCCACCACAGGGCAGCAAGAACAAATGAGGATGCGCTGTGAGGTGAAAGAGGACATACAGGAGACCCACTGAGGCAGTATCAAGGGCAGATGGGAAGGTATGCTGGCTGCTAAGAAATGCTTCCACCCTGAGGACGTGAAGTCTCCTGCCTTCCTGGGGAAGCCGCTGGGGAGGAGGCTGACCGAGTGCATCTCTTGCCAGCCTCTGACTTGTGAGCTCTCACCGATGTGCTGGTGTTTGTGCTGGTGTTTGTGCTTACACGATGCAAGCAACAAGGTGCCTTTCCTTATGGGAGACTGCTGCAGGCACAGCTGGCCGCTGCTCATCCCAAGAGTCTCTACTCTTCTATGGCGACTTGGTATCCAAAGTCCTACAGCAGAGGGTACAGAGTGAGTCCCAGCAAGCCCCTTCTAAGAGCTAGCCTGAGCTAGCCACAAGCAAGGACATAATAGGTGCGTTTGTGTCAGCCATAGTGAGACCAGAGTGCAAGTTTCCAGCCTCAGGTCTCTCAGGAAGAGGCTGATAACATTGGAGGTCCATGTGGCTTGGTGGGGGAAACAGCCACTCCATCCTTGCAAGTGGGAGAAGGTCCCCCCCCTACACACACACACACACACACACACACACTAGGATGCATGCTAACATGACACCTGGTGATGCAAAGCCAGGCGGTGATGGAGATCCCTGGGAGAGGCAAGAGCACCACACAACACAGGCCACTCCCACTGCTCCAGCTTCTCCTGGGTGGAGGGAACTTGACAGGAGCCAACAGACACAGAGAACAGGCTCTGTGCCTTGTAACCAAAGTAAATGAGTAAGGTGTGAGGTCGCCGGGAACGTGTTTTCTTCTTTGAACTCGGCTGTTGCCCAACAACACCCAGACACGAGGAGAAAGCAGGGCTTCAATTTCAACACTTTATTGCAATTATTCAAGTTTTTACTGCTGTTTATAAATGTGTCATTTTTAAGGGACCTTTACAAGTCTGTCTCAATAATGTGGCTCCTGCCCATGGGCCTGTTTCACATGCCACCAGCCTCACCCTCAGAACAGGAGTGGAGCACATGTACCCTGGCAGTGACTAAGGATACAGGCTTCCTCCTTGCAAGGCATGTGATGCCTGCAAGCTAACAGGACATCCATCGAAGTCTGGGTGTCCAGAGAGCCAGTCTCTGCCCCAGGAACAAAGACATACCCAATGGGTGGATATGAAAACACACACACATATTTTTAAAAATCCATCAAGTCCACTTTGTGCCTGCACATAAACTCTTGGGTGTGTGAACATACAATGGAGCATGGTCAACCCACCAGTGGCCACTCTTAAAAGAAAACTGACCCTTCCTCCCCCAGAAGTCATCACTGCTGATAATTTTCTATCACTTCAACCCTGTCGGTATCGGAGCCACCAATGGAAGCTCTGCAGCCAGACTGCTTCACCCCGGGAACCACGTGACTTATCTTAATGCCACACTCTACCGACCTTAGCCACTTCTGTGACATGCTGCTCAGCCTCCAATCGGACAGGATAGTAAAGCAAGCTCCCCCGCCCCCCCCCAAAAAAAAAACCCAAGTCACCCACACAGGTGACTGAGGTGACCATTGTGCGGCAGGAGGGGAAAAGCACAAAACCCAAGAGCTGGCAGGACCCGAGGAGACCTAAGACTTAGTCCTCACTGTTGGGAAAAGCCACAGATCCAGGTGGAGGGGATCATCTGTGAACGCATGGTTCCCATGTTCCACAGGGACTCCAGGTGGCGGTCCCCAGAGCCCGCCCATGCCACTGGGCTGGAGTGGAACTCTGGGAGGGGGCTGAGCCAGGGCGGGGGGTGGGCTTGACCAAGAGCAAGGTGCTAAAGAGGCTCTTGGGCTCAGCAAGCACCTGGGCCTCAGAACAGCCCATGGGAAAGGCTAAGAGGACAGGATCCTTCCTACAGCGGGAAGGGACGGCAGCATGGCCCCATAGCTTTCAGAAGCACTAGGGTCTGGCTGTGGCCAGTGTAGCAGGGTCATGCCACATGTGAATTTGCTGAGGGACGCTTGGTGGGGACAGATGGCACCGGGCATTGCCCCTGTTTTAGAAATACAAGGACTGAAACCATTGCCACCCAGTCACTGACACAGTGGGGATGTCATGGTGAGTAGGCTAGATGTCCCCACCACCATGCCCTTCCCCTGTGGGGGCCCTTCCCCTGTGGGGGCCCTTCCCCTGTGGGGGCCCTTCCCCTGTGGGGGCCCTTCCTCTGTGGGGGCCCTTCCTCTGTGGAAACTTCTGGTGCTACCAAAATAAGTAATAAAGCATTTTTTCCCATAAAAATCTTCAAATGACATCGTTCTCATGTTCCATGGTACAGAGCCATAAGTAACAACACCACAGAAGGGTTAAAGAATCAGAAGACAGAATAGAGAATAGAGCTTTGCAAAAATCTCCCATGGACCCCAAAGTTCCCCTGAACAGAAGCCTTCATTGTGAGCCCCGATTTTTCCTTCCTATCTGTATCCCAAGACAGCATGGGTAAAATCCTGCACTAAAATCCCAAGACCCTCAGGGAGACACACTGTGTAAACTCCTTGACCCTGCACATGAGACATGACCTGTCCCCATTGGAGGATGGGGATGACAGGTCGACGAGGGACCAGAAGAGGCACGGTGTGCGTGGTTTTCAGCGTGGGTATCTTGGTGTCCTGGGTCCAGGCCTCTGGGTCAGCTGCTTCTGCTGTGGCCGCCTCTGCCACCATGTCTACAGCTGGGACTTGAGCCTGCTGGCCAAGGGTTTGTTGGCAGTGAACTCAGGCCACCAGGTGGCACGCTCCAACACCCCGTCCTGCTGCAGGACGGCTGCCCACAGGTTTTTATAGAGCTGCAGGGAGAAGAAAAGGGCGGTAGCTGGCAGAGGGTAAGTGGCCAGCGTGATTCCCTCTGGTTTTGTGAGGACAGGAAATATCCCACTGTCACTTTTTTGGAAATGTTAAGATGATGTATGTTTAATTTATATAAGCCTTTAATTTTTTTTAGTAGGAAGTAATTAAGGAAATTTAATTATAAAGTGCCATAAAAGCATTTCTGATGGGAACCATCCCCTTGTGAGATGTCCCTCCCTGGGAATTCTTTGTCCATGGTGGCCACCCCTACATCCGCACAGGCTCGTTGCCCCCACCCCTACCCTCACCTCCCACATCTGCCAGGTCATGTTCTGTCTTCTCTGAGACCTGTCCCCAGCTACCCTACAGCTCAGGATGCACAAGCCAGGAGACCAGGGCAAGGTTGGGGGCTTGGGTCCCCATTGGCCCTACTAGAGTCCTAGCTGTTCTTAACTACAGTTCCTCAATGGAAAACAGGCAGAGTGGATGCTATCTAATGAGACCTAGCCAGATCCTACACTGCATGCAGACATGGACACCTTGGGCAGTCAGCCAGGGCAGAGCCACAACAGAGCAGATGGCTCAGAGGGACCCATGGCACACAGCTGCCCCCCCACCCTCCCCCCGCCCCGCACTGCAGACCTGGCCTGCTCCCCCATGGAGTGTGAACTTGACCACATTTCACAATGCTGAGCACTGTGCTCTCTCAGATCCCCAGCTGAGTTTGCGCACTGGAAGTCATGTCTGCCTATGCGAGCTGGGTCAGAGCACCACTTCCTTATGCTGGGAGTGTGTACAGTGAGTCGCCCTGCCAGGCACTGCCTCGGGCTAGGAGATGAGCTGCAGCATTCAGAGTCAGAAGTCCCCCTCCATCTAGGGACAGCTCCTCTCCACCTCCAGCAGTTCCAGAGGGCATGTGCTGCAGTTCCTTCTGCAGGCGACAGGCCCCTGCATGGCGTGTCCTACAATACAGGTCCTTCTTGCAAATGCCTGAGAAGCCTGTCTGCCTGGAGGGATCCAAGGGAGGCAAGCTCCACTCCTTGGTGCTCTGTCCATACCAAGTCCTTTGTCCATCAACTCTAACACCAGGGCCCAGACCTCTGCCCGTGACTGGCTCTGCTGTGCATGGGCCCCTTTGGCAGGCCTCTCTGCATTCTGGGCTCTTAGAAAAATGACGTGGTAACACAGTGGGCCATTGCCCCGCCTGCAAATGCTCTGATGCATCTGGGAACTCTTTGCCCAGCCCCATCTGCTCCTGGATGCCCACCTGAATGCACATGCAGCCTGAGTGTGCCAGTCTTGGGGTTCAGAACCCCCCCCCAACAGGCCCCTCATAGGCTTGTGAAGCATTGAGTCCAATGCTCTTGAAGACAGTGGGTTCCATGCCCTCACTATTGCCCTCCATCTCACAGGCGGCCACCATGGTCCTGGGGTGGGTAGGAGTTAAACCCATCCCACAGACCTCAAGCACATGGCTGGAACACCCCACAGTGTCATGTTGCCAGAATAATGGGGGCATAGCCCCGTGGGTAACAAGGTACTGTGAAATGCCGGGCTGTGAGCGTCTCCCTACAAGGCCATCACCTTGTGGTAGGGTGTCACACAGGAAGTGACTTCTGAGCTGGCGGGGCCACCTGGCAGAAGAATGGATGTTTGTTTGTGTGAGGGGGGCAGAGCTGGCAGGGCTCAGGCCAGGCTGAGTGGACAGAGGGTGCTCCAGGATGGGAGTCAGCCTGGCGCACCAGAACAGAGGGGAGAACGGGGGCTGGGGTTGGAGGGCCAGAGCAGCACTGTATGAAACGGCGGAAGCAACAGAGGTAGGCAGGGCAGGAGGGTGCAGGGTGCCTGGCTGCTGGTGGGTGGGACACCCTGTGGATCGAGAGAACTAAGGCCACTAACAGCTTCTGCACAAACCGTTCTGGAACTTGGTAGCAAGTGGGCATTAGGAAGTGAAGTGAGGGCTGTGGGGCTGTACAGGTAGGCACAGAGGGGCAGCGGGGGGCCCCCAGAGTTGGGATGGCTGAGGGGTAGTCAGCTGGGGTTGGAGGGCAGGCTAGAAATTGAAGATGCTCAAGGCTTTAAAAAAAGAGAAAGCAGATTGCCTGATCTGAAAGGCCAGGGTCAGGGTGGCTAACGGTGTCTGCGACTGGGCTGCAGGGCCCACGTGGAGAGCAGGCAGGGAGGGGTGTGGAGGCTGAGATCTCAGTCTTCACAGGAACTGTACGTCACCCCAGGGCAGGGGTGCGACTTCCCTGTTCCATAGGGTAAAGGGTCATCAGGAATGGGTACCCAAGACTACAGAGCTGGAGTGGCAAAGAGCTGTGACACCACCTGATTTCTCTGATTGTCCCCAGAAAGCCCTCCAAGTGTGACAAGTTCCAGGAAGGCACCCAAGACTGCTCACGACCTTAGGACCCGCCACAGACTCCGGCCAAGCCCCGGTGGCCACAGGGGGCACTCCCCTTACCTCACCATCAGCTTTGCCAATTGGGGAGCCCAGAACAAAGTCGGAAGGGGCGATCACGTCCACCAGAGCCACTGCATCATCTTTCAGCTGTTGGGAAACAAAGTGCGTCCACTTGGCGACGCCCTACGGTCTCCAGGGCAACCGTGGAGTAACAGAGCCACTCAGCTGATTGCTACAGTACACTGGAAACCTGAGCAGGCGCACAGCGCTCTGAGGCCTCACTGGCCTCCTCCGTTATGGACTCCCTGGGTGTGCGTTTGCATATTTCCACCATGTCGCCATTCACTCAGGACGGCCAGCATTTGCTCTTGCAGCGAGGCTGTGAGGCTGGCAGAGGTGATGAGTGCAGCTTGTTAGCATGTCCCCAGAGGCTCATCCCAGCCTATGGCCAATCTGGCCACTGCTGTTCTGAAGCAGGAAAGGAAGTCCAGAAGCCACGAGGGCAAAACGTGCTCCTGAGCTCCTGGGAAAGCTATCACACTTGGCAGCTGAGACGGCGGTTCCGTGACCCCCGCTTCCTCACACAGACGATTATGGAGCCCCACAGAGCAATCGGCTGTGGAGACGCCCAAGGGTTTTCTTGAAATGCAAACATTTTTTTTTCTTCAAATAACTCCTGCCAAGCATACTGAAGTTTAAGTTAACATTTGGGCGATGGCAGAACATGGGCGAACAGCCTCAGGATAACTAACAGTGGGGGCCCGCACGGTAGGGACAGAGAGGATCCCAACAGAGGTGAGGTGACTCACCTGCTCACACAGTGACATGATGGCGTCCTCCATCGCCCTTCCTGCTTGTTCACCAGAAATGTAGCCACCTGCAAGCACAACCTTGTCAACGCCCCTTGGCCCTGTGGCCCCAGCACATCAGAAGTGGCTTTTTCCGCTCAGCCCCATTAGGCCTTTTGGCCAGAGGTGCCAGGGTATCCCGGCACTGACCAGCCTACTGTGATGTCTCGGAAGAAACCTGCCGGCTCGGGGCCAGTTCTGAGGAGCCTTGCTCCCGGGCATGTGTCGGGCCTGGCTAAGAAGCTGGGAGGGAGGCAAGGCCCTGGGGCTCGGGGCTGGGTGGAGTCCTACCACAGGAGGAACAAGGGATACACAGGTAGGCAGGTGTCGGCGTCAGACTACACAGGTGTCCAGATGCACTGCCGCGTGGCTGTGAGGAGCTGGCCAGCCAAGAGGGTCATGGGGCTGTAGGGTGTGGGACACGCAGGCCTCTGAAGTCACCAGAAAGGTACCTGGTCACCAGGCCTTCTCAGACTGAGGTCTAAGCGCCAGCCTCACCTCGGTAGAGCAGGGCCATATGCCGGTTCAGGGACCAGAGGCTGTAGAGCATGCCGAGCCGCCGAAGCACGGCCTGCAGAGATGGAGGCACGCTGGAGCTGTGTGTGTGCGTGTGGAATCGCTGCACCACAGTGAGCTCTAGGAAGGCCAGGGCCAGGGGCCGGCAACAGTACACCTGCGAATAGAACAGAGGCTTGGTGTGTGCTGGAGGCGGCCCATCACTGTGACCGTACAACGAGGTCTCGTATGGAGAGAGAATACAGGGGACTGCGGACTCAAGTCCATGTTTGAACACTCATCCTAGGTCGGTACTGTGAGGCTAAGCACCATGGGAATACAGTATGACACACACATGTGCGCGCGCGCACACACACACACACACACACACACACACACACAAACACAGATCTCCAAGTGAAGCTAGGCCCAGCAAAGGGAAAGTTATAACATTTACACACTCCAAGACAGTCCACGTTCACTTGGCCCCATGCCCAACTCCTAAGAGAATAGAGAGAGGCCCAACAGGCTGTCACTACAGTAGAGACACCAGCAAGTGGTTCCAGGGCACAGGACCTGTCCTCTTGTGTGGCTAGCGGTGGTGTAGGAACACAGGTCTTACTGGACAGGGCTAATTCTACACTGTTCTCCAGGGCTCCCGAAATGCAGAGCCCCTGTTCCGATACTGCATGTGAGATTGGTGAGCGGCCACAGGTCCTGCGGGGATCCCCTCTCTCGACACAGACTGGTCGCCTCCCTAGGGAGGCTAGCCCCCAAAGACCCCTTGGGGCAGCCTTCTCTGATAACCGAACCGAGTGCTGACGACCGTGAGGACATCTTTCCCCGCCCCCAGTGCATGGCCTCGCCGGAACTTTTCAATCCACAGAGGATTAAAATGCACACGGGTGCGGCTTGATGGTGAACCCAAGCACGGGCTGCTTCTGGGGGTGTGGGGGCACACCAAGCCAGGGGTCTGGGGAGTAGATGGCACTGTGGCCCTTCCCAACTGAAGATGGCAGCTGAGGAGTGCTGAATGGAGGGGCAGGAAGGGGTGAGGGGTGGGCTGCGGAGGCGCCGCCCCACCGAGAGCCCTGACTGCGGGTCCTCCCTCCCCACACCCCACTCCAGCTGCGGCTCTTCTGGTTTCCAGCGGCCACTCCTGGCACTGTCAACACGGCACCCTTCACCTCTCCCACAGGCGGCAAGGCTGGCAGTCATGGCCGTACAGGGTTGGAAGGGCAGGGCCTGCAACTGCCCGGACGCTGACATCTCACAACAGACACCGGGGCAAGCCGAACAGATGCAAACTGGGAAACGAACCCACCTGGCTGTTGTTTCTGGCTTCAAAGTCGCTGCCTCTGGACTGTTTCTCTTGACAGAATTTCTGATGACTCCCTTGGAGCAGGTAGCAGACGAGCCAGCGGTATGCTGCCAGGGGGGCTTTGGGGGGGGGGACACAGGGAACGACTGAGAACGCCTGTCACCACACGTGTCACCCTGGGTACCCTGGCGGTCTTCATGAGGACGGTAGAGGACGGGCGTCTTGCGGACGGGGAAATCTAGCAGAGGGTAGCTGCCCGAGGCCCTCTCCCAGGTGGAGTTGGGGTGGGTGTGACTGACAGCATTTCCACGCTGTCACTGCAGCTTTGTGACTGCAGATCCCAGGGCCACTCAGTCAGCTAAGACGCAGTGACTGCTCTTTCAGGGGCGCTGAGGCCTACGTGGGCCTCAGAGTGCCTAATTGCCAAGGATGGCCAGGGGCTGAGAGGATGGGCGCCTGTATTCCCATCCTCAGCCCCACTGGTCAGCTAGAGGGCTGTAGGTTGGCCCTTGCCCTGCCAAGGCCTCAGCCTAGCATGCTGCTCCCTACAGGCTCCCCCTGGCAGCAGAAAGCCAGCTCCAGAGGGGCGGACGGCGGTGGGTTACTGGGACCTAGCCAGCCAAATGGCAGAGAGGCAGAAGCGGGGCGTATCCTTCCTGCCACACCTGAGCTGACGTCCCACACTACTCAGGACACGGCGCTGGTGAACGAGGAGGGCGCACAGCCACGGACGGGAAACAGGTTCTGACCAGACATGGCGGGGTCTATGCTCTCCACATCCTACATGCAGAGGGAAGCTACAGCGGAAAGGTAGGATGCTGTGACTTCAGTCTCAGGTGTTCTAAGAGCAGGTGAGGCAGGGCTGGGGTCTGGGGTGGTACACCCTTCTCAGGGTCCTCCCAGGTGTGCTGCAAACAGGTGGTCCCCAAACGTCTACCGGGTTCTGACCCCTGGAGTCCGTGACTGGCTTTATAAAAAGGGTCTGTGCACTGGGAAGAAGTAGCTAATAAAGCGGTCATCCTGGATCGGGGCAGGCCTCAAATCCAACAACAAGGGTCCTTATGTGGAGGACACAAAGGATATCTTGCGACAACAGAGGCAGAGGGTGGAGTGTCACGGCCACAAACCAAGGGTGCCTGGAACCCCCAGGATCAGGGAGAGGCAAGGAAGGAACTTGATTTTGGATGTCTACTTCTACACTGCAAGACAGTGGATGTCTGGTTCTTTCAATACCCAGACAGCCTCAGGACAGGATCCAGGGCTGCCTGACGGTCACCCTTAAACCTTAAATGCCATCCTTAGCATGTCAAACACCTGCATCAACTTCTGGAGGCCACAGCCGAGGCTGGGGTAATGCCCATCCCTTCTTAGTTTATGAGGCTCACTGTTTCCCAAGCTCCGCCCAAAGGATCAAGTCCTGGGCAGCAGGAAAGGCGGGTGCCACAGAGACCTTTCCAAGACTTATGGACAGCAACAAAACCAAGGAAATGTGGCAAGCCCGAAAAGCACCTGCCCCCATCAATGGTCACCCAGGTGTAAGCGCCACAGTCCCTCCCTGTGGCCAGAGGCACTCCTGGCAGGAGAAGGCTAGTACCTGCTGAGTCCAGCCAGTCAGCTTGGCTGGAGCCCGTGAACTTCTGGTCCAAGATTCCAGGATAGGCTTCCAGAAAGTCCACTGTCTTGAGAGGGCTTGTGAAGGCAGCTCCGTCTAGAGCACACACTTCCGTGACTTAGGAGAAAGACAAGGAGGCCCCACCCACAGAGCCTGGCCAGCGAGCCCCTCCATCTCTGGCTGGGTGCCTCCACTCTGCCTGCACCTAGGAAGCCCCTCTGCCACCAGGTGATGACCTTCATTCGCCCTGTAGATGGTCCATCTTTGCTTTAGCTTTTTATTTTTGAGACAGTGTTTTGGTTTTTGGTTTTGGGAGACAGGGTTTCTCTGTGTAGCCTTGGCTGTCCTGGAACTCACTCTGTAGACCAGGCTCTGCACGAACTCACAGAGATCCGCCTGCCTCTGCCTCCCGAGTGGCAGGACTAAAGGCGTGCGCCACCACCGCCCGGTGAGACGACGTCTTGCCTCTCCCTTGAGATGCTCCCTCCTTGGCCCCCTGAGTACTGAGATTATGGGACTGTG
Organism: Peromyscus leucopus; assembly: GCF_004664715.2. Lineage (NCBI taxonomy): Eukaryota > Metazoa > Chordata > Mammalia > Rodentia > Cricetidae > Peromyscus > Peromyscus leucopus. Next base: position 571,278 of record NC_051071.1, on the reverse strand, counting down.
CCACCATGCCTGGCTTGAGGACACATCCTGCCACAAGCTTGGAATGCCCCGGGACTGAGAGAGCCCTGCGCCTGCTGAGCTCAGCTCCCACGGAGGCGCCCACCTTGGAGCCGGCGTTCCAGGAAGCTGAGCAGGTAGTTGCTGGTCTGTTGCAGCAGGACGTTGTTGTCGCCTTCATAGGTGCAGTTTGGATCATTGTCATTTCTGAGGTCACCAAGCCGATTCACTGCAAGAAAAAAAAAATGCCACATTGTCACTCAAGATGCTCTGAGAGAGGCCCCTCCCACAGACCCACCAGTCTTGGCCCACATCTGCTGGCTGTGCCCCATCCTTAGGGAAGAAAAGTCGCCTCCAGGAAGGCTGTGGGATGGCACAAGAACACTCAGTACAGGTTGGTGGCAGTGAGGACCTAGGACCGTCACCTTCCTGCCTGTTGGGATTACCTGAGGAATCACCTAGCAGGGCTTCCCCAGAGCGTGGGGACCACTCCAGAGACAGGGCATGGGGCTACTCTTCTAGCTAAATAAAGCCTTAAAAAGCTGGGCGGTGGTGGCTCATGCCTTTAATCCCAGTACTCGGGAGGCAGAGGCAGGCGGATCTCTGTGCAAAGGTGCAAAGCTACACAGAGAAACCCTGTCTCGAAAAACCAAAAAAAAAAAAAAAAGCCAATGTATAACCTGAGATTGCTCTCAGGTTTATACTGTCTCCTGCCATGCAAACAGCCGGGGCCCTGCATGCACTTCAGGAGATGTGCTTTGCCCAGGGCCTGCAACCTCTCAGCCCTTCCTCTGATGGAAAACATTCCCTCCGAGGCAGATGGAGGAGCCAGCCCAGCTCCTGGCTCCTCCACGCTGCAGCTAACACACGAGGTAAAGGTCTGGGGTGGATCTCCTGGGGGACCAGACAGCTGACACGTAACCTTGATGTGACTCTTTATATTCCTGTTGACTTTGGTCCCTGCATCCTGGTAAGTCATGAGCCATGAGTCGGTCATGTTTGTCTATCGTGCTTCAAGATGTAATTTCCTTATTCTCTTTAAAACCAGAAGACCGCTGAACTGTTTATGTGTTTTTGTGAGTCATAACAACAAATAAAAGCCCTACCAAGAACAGGACAGAAACACGTACACAAATAACTCAAGACATGGCCACTGTGAATCAGTGCCAGTGAGAGAGAGCGTGTGGGGGAGTGGAGGCCAGACCAGAACATGCTGCGTGGCAGGGGCAGGCCACTGGGAGCGTCAAATCCAGACTGTCACAGGAATGTCCACAGCTCCACAGCAGCCTGAATCATCTCTCTGGCCACTGAAGGGTTGGCAGTTCCACGCTGTCTGCATCAGCAGTGGCCATCTTTGAGCAGCTAGCTTTTAGTCATTTCTGATGTGAAAAGCAAAGGTTCTGCAGGCGAGTGGCAGAGCGTGGAGGTCAGAGCAACCACTCTGAATCAATGGTAGAGGAGTATTACCTGGCCACTTCTCTGCTATAATACAGTTAGTGCTGTATACTACAGTGCCATAGGCCAGGCCCTCTAATCAGTTATATGCACTGACTCCGCGGAAGAACCCACATGCGGCGTGTATCATTCCACCATCTTCTAATTAGAAAGCTGAGACATAGTGAGGGTAACCTGTCCCGTTACCATGGAGACCACGCCAGGCTCTGGCTGGACCGGCTGGTTGTTCACCCGCAGTCATGCACTAGCTGCCTGTGTGCGGTGATGCTCGGCATCAGTAAGGCTCGTCTCATCCAGGTTTCAGAACTACATTAAAACCAGCGCTGGCTTCCTACCGAGTCACCAGCCAAATGTCGCACTGAAATAACCTGCTAATTCCACTCAGCTGCGTGCTGGGATCACACACATTTCACACTTCCTCATGATTCCAAATTCTGACCAGGAAGCCTGAAGCCTCAAAAAGTGGGATCTGACTAGGGCAGGGGTTGGGGAACTTGCCCTGTGACAGGCCAGAGGGCAAACATTTCAGGTCTCTGTCATGAGGACTTAGCACTGCCACTGACGTGTGGAAACAGCCAGAGAAAGTGTGTGCCCGCGTGGGCACGGCTGAGAGAAAGTGTGTGCCCGTGTGGGGACGGCTGAGAGAAAGTGTGTGCCCGAGTGGGGACGGCTGAGAGAAAGTGTGTGCCCGAGTGGGCACAGCTGAGAGAGAAAGTGTGTGCCCGAGTGGGGATGGCTGAGAGAAAGTGTGTGCCCGAGTGGGCACAGCTTCATTCCAACAAAATCTTATCAGAAAAATGGGCTGCACTTTGTGGAACCCTGGCCTAACAGCCCATGTGAGGGAACTGAGGATCGAAAACTGCCCCAAACTTACCGGCCAGATAGCCGTGTCCCCCACACGCCTCGCGGCACTCCTGGATCCCCTGTTGGGCTATCCAGGAGGCTAGGGGCTTGCCAGCTGATGCCAGGGCGTGGATCTCACGTCCAAGCTCCGCCTGTGGAGAGAACCCAGCGAGAAGAGGTGAAGACAGACTCTGACAATGCAAGTCAGTCCCCAGCTTCAGCACAAGTGTTGAAGAGAGGAAACCCACTGTACTGAAAAGGGGCCAGGACGCACTCGAGAAATAGACCAGGTGGACGGCATGAAAGCAAGTGCATCTCGCCTCTATACGGATAATCTGTCTCAAGGGCCGCACACCCACTACAGACGGCTGGAGAATGCCTATTACTTGGTTCCCACAAAGTTCATGGATGCGTGCTGACCATGACCATCTGCAGAGGGCCACAAATCAGGAGCAGAGATTGGCACAATGCTGCACAACCAGTGCAGCCCTCTGAGGAGAGGGAGGGCTAGGACCCTGCTCATGCAGATGTTGGGTGATGGCTTGGCAGCATGGGCACTTCCTGAAGCTCACATCTGCTTCATACACATCCTCATTTCTACTTCACCGAAGGCAATGCCTGCTACACAAGATTATCCATTTAGCCAGCACTGTCTGTCTGAACTGAGGAGAGTTTCCTGGGCTGTCAACTCGGAGAGAGTGGATTCGGAACTCTGTAGAGTTGTTTATGAAAAGACAGGGGCTGAGACCACCTCAGGGTGGCAGCGCACAGTGTGGAACCACTGTGCTCTCAGAAGCTGTGAGTTCTGCTCTGCCAGCCCCTCCCTAGGAAATGGGCTGATGGATGTAGCCCAAACTGTAAGTCACTGGGCAAGCCAAACCCCAAGCCGGTGGGGCAGCTGAAGGAATTCACACAGGCTCTCTTCCCACAGCCAGCTGCTTTTGTTTGGCTCCAGGGCTGAAAAGGGGCTGCTCAACCTTGGCAACGGGAAAACAGATGCTCACCTGCCTGGTACTGTTGTTTCCCTCCAGCAGGCCAAACTGTAGCCCTATCAGGTCCAAGAAGAGCGTCTTATAGAAGTGGTCCAAGACATAGGCAGCTGCCAGGTATGGAAGTAGGCGCCATTGCTGAGGGAAACAAGACACACGACAGGTACTCAAGAGGGGCTGGCCCAGTCAGCCCGTCTACACTGACCCTGGGCACCTGGAGCCAGCTTCCTTAGGAATGAAGGAAACCCATCGCTGGGGCCAGTTCAGTTCAAGACAGGCATCGATTTTTAATGCTCATTTTATGTGCATGAATGTCTTGCCCGCATGTACTACATATATGCACTTCATGTGCACCTGGTACCCAAGAAGGGCAGAAGAAGGTAGCAGATTCCCCAGGATCTGGAGTCAAAGATGGTTGTGAGCCACCATAACGTGATGAGAATCAAACCCAGGTCCTCTGGAGGAGCAGCAAGTGCTTTAAACCACCAAGCCATCTCTTCAGCTTGCACCATACTTCTTGGAATCCATGAAAGGTGATCAGTCCCCCTGGGGTCGGGGGAACCCACACACCAGCACCTGACACACATGGCACACACCCACCGCTGGATGGACAAATGGAGGAGGAGATGAATGGGCTGGAGGGGACAGGTGGCGCCCGAAAGGGACCCACCGAGCCGCCACCACGGCTGTTCCACGTGTGCATAGTGCCAGGCATTAGGTCAGGGGTTTCCACGTGCCCACTCTGTAAGCCTCCTGCAGCCCCACGAAGGGGCAGCACCAGCGAGGGCCTTGGTTAGAGCTCCCTAGCCACTGGGCTGCCCTTGGCACCCAGAGTGGTCAACATGGGAACAAGGCTGACAGCACAGTAGGGCACGTGGGCCACCCAGGCCTAGTGACACATTTTAAAAAAATATTTGCTTCCTAAACAGCACATTGCCAACATAAGAGGAAAGTGAAGAGAAAGGGTAATTCTGTCTCATTTCCTCAGACTGTCACTCAGACACCTACTTAATGTAGCACTCAGCACAAGACCTAAGCCAGATTTAGCAACCAGGTCACCTACCTGACCCTTGACCCCATAAAGACTGCCCCTCTGGCTGCAAAGGGCACCCAATTGAACAGGACATGCAGTGGGGCTCTGACTGCGCAGGGCATGCAGTGGGCACCACAGCGGGTGGCTGTGATGCGCCCCTTTCCACTCGTGGCCTCTCTGCTTTGCCCTGTTGCTGCCTCTGAGGATGCAAGGCTGGGTACCACTTCTGCTTTAAATGCCGGAGTGTTTAAAGGGCTGTGCTCACCCGCTGCTTCCAGAAATGACTTCCTCAGGGCCATTTCTTAGGGACGGGACAGATGAGTCAAAGAATGTAGTCTGACCCAGAACAGCGTCACCTGCCGGAGCAGGGTGACCTCATCTGCACACTGAGCAGGCTTGCACCTGCCACCCGCGTCCTTGGCTCTCCTCCGCCCGTGTGCCTCCTTTTGAGCATACATAGGCCTTTTGCATTAAAAGCCACCCCAAGGCCCTGGTGCCTGGCAGGTGCACTCTTGCCCACTGTCGGATTCTCAGGGCAGCCCCTAAGAACTCTCATCAACTCCCAGGGGCCAAGAAGAGCAGAGAGCAGGGAACGATGCAGAGGGCCGGTACCTGCAGTGGATATTCAAGGACAGGAATTTCTTCCTCATCTGTGGGTCCAAACTGACACCGCATGGCCGAGAATCGGATCGCTATGGACACTGCCAGCTTCAGGTTGACCACGGACATGCCAATAATGGAGATGCGTCCTGAGGACAGACCGCCCAAGGATGCTCCTAAACGCTGCCGGGCATCCTGGGGGAGAAAAGCAGTGTCACATGTCAGCCAGATGTTAGGCAGCCTCAGAGAATGTCCCAAAGGTGGAGGTGTACCCCAGATGCATTGTGAGGAGAGGAGAGGTCTTCCAGCTGCCCAAGGAGGGAGCTCTCAGTAGAGAAGTCCTGTGACTGAGTTGTGCGGGCTCCTTTTCTTTGTGACCTGTGAACTGTCCACCTGAGGGCACTGTGCCCTGCCTTTTTCCTGGATGGACACCAGAATGCAGGGTGGTCCAGCAGGGGGCTCCACATCCACCAGGCACTCTGCTGGGGCAATGGCTCCTTGGAGCCCAGCTGCCACGCCCCTGTGTTCCAGCCTTCACTGTCAACTCCACATCCATCCTGCTCTTCACCGTTAGGCAGAAGCTGTGCTCAGTGGTGGTGTGGGACAGCCCGGTGTCCTTGCTTCCTGTCCCCTGCTGCCGCTCTGGGTTACTGCGTGGGTCCTTCTTCCAAAACAGTGTAGTGTGTGTATGACAGTCTTCCAGACAGGGAACAGCTGTCACACTCTCATGTAGAGAAGACAGTTTTGTTGGCATTAAAAGTGTTCAAATTTGCCAGGTGATGGTGGTACACGCCTTTAATCCCAGCACTTGGGAGACAGAGGCAGGCAGATTTCTAAGTTCAAGGCCAGCTTGGTCTACAAGAGTAAGTTCCAGGACAACCAGGGCTACACAGAGAAACTCTGTTTTGAAGAAGCAAAACAAACAACCAAAACGTTCACATTCAGTGGCACACCGGAGGGACAGAGGTAACGTGGTGGTTATTCACCTGTATCCGACAGCATGGTTTCTGAACCTTCTCTCTAATGACCCTGCTTTTTCCTTGTGTGTCAGTAGATAGCGTTTCCTTCATTTCCTCTTTGGAACAACATAGATCCTCTTCAGTAGTCTTTCTTTCTCTAGCTGGAGACATTAGTCTGTCACTTCCCTGAGCCTTGCTGTGGCAGGCAGGACACTCACCTCTCCAGGGCCTTCCACTGCATTCTTTCTTCTAAGCCTTTGACATTATGGTAAATTGTAATTGGTTGTTTTCGTATTGTTCTGTGTCTTACGTGGCTTCTTGGCTCACAGGGCTAATTTCTCTCAAATCATTTAGTTGCATTCATTCTTGCATTCCCACCAGGCAAAGGGTGAGGGTTGTCTGAGGAGTGTCCTTCCTGGGAGGATCCTCCTGAAACATCTCCTCTCAGGGTCAGCCACCTGCCCACCTGCTCACCACTCCCGAGCTGTGGGCATGGTTTATCTCCATCCATAGCCTGACCACTCTCCGTTATCGCCATATCTGGTTACCCCACCTGTACACAGCTTTGCATGTGGCCCTCCTGTGGTGCTATGAGTGGAAATGGCCCCCACAAGGCTCATATGTTTGAATACTATCAGTGGAACTGTTTGGGAAGGATGGCCTCGTTAGAAGAGGTGTGCCACTGAGGGGGCAGGCTTTGGGGTTTTAAAACACTCACACCATTCCCAGTGTGTGTGTGTCTGTCTTGTGAATCAAGATGTGAGCGCTCAGCTGTTCCTGTTGCCAAGCCTTTGCTCTGCCACCACAGGCACTAACCTTCTGAAACCTCACGTTCCAAATTAAACACACTTTTATAAGTTGTCTTGGCCATAGTGTCTTATCACAGCAATAGTAACCAAGACAGCTTCCGTCTAGATGCTCTGGGAGAGCAGCCCCCTACCCAAGCAGACATGGATACCCAGGCATAGGCAGAAAATGCCGCCAGATCCAGGCCACCCCTGCCCACCAACACGGCGGCTAAGTTCCTTCTCTGCTGAGGGCACCAAACCCTCCCGAGTTTGATGTGTGGTACACGTAGGGCCAGCTGCTCCTGGGGTGATCGCCAACACATGAAGACAGACACTTGAGAAGTTCTGTCCACAGATACCCACAGCCCACTGGTACCTTATAGGGGGTGCTGTAAGTGCCCTCGGAGGTGATACTCCCAGTCCAGTCCAGGAGGTTCTGTCGAGGAATTCGAACTTTGTGGAACATGGCAAATCTGTGCAGGAGAAAAGGTGGGTTCCCATCATGCAAGTCCTGCAAGAGCCTGTAACATGGTTCCTGAGCTTTCCTCTTCTCCCCAAGAGCAGCTTTAGGTAACATCACCCCCAAAGGCCAGGGGCCTGTGTGATGGGGCCATGTGTGGCCCATCATGGCCCAGCTCTTTATTCCCCAGCGTGGAGGCGCTCCCATGTCACTGGCAAAGAAAAGCTCCACTATCCACCTGTGCACAGCAAAGGTCACACACACACACACACCACGGACAGAAGGTCTGGAGTTGGTTCTAAAGACTGCCACCACGGGTCCTCAGACTTCAACCTCAAATCAGAATCCCCAGGACAGAGAGAGAAAACCGGCAGATGGTGGTTTAAAAATGCTAAATGAAACGGAAGAGGCTGCAGTCCAGTCTACTGCTTGGGAACAGAGATCTGCTTCCCCTGAGCAGCTGGGGAAAGGGTCCAACAGGCGTTGCTATGGACACTGGGCACTGGCAACCCAAGGCGCTCTTACGATGGTTTAAGGAAGCTTGTGCAAAGTTACAAATCTACGTCGGCTTCAAAATGAAACACACCTGAAAATCTCAGCGGTTCCTGTAGCAGCGTGCCCGGCGGCTAAGCCGCTAGGCACACACAGAGGACCTCATCGGTCACCAGCTACCATCCGTGACGGTGGTAGGCAGCCTGCTGCTCCTCACCCGCATCTGACTTCCTTTAGTCCCTGGCTGGAGGCAGCCCCCCTCCACCTGAGTTGCCCTCAGTAAACAGCAGGCAAAAGCAAAGTATTTCAAAAAGACTCAAGACTACCATGGTTGTGACACTCCCACGCGGCCAGGCTCTCTGCTGACCAGTGGCCCTCCCTGCCTCTTCCCGAGAACCCTGGGTCTCCCTCAGAGTGAAGCAAGCTGCCATCTCCTCTAGGAAGTTCACACCATTTTCCAGCCATCCCGCAAGGATCACAAGGCAGACCTCTCTCCGGGACACCAGTGGGTAGTCCTAGTCAGAGTAATCACTCGGTTGGACCTGTTCCCCAGGAAGCCATGCTCCTGCAGCAGATTCTTGGAGCCATCCTGTTTTTCTTACAAGTCTACGGTACCTGGCCCCTACCAGGAACTTAGAGAAAAGGAACAGAGTGTTGGGGTAGAAGGGAATCCTCCAAGGTGGAGGAGCCACCCCCACAAAACAATGTCCTGGGAAGATACAGCAGCCCTCCCCAGTACCCACAGGACAGAGCTAAGTAGAGCCCCGGGGTGGCAGACTTCAGCGCAGTACCCCCGGCTAACAGAGTGCACTGTGTCTGGCAGCCACCTGGCCCGCGCCCAGCCTGCAGGCCGCACACAATGCCCCATTTTTAAGAAAACCCAGCCTCAGTGCCAAGCCCGAGGTGCTCCAACTGTTTACTTGAAAGCCAAGGAATGCTTTTCAAGTACAATGTTGTCAACGGAAAGCACTTTTTAAGGAGTGGAAAATCTTCCCCCTTTCTGCCACGGAGGTAGAATGAGTCTGAGCACACTCGTGCTTGTGAAGTTTCCACTCTCGTTTAAGAGAGCAAATCTCACAAACGTTCTCTGGGTCACTTTTATATCCACAGAAATGGCCAGATGGGTCCAACTGGAGGGCTACTGGCACACCACGATTATGGTCTCCAGAGGGCAGGGGACGTGTGGACGGCAGAGGATGACAGTGGGACACAGGGAGTGTGTGGCACAAGGCATGTGCACATATGTGTGGTATGGGATGTACGTGTGATAAAGGGCACGGGGAGGTTCAAGTAGGTATGCATGGGAGTATATGAATGGGGGGCTGAGGCAGCTCAGTGATGCGTGCGTGCATGCGTGTGTGTGTGTGTGTGTGTGTGTGTGTGTGTGTGTGTATAACAGGACGGTGACACAGGATATCTCTGTGACATGAGGCATGTGGTATGGGGACAGATGGAGTAGGGGTGCTAGGGAGAGTGGTGTAAGCATGTGTGGATGGCACAGGGCAGTGACATGGGACATGTATATAACGTGGGGCACGTGGTGGTGGGAGTGTGGCAGGCATGTTGGAAGGGTGTAGAGAGCGTTTGTATCCTACAACTTCCACCCCGGGGTGTCCTGCTGCAAATTCCAGCAACTTCCTTCTCTGGAGGCCCCTCAGGAACCACCAGCGCAGCCCCACCTGGAGCAGATCCTCATCCTGGGCTCCTCGGCCTCTTCAGGGAGGACTCCCAGGCCCAAAGGCCCGGCCTCATTATGATAACTACTGCGAGCACCTTGAGGGTTTGGCTCAGTGTCTCCTGGAAAGATCCTTGTCTTTAGAATGTTTGATTGAAAGTGCCCACGCAGCTGGCTCTGCTCTGGATTCCTAGATAGTCTCAACAGGTTTGGGAATCTCACGAAAGGACAAAAGTTAACTTAGAAATAGAGCCCAGTTTAAAAGCAGCACTAACTTAGAGTGCTGCTCTTTGAATTGAGGCCTAAGACCAGCAGGGCAGCCGCTTAGTTCTGGAGCTCTAGCGTCCTCTGGTGGTAGCCTGCAGTCAGTGCAGGCAGGAAGCTTACTTTAGTTTCTTCCAAGGACCCAGAGGCCTTCCTTCTCCTGTGGCCAAGCATGACAGAGAGAGCACACCAGGCCACTGGACTAGCCTGCTTTGCTGGAACAGATGCTCAGGCTGTCCTGCAGCATCTCCATAGTGACTCTCAACCGAGACTTTGCCACACCTATATGCTGAAGCTCCGGTAAACGTCTGACTTGGTGCCTGTGAGATGCGTCCCAGGAGACTGACTACCCATTCTCTAAAAATGGGAGCTGCTGTGATGGGACCAAGTACAAGCTCTCTGTTATGTTCCAAAGTTACTCTAACTGCTCTAATCTGTAGGCCAGGGGGAACAGCAGACAGAGGCCCTGGGACCACTGGCTACATGTTACAATGCACCACCAGCACAAGCCAAGGTTAGCCGGGCTGCACACAGAGCCCTCAGCAGAGGTGGTGACGCTCTATGACTTCTGAGCCCTGATCTTTCTCTAGTTTATTCTCCTAGGTACTGGTGCTTCTGGCCCCCTCCACACTGTCTGCTGCTGACCTGCAGACTCAGGAGGCCTAAGCCCTCCCCTGGCCTTGCCCTAGCCTTCTGGTGATGGGCAGACAGTGGAGTGTCCAGGAGAACCCAAATACACACAGAACTGAGGGAGGCAAACACCTTTAACACAGCACAGGACACAATGCTTGGGGATACCCTATTTTGGCCTCTTCCATAGTCATGAGTTATCTTGTGGACAGACAGGGGTCTGAGTGCACTGGACAGGCACCCTGGAGCTGGGTGGGGTACGCACTGTACGCCCTGACCCAGGAGAAGGCCGGAAGGCACCCCAGGCTGCTCAGCAGGTCCCTTGCGGGCTAGGCAAAGAAGCTGGACTAGAAATGACACTGATGACAGTGGGCTCTACCCCGTTGGATGCCACTCAGCTGCTGCCGCCCACCTGGGTCTCAAAGACAGATGCTTGGAGACACGGAGAACCCTCAGGAGCTGGCTTCACCGCTCGTCCTCCACCTGGGATACCATAAACCTCAAACCACCCCGCTGTGCTACTGACCACGGGGACCCAGCCTGGTTAAGGAGTTAGCGAAGGTCCTTCCGGGCTCGTCCAGCCCACGGTTTTCACTCTCATCTGAGTGCTCAGTGCTCACCGCTACAGATCAGCCCTGTTTCTGAGCGGCCCTAGGATGGGCGTCAAAAGCACCTCGAGGACCATCACATGCCCAGCACTTTGCCAACTACTGCCTCAGAGACTCCAAGCAAATATTCACAGCAGACTTCACAGTGAACAACTAAGGCCAACCGCCAAGAGACCTCACAGAAGAAGGAAGGTCCAACATAGTTGGGCACCCCCCCCCCCAACAGCCTGAGGTTTCCCCCGGGGCAGCAGGGGGCAGCAGGGGGCAGCCCTAGACCGACCTGAGAGCTGGGAGAGTCACACTCTGAGAAGCTGGCCCACGGGGTGCTAGGGCAAGGTGGACCTCTGGGAATTGAGACTATGCAGGCCACGGCTTTGCTCAAAGAAGTTCAGTGGTGGTGCCTGACCATAGCCAAGCCAGACCCTGAGAGGCCCACACTCCTCAGTAGCCAGCTCCGGCCTGTGGCCTAGGAAAACTCCTGGAGCCCCAGGGAGGTAGCATTTGTCTGAGGAGGCCAGTGGCACTCACCCGTTATCCAGGCCATTCTGTCCCAGCTTCTTCCCTATGTCGCCGACCAGCACCCCTGGCATGGGGAGCAGGGTCTTCGGGTCCCGAATCTGTACAAAGCCATGGGGGGGAGGTAATGGCCAGTTAGTCTTTCAGCAGACAAGGTAGCATGTCCAGACAAGCTGACCTCTGACAGGGGTGACTCTGAACAGCTCTGGGTCACACTGGGTTCCCTGGAGTGATATGTCCAGGTCTGGGGAGGGAGCCTTCTGTGGAAAATGGACCTCTGCGGCTATAATAAGGCAGAGACCTCAACTCAAGATCACCCGGACTCCTGGGTGGCCCTAAATCCACGGTAAGTGTCCTTACAAAAGGGGGCAGATTCACAGAGAGGCAGTGTGGTGATGAGGCAGAAGCTGGCCCGACATGGCGACCAGTGAAGGAAGCCGGCAGCTGAGGAAGGTAGGGGAGGGCCTCCTGAGCCGTCAGCGGGTGCACTGATTCCTGACTCCAGCTCTAGAGCCCAGTGGCTCTCGTGGCTCAGTCCTGGCTATGGTGTGTCACTACACAAGCCGCAGGGCGGGCTGAGGGCTCACACTGTTTAGGGGACATAGAGAGACCCTCTTCATGCCTCAGACAGAGGAGCCGCAGTGGGGCTCCAGCATAACGACAAAATGGCTGCGCACATATGTGCTGTGGGAAGGACAGTCAGGACAAGCCACGTCAATCTCCTCTCCCCAGTGGGTGAGCACTAAACACCCCTACAGGAAGGCAGGCCTGACTGGCTGGAGACGCCTGGCCTAGGGGCTCCGTGAAGAAGACGGGTTTCATTCCCCATGAAGCATGATTGCCAACCTTAAAGCAGTCCCCACTGCTTCCCTCCCCTCCAGGGGATGGGACAATGTCTAGAGATGCTGCTGTTCTGGATGACAGACACCCTCAGCATGCAGTAGTAAGGAGTAACCACAGCTGCTGCCTACCCACCCAGAAAACACAGGACATCTCAGGCCAGAAGGCCAGAAGCACTAGGATGCAGACACCCTGCTCTAAAGACACTTGGAGTCTGCAAACACAGCCCAGGATACACTAAGGGAGACCTTGTGTTCCAAACCCCAGAGCGGGAGGGTGGGTTGGTTGAATCTAGGCATGTGGAACTTAGCTATTTGTATAAGTCACTAGCTTTTAGTTTGTGGATCTGATTTTTATTTAACTTTTATGTGTGTGTGTGTGTGTGTGTGTGTGTGTGTGTATGTGTGTGTGTGTGTGTGTGTGTATTTATGTATGTATAATACTAAGGCTAAAACTCAACCATAAGGCAGCTTTTAATTTTCTATAATCTTACAGTAAAGATTTAGACACAAACATTTTAGAAACCTTTTGAAAAAATGCCATAAAAAACAAACAATTTGAGAGACAGTAGAGATGACCAGGAAGAGCCAAGGCTTGGCTCCTGGTCCCCAGAGGTAAATGGTTTGGTCATCAGCCCATGGTGCTGTAGGGAGGTGGGACATGGCAAAAAGAAATCAGGCCATTGGGAATGTGTCCTTGAAGAGGCTACTGAGACCCTGGCGGCTTCCTGTTTTTTCTCATTTTTGTCCCCAGACACAGTTTATTCAGCTCCATACCCCTGCCAGGATCCTGGGCTGCCCCAGGCCTGCAGCAGCACCAATGCCAGGAGATGGACCATGGGGCAACACTTCAAAAACTGAGCAGGATAACCCTTTCCTCCTCTGAAGTTACCGCGTTAGGAATTTAGTCACAGCAGCAGAAAGCTAACAGGAGGAGCAACTAACAGGGCAGAAACAGTTGGCATTTTTCAAATAACGAAACAAACAAACCCACTAGTGGGAGCTGGGGATAGCTCAGTAGTTCTGGCAGAGAACATGGGTTCGGGTCCCAGCACACACACCAGACAGCTCACAACCAACTGTATTGCAGTTCTATGGCACCTGACGCCCTCTTCTGGCCTCCACAGGGACTGCATGTACATGGTGCACAGCACTCACAGACACATAAAATAAAAATAAATAAATCTTTTTAAAAATATATGACTAGTGGGATGGTGGTGGTGCACACCTTTAATCCCAGCACTCGAGAGGCAGAGCCAGGCAGATCTCTGTGAGGCCAGCCTGGGCTACCAAGTGAGTTCCAGGAAAGGTGCCAAAGCTACACAGAGAAACCCTGTCTCAAAAAGCAAAAACAACAACAACAAAATTATGAGATTAGGGGCAGTTTCCAGTTTATCTGGAAAGAATTCCAAAGTGGAAAGCAAAAATATCTAAGGCCATGCTTAACTCATAAATATTAATTGTGCAAATTCACCAGTCTATTTCCCGTGATAAGTGTCAACCCTGCAAGGCAGCCTGGGCTGTGCCCTGAGTACAGGAGCTCTGCTGGAGGGGGGTGGGGAGATGTCACTGAGCTTCTCTACACAGGCCAGATTTGCCTCAAACTCACAATCCTGCCTCAGCCTCCCGAGGGCTGGGATGACAGATGTGTGCCATGGCGACAGGCCCGCTGGGTGCTTTTAGCACACTCACGGAGACCCCAGCAGCGTTGCGGCCCTGTGGTCTGAAAGTGAGGCATGCGGCAGGAAGCCGAGTACCAGCACCAACCCAGCAGTACAAGTCTGTGCTTCACAGCGCCGACACCACGCCTGTGGCTGCAGGTAACCGACTACCTGGGGCCAGCCCCGCCCAGGTCTTACCTGCACCAGGAAGGAATGCAGCCCGTGGCACTGGCCATCCGGCATGTGCAGCTGAGCAAACACCACCGCGTGCGTCGCTGTCTTGCCCATGTTGCCTACCCAAAATTTGGCAGCCTCAAAATCCGGGGACTGTAAGATGAACTCCTGTGAAGGGAGATGGCAGCGTTCTCATCAGCAGCTGAGACCAGAGAATGGCTGCACCAGGCTGACTCCAATGCTCCAAGCCTCTGAGCCAACAGTGAAAATGGACTGAACGTTTTATTTCCTGTGTGGGCCAAGCTGACTGTATTTTTGTTCCAGGGTCACCTTACAGGGGAAATGGAAAATGAGGCTCAGCCTCTCACACAGTGAACTGCTGGCTGGCGCTCGCCCGCGGAGGCTGACACTGGCCACACTCTGCCAGCAGAGGTCTGTTTTCTTTCTTGCCACATCCCCTCCTGACTGCTAATGAACAGTGCCCGCTTTCCGTCTGTCCATTTGAATATATGGGCACCCGCAGAGAGCACTGTCCCTTCGAAAGGAACTTTGGGAATGAACAAGCGAGGCATCAACTGCACATGAGCTAGGGCCACATGTCATTGGCAGGGGTGTCTCTGGCTCTGTGGAGTCAGCAGTTTCCCCACAGCCTAAGGTATGGCCCCAGGGCCCTCTGCTACCAGTCAGGGCGGGCTTCCCACCCATAGGAGATCCACAGAAACCACAGACACCAGAGTACAGTGGGAGCAGACAGGGCCAAGGAGTCAGAAAGGCCAAGAGGGAAATCTTGGTCAAGAAGCAAGCAATAAACTGTGGGGGCCTGTGTGCTGGCAGGTATGACAGCCTGCATGGCGGTCCCTCTCACTTGTCCCTGCCCTGGCAGGGCTGCACATGGTATGATCTGTTCCACTTCCACCACACAGCAGCTCAGGCCGGAGCCCACGGTCAGCCATGTGGATGAATCAGTGAGCAAGCGTTGAACACTGACCTTCATTTTCTGCACGCAGACCCTCTCTACCACACCCCAGCTAATGGGAAGGGGTGAGGCTCCCAACAGCACACAAAGGAAGGTAGCAGTGGGACACGACCCTCAGACAAGTGGAGAAAGGGGGCTTCCACACCCCATGGCAGCACCGGCCATCCCCGACATTTGAGACCCATGTCCCTCCCACCCTGCACACTAGGAGCTCCTAGAGAACCGGTCGTGGCCTGTCCCCACAGTGTCTCCCTGCAGAAGGCAGTGCACACACAGAGCAGCGCCCA
The DNA here is from genome assembly GCF_004664715.2 of Peromyscus leucopus. NCBI lineage: Eukaryota > Metazoa > Chordata > Mammalia > Rodentia > Cricetidae > Peromyscus > Peromyscus leucopus. The sequence continues at coordinate 556,032 of NC_051071.1, read as the reverse complement.
GCAATGCCCCACCAGTGGTCAGCAACGTGGGTGTCACAAGGAAGCCAGAAACGTGGCAAGGAGCAGAGATCTAGGCAGCAATGGGCAGACAGGCTGCTGAGCCACCTAAAGCCTGTGACCATGTAGGCAAGGCAGGCCCTAGGGCTGAGGTTGGGAAGAACTACCCTCCTTTGGAACACTTCATGAAGCGTGAGTAGCTGACCCTCTATGCCCCCCGTACCCATTTGCTCAGCATGGAAGGTAAAGGCTTCACGCCTCAGCACAAGGCATGCTCTCAGAGGCATCTGACATTGACCTCTAACGAGAGTGTGTAAGGGGTCAACACTCTTGATTAATTATTGTTCATTCACAACATTTCGTGTGCTCCACCCAGGGTCCAGGGGAATCTGGAACCTACCTGGGTGGCGGGATCGTAGTGAGCTATGGTTCGCATGGCCTTGGTGTTACTCCCGTGACTCAGTTCAGTCAGAGCAAAACATCCAAAAATCTAAACGCGAAAGCACAAAGTGACGCCAGGTGAGAGATGTGCTCCTGTCTGTATTCCTGCAGGGATCTTTCCACCAGGATCCCCGGAGGACTAAAGCCAGGAGCCCAGGCACGCCTCTTCCTGCCTATGTAACCAGACCATGGCAAGACCGAGTCATCCTGCTGCTCTGGCTACCACTCCCCACTGCCGGCAGCAGCCTGTGTTTAGTATAGGCTGCAGAGACTTTCACAGTCCGAGGAAGCCATGGGGTCAGGAGAGCCAAGTCCACAGCCAGACGGAGTGGGCAAGAAAGAGTGCCAGCCTGAGGGCACTTAGAGAGCAGGGCCTGGCCTCCCAGGCCTCTCCTGTGGCCTGCCTGTCCACGGCTAAGTGTGGTGATGGCACTGGTCTCACAGCTCACCATGGCCGACTCACCTCCATGTTAAAGATCTTCTTAAGATACTTGAAGCGCTGCTCAGAACCAGAACTGAAAATTGTGGATCCAAAAACCTGAAATGTAACATAGATGTGGGCGGGGCTGGGGTGGGGACAGAGGTGGGGGTGGGGACAGAGGTGGGGTGGGAGCAGAGATGGGGTGGGGGCAGAGGTGGGGGTGGGGACAGAGGTGGGGTGGGGGCAGAGATGGGGTGGGGGCAGAGGTGGGGGTGGGGGCAGAGGTGGGGGTGGGGACAGAGGTGGGGGTGGGGACAGAGGTGAGGTGGGGGCAGAGATGGGGTGGGGCAGAGGTGGGGGTGGGGGCAGAGGTGGGGGTGGGGACAGAGGTGGGGGTGGGGACAGAGGTGGGGTGGGGGCAGAGATGGGGTGGGGGCAGAGGTGGGGGTGGGGACAGAGGTGGGGGTGGGGACAGAGGTGGGGTGGGGGTAGGGTAGGGGCAGAGGTTGGGGGGGGTCTTGCTGTTTCTGGCTCACACCTCACACCTACCCCGCACACTCTTCACCTCACCTCTTCCTACTGGACGGTACATTTTGGATAAATACATTTTATCCAAGAACCCATGGGTACAAATCTGCACCAAAAGCTGAAAAATCTGGTCTTGTCACTGAATCTTAAATCCTGAATATTTTAGGAGCCATGTGGCTGCGGTTTGTGCCTGATAATGCGCGGCCCTGGGTGGACATGGGTTCCTTGCTCTCTGCCACATACTCACCAACATGTGGAGGACACATTTGTTAGCCAGGGACCAGTCGTACATGCCCAGGCAGGTAATCAACGTTGGGATCTTCAGGGGGTCCTTCAACAGGTCATCCATGTGGAAGAAGCCATACTCGAAGATGCGCTTGCAGCGAAGGAAGTTCAGTTCCCGCTGCTTCTCTAGAGGCAGATCAGCCCCAGAGGATCGGTCAAAGAGAGGGTCATTCTCCAGAGCCTCGAAGATGGTTTTCTGTAACACAGGGGACAGGGTGCCAACCTGAAGGCCACAGGTGGGGTTTCACGTGCTCTTCTGTCTTTGTTTTCTCTTGGGGCCATGGCTGCCTGGGACCCAGTCTGACCCAGAATCCCCCAGATGAAAACATCCATCCCAGTTGAGAGGAGGACACAGGAATTCCAAAATCTTGTCCACTCCTTCCTTCTGGCATCCTGGGGCCCAACGTGGGGTAAGAGGAGACAGACCCACACTGTCCCAAGACCTACCCATCCTACAGAGCTATTAGGGCCAGAAAAGCCACCAGGCTACGGAACTTCAATATCACTTCTGTCGGGGAATAAAAACACAACCAGACTCCCTGCGGACCTCACCTTGAACTGGAGCGCATCTTCGCCGTCCCAGAATAGCAGCAGCTCCTTGGAGCTGAAGGAAGCTCTTGCTCGGTAGGCACTCAGGGGGCCCTTGGGGGTGTCTGGCCATAAAGCACTGTCTCTTCCTTCCGGGGTGGATCCCATGGTATTGTCAACCTGCACAGAGAACCAAACCTGCCGCGTGACACCACTGTGAACAGCCACACCGTGTCAGAACAAGAGCACCTGCCCTCACAGATCAAGTCCTACAAGACCCTCCCCAACTCTCAGCCAAGAAGGTGGTCCCCCCAGAAACAGGAGCCACTAAATCCAAGGCCAGAGGGAGGAAACACGGTCAAAGATGAGTAAGAACCCAAAGGAGAGGCCAGGGGAGGACAAGAGAGTAAGTCCGGGGATAAAACTATGTCCTTGTAAAGACTGACAGGACTGAAAACTTCCACCATCTGCTCCCAGGAAAGAGAGAGCTCAGATTCTGGTCAGGAGACAGAGGGGACATCAGGACCCATCACACACCAGAGGCACTCCAGAAACACGGAAGTGGGAGTTAGCTCACGGAGACAGTAAGTGGAAAGAGGCCACAGAGAAAACTACCTGCCATCCACACAGGCTACAGTGGAAAAGGACACAAGATTAAAAGGGAATGTACGGGTTAAAACAACAAAGCCAGGGCTGGAGAGATGGCCAGCCCAGTGTTTAAAAGCGCTTCCTATTCTTGCAGAGGACATGGATTTGGTTTCCAGTAATTAACAAGGCAATTCCACGTAGTTTATCTGGTAATCAAGTGAGGTTTATTTCTGGGGTAGCTTACAGCAAATAAGGGGTCGGTTACAGGATCCCGGAGAGATGAGGTACAGTCCAGCCTCCAGGACCACGAGGGATCGAGAGAGAGAGAGAGAGAGAGAGAGAGAGAGAGAGAGAGAGAGAGAGAGAGAGAGGGAGGCGCATATACGCACCTTGGGTCTTAAGGGGTCTCGACCACACCCCAGGGGCAGGTCATAGGCAGGTGTGGCAGTTACTTGCTGTCACACTAGGGGCAGTAAATATATATGTAAACTATATATATATATATATATATATATATATATATATATAAAATTTATTAGATTAGCTTACAGGATATAGCTTGGATAGTATAAGGCCAAGGTCAAGACCTGGAAAAGCTACCCACTACATATCTCCCCTTTTGTCTAAAAAGAAAGTTCTGCATAATAAAGGCAATTTACAGCAAGCCAACAGCCAACATCAAATTAAATGGAGAGAAACTCAAAGCAATACCACTAAAATCAGGAACAAGACAAGGCTGTCCACTCTCCCCATATTTATTCAATATAGTACTATGTGGTGGTATTGTGTTCCCCAAAATATTGTGTACTCTAATAAATTTATCTGGGGTCAGAGAACAGACAGCCACTAGATACAAAGGCTAGAAAATGGTGGCACTCACACGTTTAATCCTAGCATTCCAGAGATAGAAATCCCTCTGGATCTCTGTGAGTTCAAGGCCACATTGGAAATAGCCAAGCATGGTGACACACACCTTTAATCCCAGAAAGCCAGCCTTTAATCCCAGGGAGTGGTGGTAGAAAGCAGAAAGATATATAAGGTGTGAGGACCAGAAACTAGAGGCATTTGGCTGGTTAAGCATGTGGCTGGTTAAGCTTCAGGCTTTTGAGCAGTAATTCAGCTGAGACCCATTCCGGATGAGGACTCAGAGGCCTCCAGTCTGAGGAGACAAGACAAGCTGAGGATCCAGAGAGGTGAGATAGCTGTGGCTTGTTCTGTCTCTCTGATCTACCAGCATGGACCCCAATAACTCGCCTCAGGTTTGATTTTATTAATAAGAACTTTTAAGATTCCTGCTACAGTACTAGACGATCTAGCTAGAGCAATAACACAACAAAAGGAGATCAAAGGGATACAAATTGGCAAGGAAGAAGTCAAACTTTCACTATTTGCAGATGATATGATAGTATATATAAGTGATCCCAAAAATTCTACCAGGGAACTCCTACAGCTGATAAACTCCTTCAGTAAAGTGGCAGGATACAAGATCAACTCAAAAAAATCAGTAGCCCTCCTATACACAAATGATAAAAGGGCTGAGAAAGAAGTCAGAGAAACATCACCCATTACAATAGCCACAAATAATATAAAATATCTTGGAATAACACTAACTAAACAAGTGAAAGACCTTTTTGATAAGAACTTTAAATCTCTAAAGGAAGAAATTGAAGAAGATATCAGAAAATGGAAGGATCTCCCATAGTCATGGATAGGTAGGATTAACATAGTAAAAATGGCAATCTTACCAAAAGCAATCTACAGATTCAATGCAATTCCCATCAAAATCCCAACACAATTCTTTACAGACTTGGAAAGAAAAATACTCAACTTCATATGGAAAAACAAAAGACCCAGGATAGCTAAAAGAATCCTGTATAATAAAGCAACCTCTGGAGGCATCACCATCCCTGACCTCAAGCTCTACTATAGAGCTATAGTAACAAAAACAGCTTGGTACTGATATAAAAACAAACATACAGACCAATAGAATCGAATTGAAGACCCTGACATTAATCCATGCACATATGAGCACCTGATTTTTGACAAAGAAGCCAAAACTATACAATGGAAAAAAGTATCTTCAACAAATGGTGCTGGCATAACTGGATCTCAATATGTAAAAGATTACAAATAGATCCATATCTGTCACCAGGCACAAAACTCAAGTCCAAGTAGATCAAAGACCTCAACATAAATCCAGTTACACTAAACTTAATAGAAGAGAAAGTAGGAGGTACTCTTGAATGCATTGGCACCGGAGACCACTTCCTAAATATAACACCAACAGCACAGACACTGAGCACAACAATTAATAAATGGAACCTCTTGAAACTAAGAAGCTTTTGCAGGGCAAAAGACATGGTCAATAAGACAAAAAGACAGCCTACAGATTGGGAAAAGATCTTCACCAACCCCACATCTGACAGAGGATTGATCTCCACAGTATATAAAGAACTCAAGAAACTAGACATCAAAATACTGAACAAACCGCCGGGCGGTGGTGGCGCACGCCTTTAATCCCAGCACTCGGGAGGCAGAGGCAGGCGGATCTCTGTGAGTTCGAGGCCAGCCTGGGCTACCAAGTGAGCTCCAGGAAAGGCGCAAAGCTGCACAAGAGAAACCCTGTCTCGAAAAACAAAAAAAAAAAAAAAAAAAAAAATACTGAACAAACCAATTAAAAAATGGGCTAAAGAGCTAAACAGAGCATTCACAAAACAAGAATCACAAATGGCTGAAAGACATTTAAAGAAATGCTCAACATCCTTAATTATCAGAGAAATGCAAATCAAAAAGACTCTGAGATACCACCTTACACCTGTCAGAATGTCTATGATCAAAAACACTAATGACAGTCAATGTTGGAGAGGATGTGGAGCAAAGGGAACACTCCTCCACTGTTGGTGGGAATGCAAGTTTGTACAACCACTGTGGAATCAGTATGGGGGTTTCTCAGAAAATTAGGAATCAAACTACCTTAAGACCCAGCCATACCACTCTTGGGCATATACCCAAGGGATGCTGATTCATACCACAAAGATATATGCTCAACTATGTTCATAGCAGCATTATTTGTAATAGCCAGAGTCTGGAAACAACCTAGATACCCGTCAACTGAAGAATGGATTAAGAAAATGTGGTACATATACACAATGGAGTACTACTCAGCAGAGAAAAACAATGACAGCATGAAATTTGCAGGCAAATGGATGGAACTAGAAAAAAATCATCCTGAGTGAGGTAACCCAAACCCAGAAGGACAAACATGGTATGTACTCACTCATAAGTGGATTCTAGATATAAAGTAAAGAACAATCAGACTGCAACCCACAGCTCCATGGAGGCTATATGTATAGCATAGGGGACCCTAGGATGACTATGACTTATAATAAGTTTTGGTTTTACTCAATTACTGAACAAGCCTCAATGAAAAATTTCACTATTGAGGTAAGAATTTATACTGCATAGAGCTAATAATAGAAAAATAAATTAATTAATTTTAAAAAATAAAAAATAAAGAAAAAAACAAAAGAAAAATTTGAACTATTAAAAAAAACAAAAATACTTTGCTAAAGTAAAAAGGGGCAACTAGGGACTCATAATTCATCTCCACATCCTATTCTTTCCCTTGTTTTATATATTTTAATTTTTTTATTGGTGGATTCTGCTGGAGTATCTGCTGCAGATAAGCACTGGAGGGCTCCTGTTGCAAATCACCCTCTGGAGCGATGGAAGGATCTTCCTACTGGCACTTGGAGGAGATGCGATCTGGTGTTGGTATGGGCCCGGGGTTCTGTTTATGTCTTTTCTCAGGACAATGAGGTTCCTCTTTGGATTCCTGAGTTCTGTGTGCACCCTGTGGCTGTTGCTGAAGCCCAACATGGCAGAGACCTATTGGGCCTATGAGAAAAACTCTCTCCTTCTGATGCCAATGGGGATTGAGAGCCCAATATGGCCAGCCTTGGCAAGCATTAACATAAGGCTAGGAACTGTAGCCATGCAGTTGGATTCTACAGAAGGTAATGTATGGTAACTGCTTTTTCAAGTATGTTTGAGAACGTGTTACCCAGACGCCTTAGAGAATAATAACCCTGAAGGTCACTGACCTCCATTTGTTAACAGTAGCATGCCAGCTAAGCCTTTTCATTTTCACAATCCTCTTCAAGCTGGTGTAGTACCTACTTTTCATGAGTGGCTCTGTGCAACATTTATTGGCCTCCTGAAATTCATTTAGCCCCCTTTGAAGATACCTTAAATTTTATGAGCCTGAATGTAGCCATTATGAGGCCATTAGTTATGCTCCTTGTGAGCTGCCTGTTTTTTTCTTTATGGTTCTTAGTTGTTCTTTTGCAGAGCTACCAGCTTAAGTCTTGCTGGGATCAAGAAAAATGGGCCTTGGCGGTTCATGTTCCTGGAGTTGTATCCATGCCAGTGGATGCCCCACACGCTCCAGAAGAGAATTTGACATTGCTGCTGCCATTGTTGCTGTTATAGCAGTGGCGGCCACCACTGCTACTGTTTCTGGGATTACCATTTCATAATTGCTTACTACAGCTAGCACAGTGGAGACACTGGCAGCAAAAATAGCTACCACAGTTAGTTAATCTTTCATTATATTGGGCATGATAAATTTAATTCAATAGTTATGTACAGTTTGATTGGCTTTGAAAATTATAAATTTATAAACTCAAGATGCATTCGCTTTTGGGATACCATCTTACAAGGACTCCAATTTGAAATAAGGCTCATTAAGGAAGGGAATGGCTCAACTGCCTTTAACCTACTGGTTATGGGTGGGTTAGGACTTCTGTTGATCTTTTCTGTGTCTAACACACAGATTGCAAGCCCAGTGCCACTTTGAGATCTTTGGTAGCAGTTAACTCTGCAGCTCACACACGATTGAGCCTGTATGAAAATCAGTATTCAGAGATGGGTAATGCCTGGGGGGGCGCTCACAAACCTAAGGCAGAGAGCCTATGTGGCCTGGGCAGGTGTCTCCATGACAGGTAAGGTGACCTGCTGATGTCCCACACAACCTAAGTCAGAAGCTCATTTTCTAGTAAAAGGGGAACCTGTAGGGTCCTGGCCCCTGTTTTAGGTAACTGTTGCCTTGTTTGCTGAC